>NC_092044.1:120182551-120499698 GCF_003086295.3 Arachis hypogaea | reverse complement strand
AAATCCTCGAAAACACTTGAAAATCCTAGAAATCCCAAGAAAACACTAGAAAAACCCTAGAAAACCTTAGGAAATCCTAGAAAAACCCTCGAAAACCATAGAAAACCCTAAAAAGCTCTCGAAAATCCAAGAAAATACTAGAAAAACCCTAAAAAACCCTCGAAAACCCTAAAAAAACCCTCGACAACCCTAAAAAACCCTAGAAAAACCTAGAAAACCCTAGAAAATCCTAGAAAAACCCTCAAAAAACCCTAGAAAACCCTAGAAAATCCTAGAAAAGCGTAGAAAACCATAAAAAACCCTAGAAAACTCCTAGAAAAACCTAGAAAATCCAAGAATACCCTCAGAAATCCCTAGAAAACCCTAGAAAACCCAATAAAACCCTCAAAAACCCTAAAAAACTCTAGAAAACCCTAGAAAAACCCTAGAAAATCCTAGAAAAGCGTAGAAAAACCCTAGAAAAGCGTAGAAAAACCCTAGAAAACCTTAGAAAATCCTAGAAAAACCCTCGAAAAACATACAAAACCCTAAAAACCCTAGAAAAACCCTCAAAAACCCTAGAAAATCCTAGAAAACCCTAGATAACCCTAGAAAACCTTAGAAAACCCTAGAAAAACCCTAAAAACCCTAAAAAACCCTAGAAAACCCTAGAAAACCTTAAAAAACCCTAGAAAACCTTAGAAAACCCTAGAAAAACCTTCGAAAACCATAAAAAACTCTCGAAAATTCTAGAAAATACTAGAACAACCCTAAAAAAGCCTCGAAAACCCAAGAAAAACCCACGAAAACCCTAGAAAAACCCACGAAAACCCTAGAAAATCTTAGAAAACCCTAGCAAATCCTAGAAAACCCTCGAAAACCATAGAAAACCCTAAAAAACCCTTGAATACCCTAGAAAATATTAGAAAAACAATAAAAAACCCTCGAAAACCCTAAAAAATCCTAGAAAAACCCTCAAAAACCCCAAAAAATCCTAGAAAATCCAAGAAAACCCTAAAAAACCTAGAAAACCTTGGAAAATCCTAGAAAACCCCTAGAAAATCCTAGAAAAGCATAGAAAACCCTAGAAAAACCTAAAAAACCCTAGAAAATCCTAGAAAAACCCTAGAAAACCTTAGAAAATCCTGGAAAAAACCTTGAAAACTATAGAAAATCCTAAAAAACTCTTCAAAACCCTAAAAAAACCCTCAAAAACCCTAGAAAATCCTACAAAACCTAGAAAAACCATAAAAAACCTAGGAAACGCTAGAAAACCCTAGAAAAACCCTAGAAAATCCTAGAAAAGCGTAGAAAACCCTAAAAAACCCTAGAAAACGCTAAAAAACCCTAGAAAAACCGTAGAAAACCTTAGAAAATCCTAGAAAAACCCTCGAAATTCATAGAATACCATAAAAAACTCTCAAAAATCTTAGAAAAACGTAGAAAACCCTAGAAAACCCTAGAAAAACCGCAGAAAACCATAGAAAACCGTAGAAAATCCTAGAAAAACCCTCGAAAACCATACAAAACCATAAAAAATTCTCAGAAATCCTAGAAAATACTAGAAAAACCCTAAAAACCCTCGAAAACCATAGAAAAACCTAGGAAACCCTAGAAAATCCTAGAAAACCCTAGAAAAACCCTCGAAAACCATAGGAAATCCTAGAAAACCCTAGAAAACCCTAGAAAAACCTAGAGAATCTTAGAAAACCCTCGAAAACCATAGAAAACCCTAAAAACCCTAGAAAATACTATAAAAATCCAAAAAAACTCTCGAAAATCCTAGAAAAACCGTAGAAAATCCTAGAAAAAAGTAAAAAATCCTAGAAAACCTTAGAACATCCTAGAAAAGCCCTCGAAAACCATACAAAACCCTAAAAACTCTCGAAAACCCAAGAAAAACAATAGAAAATCTTAGAAAACCCTAGAAAAACCCTAAAAAACCTAGGAAACCCAAGAAAACCCTAGAAAACCCTAGAAAAACCCTAAAAAACCCTAGAAAACCTTAAAAAACCCTAGAAATCCTAGAAAAACCCAAGAAAACCTTAAAAAATCATAGAAAAACCTTCGAAAACCATAAAAATCTCTCGAAAATTCTAGAAAACCTTAGAAAAACCCTAGAAAAACCCAAAAAAACCCTAGAAAACCCTAGAAAACCTTAAAAAACCCTAGAAAACCTTAGAAAACCTTTGAAAATCCTAGAAAAACCTTCGAAAACCATAAAAAACTCTCGAAAATTCTAGAAAATACTAGAAAAACCCTAAAAAACCCTCGAAAACACAAGAAAAAACCTAGAAAATCCTAGAAAACCCTAGAAAAACCCTCGAAAGCCCTAGAAAACCCTAGAGAACCCTAGAAAACCCTACCAAATTCTAGAAAACCCTCGAAAACCATAGAAAACCCTAAAAAACCCTTGAATACCCTAGAAAATACTAGAAAAACCATAAAAAAACCCCTCGAAAACCCTAGAAAAACCCTAGAAAATCCTAGAAAAGCATAGAAAACCCTAAAAAACCCTAGAAAACCCTAGAAAAACTTAGAAAATTCTAGAAAAGCATAGAAAAACCCTAGAAAACCTTAGAAAATCCTAGAAAAACCCTCGAAAACCATAGAAAATCCTAAAAAACTCTCGAAAACCTTAGAAAAACCCTCAAAAACCCTAGAAAATCCTAGAAAACCCTAGAAAAACCCTAAAAAACCTAGGAAACCCTAGAAAACCCTAGAAAATCCTACAAAAGCATAGAAAAACCCTAGAAAACCTTAGAAAATCCTAGAAAAACCTTCGAAAACTATAGAAAATCCTAAAAAACTCTCGAAAACCCTAGAAAAACCCTAAAAAACCTAAGAAACACTAGAAAAACCCTAGAAAATCCCAGAAAAGCATAGAAAAAACCTAGAAAACCTTAGAAAATCCTAGAAAAACCCTCGAAAACCATAGAAAATCCTAAAAAACTCTCGAAAACCCTAGAAAAACCCTCAAAAACCCTAGAAAATCCTAGAAAACCTTAGAGAAACCCTAAAAAACCTAGGAAACCCTAGAAAAACCCTAGAAAATCCCAGAAAAGCATAGAAAAAACTTAGAAAACCTTACAAAATCCTAGAAAAACCCCCGAAAACCATAGAAAATCCTAAAAAACTCTCGAAAACCCTAGAGAAACCCTCAAAAACCCTAGAAAATTCTAGAAAACCCTAGAAAAACCCCAAAAAACCTAGGAAACCCTAGAAAACCCTAGAAAATCCTAAAAAAGCATAAAAAAACCCTAGAAAACCTTAGAAAATCCTAGAAAAACCCTCGAAAACTATAGGAAATCCTAAAAAACTCTCGAAAACCCTAGAAAAACACTCAAAACCCTAGAAAATCTTAGAAAATTATAGAAAAACCCTAAAAAACCTAGGAAACCCTAGAAAAACCCTAGAAAACCTTAGAAAACCCTAGAAAAACCCTCAAAAACCCTAAAAACCTCTAGAAAACCCTAGAAAACCCTAGAAAAACCCTAGAAAATCCTAGAAAAGCGTAGAAAAACCCTAAAAAACCTTAGAAAATCCTAGAAAAACCCTCGAAAACCATAGAAAACCCTAAAAAACTCTCGAAAACCCTAGAAAATCCTAGAAAACCTTAGAAAAACCCTAGAAAACCCTAGAAAAACCCTAAAAAACCCTCGAAAACCTTAAAAACTCCTAGAAAACCCTAGAAAAACCCTAGAAAACCTTTGAAAATCCTAGAAAAACTTTTGAAAACCATAAAAAACTCTCGAAAATTCTAGAAAATACTAGAAAAATCCTAAAAAACCCTCGAAAACACATGAAAAAACCTAGAAAATCCTAGAAAAACCTCCGAAAGCCCTAGAAAATCCGAGAAAACCCTAGAAAACCCTAGCAAATCCTAGAAAACCCTCGAAAACCATAGAAAACCCTAAAAAACCCTTGAATACCCTAGAAAATACTAGAAAAACCATAAAAAACCCTTGAAAACCCTAAACCATAAAAAACCATAGAAAACTCCTAGAAATTCCTAGAAAACCACAGAAAACACGAGAAAACCCAAGAAAACCATAAAAAATGCTATAAAACCATAGAAAACCCTAGAAAATCCTAGGAAAACCCTGGAAAATCCTAGAAAAACTCTCAAAAACGAAATAAAATTTTATAAAACCCTAGAAATCCTGAGAAATCACTAGAAAACCTTAAAAAACAATAGAAAACTCTAAAAAATACTAAGAAAACCCTAGAAAAACCCTAAAAATCCTAGAAATTCCAAGGAAACCTTAGAAAAACCGTAGAAAACCCTAAAAAACCATCGAAAATCTTAGAAAACCTTAGAAAACCCTAGAAATTCCTAGAAAACCCTAAAAAACCCTAGAAAATCCCTAGAAAACCCAGAAAACCTTAGAAAATCCTAGAAATCCTAGAAAATCCTGGAAAACTATAGAAAACTCTAGAAAACTCCAAGAAATTCCTAGAAAACCACAGAAAACCCTAGAAAACCCAAGAAAACCATAAAAGAAAACGCTATAAAACCATAGAAAACCCTAAAAAATCCTAGGAAAACCCTGGAACATCCTTGAAAAACTCTCAAAAACCAAAGAAAATCTTATAAAACCCTAGAAATCCTGAGAAATCACTAGAAAACTCTAAAAAATCCTAAGAAAACCCTAGAAAAACCCTAAAAAAATCCTAGAAATTCCAAGGAAACCTTAGAAAAAATATCCTAGAAAAACTCTTGAAAACCGTAGAAAACCCTAAAAAACTCTCGAAAACCTTAGAAAACCCTAAGAAAACCTTAGAAATCCCTAGAAAACCCTAAAAAACCCTAGAAAATCCCTAGAAAACCCCAAAAAACCCCTGGAAATTCCTAGAAAATCCTAGAAAACCGAAAAATACTTAAAAACTCTAGAAAAACCTAGAAAAACTATAGAAAATGTTAGAAAATCCTAAAAAACCCATAAAAAAAACCCTAGAAAACTCTAGAAAATCATAGAAAAACCCTTGAAAGCCATAGAAAACTTAAAAAAAACTCTCGAAAACCCTAGAAAACCCTAAGAAAATCATAGAAAACCCTATAAATCCCTAAAAAACCCTAGAAAAACCTAAAAAATCGTAGAAAACCATATAACACCCATAGAGAACCCCAGAAAATCCCTGAAAATCCCTAGAAAACCCTAGTAAATCCTAGAAAACCCAAGAAAACACTAGAAAAACTCTAGAAAATCTTAGAAAACTTTAAAAAATATTAGAAAAACCTTCAAAAACCTTAGAAAACCCTAAAAACCCTTGAAAACCATAAGAAAACCCTAGAAAACACTAGAAATCCCTAGAAAACCCTGGAACACCCGAGAAAAAACCTAGAAAATCCAAGAAAAACCCTCAAAACCCGTTAAGAAAAACCCAAAAAAACTATAGAAAAACTTAGAAAACCCTCGAAAACCATAGAAAACCCTAGAAAACTCCTAGCAATTCGTAAGAAACCACAGAAAACCCAAAAAAACCATAAAAAAACCCTATAAAACCATAGAAAACCCTAGAAAATCTTAGAAAAACCCTAGAAAACCAAAGAAAATCTTATAAAACCCAAGAAAACCAGTGAAAACCCTTAGAAAACCCAAGAAATCACTAGAAAACCTTAGAAAAGCCCTATAAAACTCTAAAAATTCCTAAGAAAACCCTAGAAAAACCTTAAAAAATCTTAGAAAATCCAAGAAAATCCTAGAAAAACAAAATATCCTAGAAAATCCCAGAAAACATTAGAAAACCCTCGAAAATCATAGAAAACCCTAGAAAACTCCTAGAAATTCCTAGAAAACCACAGAAAACCCTAGAAAACCCAAGGAAACCATAAAAAATCCTATAAAACCATAGAAAACACTAGAAAATCCTAGAAAAACCCTGGAAAATACTAGAAAAACCCTCGAAAATAAAAAAAATCTTATAAAACCCGAGAAAACCCTAGAAAATCCAAGAAAATCCTAGAAAAACCCTTGAAACCGTAGAAAACCTTAAAAAACCCTCGAAAACCCTAAGAAAACCTTAGAAAACCCTAGAAATCCCTAGAAAATCCTAGAAAACCTTAAAAAATCACTAAAAAACCCGAGAAAACCACTGAAAATCCCAAGAAAACCCTAGAAAACTGAAAAATACCTTAAAAACCCTAGAAAAACCTAGAAAAACCTTAGAAAATATTAGAAAATCCTAGAAAAATCCTAAAAAATCCTAGAAAACCCAAGAAAACCCTAAAAATACTAAAAAAACCTAGAAAATCCTAGAAAAATTCTCGAAAACCTGAGAAAACCCTAAGAAAATCTTAGAAAAACCCTAAAAAACCTAGAAATTCCAAGAAAACCCTAGAAAAACAAAAAATATCCTAAAATATCCTAGAAAACCCTAGAAAATCCTAAACAACCCTAAAAAACCCTTGAAAACCATAAAATATCCTAAAAACGCCTCGAAAACCCAAGAAAACCCTCGAAAACCATAGAAAACCCTAGAAAACTCTAGAAAACTCCTAGAAAAATCCTATAAAATCCTAGAAAATCCTAGAAAAACTTAGAAAACCCTAGAAAATCCTAAAAAACCCAAGAAAACCCTAAAAAACCCTAGAAAATCCTAGAAAAACCCCAGAAAATCCTAGAAAACCCTAAAAAATCCTAGAAAAACCCTTGAAAATCATAGAAAACCCTAAAAAACTCTCGAAAACACCAGAATACCCTAAGAAAATCTTAGAAATCCCTAGAAAATCCTAGAAAACCCTAGAAAATCCTAGAACATCCTAGAAAACCCTTGAAAACCCCTGAAAACCTCTGGAAATCTTTAGAAAAACCTAGAAAACCCTAAAAAACCATTAGAAATCTCTAGAAAACCCTAGAAAACCGAAGAAAATCCTAGAAAAACTCCAGAAAACCCTAGAAAATCTTAGAAAATTTTAGAAAAACCCTTGAAAACCGTAGAAAACCCTAAAAACCCTCAAAACCCTAGAAAACTCTAAGAAAACCCTAGAAATCCCTAGAAAACCCTAGAAAATCCCTAAAAAAATCTCAGAAAATTCCTAGAAATCCCAAGAAAACCCTAGAAAATAGAAAACTACCTTAAAAACCCTAGAAAACACTAAAAAATCCTAGAGAACCCATAGAAAATCCTAGAAAAGCCTAAAAAATCCTAGAAAAACCATCAAAAACCATAGAAAATCCTAAAAAAACTCTCAAAAATCCTTGAAAAGCCTAAGAAAAGTATAGAAAACCCTAGAAAATCCTAGAAAAAACCTGAAAAATCCTAGAAAATCATAGAAAACTATAGAACAAGCCTAGAAAACCCCAGAAAACCCCTGGAAATCCCTAGAAAACCCTAGTAAATCCTAGAAAACCCAAAAATATACAAAATCCTAGAAAAATCCTAGAAAACCTTAGAAAACTCTAGAAAACCCTAGAAAATCCTAGAAAAACTCTCAAAACCCATAAGAAACCCTAAAAAACTCTCAAAAACCCTACAAAACCATCAGAAAACCCTAGAAAACACTTGAAATCCTAGAACACCCTAGAAAAAACCTAGAAAACACTAAAAAATCCCTCAAAAACCATAGAAAACATTAGAAAACCTAGAAAACCCAAGAAAATATTAAAAACCCTTATAAAATCATAGAAAACCCTAGAAAATCCTAGAAAACCCGTCGAAAACCAATGAAAATCTTATAAAACACGAGAAAACCAGATAAAACCCTAATAAAACACGAAAAAATCACTAGAAAACCTTAGAAAAACCCTAGAAAACTCTAAAAATCCCTAAGAAATCCCTAGAAAACCCTAAAAAATCCTAGAAATTCTAAGAAAACCCTAGAAAAACAAAAAATATCTAAGAAAACACTAGAAAACCATAGAAAACCTTAGAG
The DNA here is from genome assembly GCF_003086295.3 of Arachis hypogaea. Classification (NCBI taxonomy): domain Eukaryota; kingdom Viridiplantae; phylum Streptophyta; class Magnoliopsida; order Fabales; family Fabaceae; genus Arachis; species Arachis hypogaea. Next base: position 120,491,843 of record NC_092044.1, on the reverse strand, counting down.
AATCCTAAAAAACCCAAGAAAATCCCATAAAACCCTTGAAAACCATAGAAAATTCTAAAAAGCCTTAAAAACCCTAGAAAATCCTAGAAAAACCCTCAAAAACCCTAGAAAACCCTAGAAAACTCATAGAAAAACCTGGAAAACACTGAGAAATTTCTAGAAAATCCAAGAAAACCCTAGAAAATCTTAGAAAAACCCAAGAAAACCCTAAAAACCCTAGAAAATCTTAGAAAAACCATCGAAAACCATAGAAAATCTTAAAAAAACCCTCGAAAACCCTAGAAAAACTCTAGAAAGCCCTAGGAGATCCTAGAAAAACCGTAGAAAAACTTAGAAAGCCCTAGAAAACCCATAGAAATCCCTAGAAAACCCTAGAAAACCCTAGAAAGACCTAGAAAACCCTAGAAAAACCCATAAAAATCCTAGAAAAACCCTCGAACCCTATAGAAAAACCTAAAAAACTCTCAAAAATACTAGAAAACTATAAAAAAATCCTAGAAAACCCTAGAAAATCCCTAGAAAATCCTAGAAAATCCTAGAGAACCCTAAAAAACCCTTGGAAATCCCATGAAAAACCTAGAAAACCCTTAGAAATCCCTAGAAAATCCTAGAAAATCTTAGAAAATCCTAGAAAAACCCTTGAAAACCGTTGAGAATCCTAAAAAACCCCTCAAAAACTCTAGAAACTCTAGAAACTCCTAGAAAAGCCTAGAAAGCCCTTAGAAATCCGTAGAAAACCCTAGAAATCCCTAGAAAAATACTAGAAAACACTAGAAAACCCTAAAAAATACTAGAAAAACCCTCGAAAACCATAGAAAACACTAAAAAACCCTCAAAAACCCTTGAAAAACCTTAGAAAATCTGAGAAAAACTTAGAAAATCCTAGAAAACTCTTAGAAATCCCTAGAAAACCCTAGAAAACCCAAGAAAACCCTAGAAAACCCTAGAAAACCCTAGAAAATCCTAGAAATTTAAAGAAAATCCTAGAAAACCCTTAGAAATCCCTAAAAACCCCTAGAAAACCCCAAAAAACCCTAAAAAATCCTAGAAAAATTTCAGAAAACTCTAGAAAACCATAGAAGACCCTAAAAAACCCTAGAAAAGACTTGAAAACCCTAAAAAAATCTTAGAAAATCCTAGAAATTTCTAGAAAATCATAAAAAACCCTAGAAAATCCCTAAAAAATCCTAGAAAATCATAGAAAACCCTAGAAAACCTTTGGAAATCCCAGGAAAAACCTAGAAAATCCTTAGAAATCCGTAAAATATCCTAGAAAATCCTAAAAAACTCCAGAAAACGCTAGAAAACCTTAGAAAATCCAAGAAAATCCCTTGAAAACCGTAGAAAACCCTAAATAACCATCGAAAACCCTAGAAAACCCTAAGAGAATCTTAGAAAACCCCAAAAAACCCTTGGAAATCCTTAGAAAACCCTAGAAAATTGAAAAATACCTTAAAACCCTAGAAAAACGTAGAAAAACCTTAGAAAATGCTAGAAAAACCCTAAATAACCCTAGAAAACCCAAGAAAACCCTAAAAAACACTAGAAAACCCTAGAGAATCCTAGAAAACCCTAGTAAACACTAAAAATTCCTAGAAAAACTCCAGAAAACCCTATAAAACCTTACAACATCATAGAAAAACCCTCAAAAACCTTATAAAATCCTAAAAAACTCTCGAAACCCTAGAAAACTATAAGAAAACCCTAGAAAATGCTAGAAATCCTTAGAAATTCCTGGAACACCCTAGAAAAAACCTAGAAAATCCTAGAAAACCCTAGAAAAACTGTCAAAACCCATAAAAATTCCAAAAAAACCATAGAAAACCCTCGAAAATCATAGAAAATCCTAGAAAACTCCTAGAAATTCCTAAAAAACCACAGAAAACCCTAGAAAATCCAAGAAAACCATAAAAAACCATATAAAACCATAGAAAACCTAGAAAATTTCTAGAAATTCCTAGAAAACCACAGAAAACTCTAGAAAACCCAAAAAAACATAAAAACCTAATAAAACCATAGAAAACCCTAGAAAATTCTAGAAAAACCCTCAAAAACCGAAGAAAATCTTATAAATCTCGAGAAAACCAGAGAAAACCCTTAGAAAACCCAAGAAAACCCTAGAAAATCCTAAAAACCTAGAAATTCCAAGAAAACCCTAGAAAAATCCAAAATATCCTAGAAAATCATAGAAAACCCTAGAAAACCCAAGAAAACCTTAGAGAATCCTAAAAAACCCAAGAAAACCCTAGAAAAACCCTCGAAAATCATAGAAAACCCTAGAAAATCCTAGAAACTCCTAGAAAAACCTAGAAAAATCTCGGAAATCCCTAGAAAACCCTAAAAACCCCAAGAAATTCCTAGAAAATATTAAAAAATCCTAGAAAAACCCCAGAAATCCTAGAAAACACAAGAAAATCCTAGAAAACCCTAAAAAACCATAGAAAACCCTAAAAAACCCTCTAAAACCCTAGAAAAATCCTAGAAAATCCAAGAAAACTTTAGAAAACCCTATAAAATCCTAGAAAACCCTCAAAAACCATAAAAAACCATAGAAAACTCCTAGAAATTCCTAGAAAACCACAGAAAACCCGAGAAAACCCAAGAAAACCATAAAAAAATGCTATAAAACCATAGAAAACCCTAAAAAATTCTAGGAAAACCCTGGAAAATCCTAGAAAAACTCTCAAAAACGAAATAAAATTTTATAAAACCCTAGAAATCCTGAGAAATCACTAAAAGACCTTAAAAAACAATAGAAAACTCTAAAAAATCCTAAGAAAACCCTAGAAAAACCCTAAAAATCCTAGAAATTCCAAGGAAACCTTAGAAAAATCGTAGAAAACCCTAAAAAACCCTCGAAAATCCTAGAAAACCTTAGAAAATCCTAGAAATTCCTAGAAAACCCAAAAAAACCCTAGAAAATCCCTAGAAAACCCAAGAAAACCTTAGAAAATCCTAGAAAATCCTAGAAAACCCTCGAAAACTATAGAAAACCCTAAAAAACTCCAAGAAATTCCTAGAAAACCATAGAAAACCCTAGAAAATCCAAGAAACCCATAAAAGAAATCGCTCTAAAACCATAGAAAACCCTAAAAAATCCTAGGAAAATCCTGGAAAATCTTAGAAAAACTCTCAAAAACCAAAGAAAATCTTATAAAACCCTAGAAATCCTGAGAAATCAATAGAAAACCTTAGAAAAACAATAGAAAACTCTAAAAAATCCTAAGAAACCCTAGAAAAACCCTAAAAAAATCCTAGAAATTCCAAGGAAACCTTAGAAAAAATATCCTAGAAAAACCCTTGAAAACCGTAGAAAACCCTAAAAAACTCTCGAAAACCTTAGAAAACCTTAAGAAAACCTTAGAAATCCCTAGAAAACCCTAAAAAACCCTAGAAAATCCCTAAAAAACCCCAGAAAACCCCTGGAAATCCCTAGAAAATCCTAGAAAACCGAAAAATACCTTAAAAACTCTAGAAAAACCTAGAAAAACTATAGAAATCGTTAGAAAATCCTAGAAAAACCATAAAAAAAACCCTAGAAAACTCTAGAAAATCATAGAAAAATCCTCGAAAGCTATAGAAAACACAAAAAAACTCTCGAAAACCCTAGAAAACCCTAAGAAAATCATAGAAAACCCTATAAATCCCTAAAAAACCCTAGAAAAACCTAGAAAATTGTAGAAAACCATAGAACACCCATAGAAAACCCCAGAAAATCCCTGGAAATCCCTAGAAAACCCTAGTAAATTCTAGAAAACTCAAAAATACCCTAAAAATTCTAGAAAAACCCTAGAAAACCGTATAAACTAAAAGAAAAACCCTAAAAAACCAAAGAAAACCCAAAAAAATACTAGAGAACCCTAGAAAACCCTAGAAAACCTTTTGAAATCCCTAGAAAATCTAAGAAAACCCTAGAAAACCCTAGAAATTCTACAAAAATCCCAGAAAACCTTAGAGAATCCTAGAAAACCCTTGAAAACAGTAGAAAACCCTAAAAAAACCTAGAAAACCCTAAAAAATCCAAAGAAAACCTTAGAAAATCTTAGAAATTCCTAGAAAACCCTACAAAACCCAAGAAAATCCTAGAAAATCCAAGAAAATGCTAGAAAAATCCCAGAGAACCCTAGAAAATTCTAGAAAATCATAGAGAAACCGTTGAAAACCATAGAAAACCCTAAAAAATCCCTAGAAAAGCCTAGAAAATTCTAGAAAAACCGTTGAAAACCCTAGAAAATATTAGAAAAAAATAGAAAACCCTAGAAAATCCTTAGAAATCCCTAGAAAACCTTAGAAAACTCAAGAAAACCCTAGAAAACCCTAGAAAATCCTAGAAAAACCCTAGAAAACTCTAGAAAACCCTAGAAAAACTCTCGAAAACTATATAAAACCCTAAAAAACTCTTGAAAACACTAGAAAACCCTAAGAAAATCTTAGAAAACCCTAGAAATTCCTAGAAAATCCTTGAAAACCCTAGAAAATCCTTTGAAAATCCTAGAAAATCCTAGAGAACCCTAGAAAACCCCAAAAAACCCTTGGAAATCCCAAGAAAAACCTTGAAAACCCTTGGAAATCCCTAGAAAACCCTAGAAAATCCTAGAAAAACTCCAAAAAACCCTAGAAAATCTTAGAAAATCATAGAAAAATCCTTGAAAATCATAAGAAATCCTAAAAAAACATCGAAAACCCTAGAAAACCCTAAGAAAACCTTAGAAAAAAATCCTAGAAAACCCTAGAAAACCCTAAAAAACCCTAGAAAACCATAGAAAATCCCTAGAAAATCCCTAGAAAACCCCAGAAAACCCCTGAAAATTCCTAAAAAACCCTAGAAAACCGAAAAATACCTAAAAAACCTAGAAAAACCTAGAAAAATATTAGAAAACATTAAAAAATCCTAGAAAAATCCTAAAAAACCCTAGAAAACCCAAGAAACCCTAGAAAATCCCTAGAAAACCCAAGAAAATCCTAGAAAACCCTAAAAAATCCTAGAAAAGCCCTTGAAAATCCTAGAAATACCATCGAAAACCCGAAAAAACTCTAAGAAAACCTTAGAAAACCCAAGAAATGCTTAGAAAACCTTAGAAAACCCTAAAAACCCTAGGAAAACCCTAGAAAACCCTAGAAAATCCAACAAAAGTGCTAGAGAATCCTATAAAACTATAGATAACCCCAGAAAACCCCTAAAAATCCCTAGGAAAAGCTAGAAAATAAAAAAAAACCTAGAAAACCATAGAAAAATAATCGAAAACCATAGAAAATCTTAAAAGAGCCTCGAAAACATTAGAAAATCATAGAAAATCCTACAAAAACCCTCGAAAACCATAGGAAACCCTAGAAAACCCAACAAAAAACATAGAAAACCATAGGAAACCGCTAGAAATCCTTAGAAAACCTTAGAAAAACCCTAGAAAAACTTAGAAAAACCTTACAAAACCTTAGAACATCACATAAAAACCCTAAAAAATCCTCGAAAACCCTAGAAAACCCTAGAAAAACCCTAGAAAATCCTAGAAAACACTAGAAAATCCCTCGAAAAACATAGAAAACCCTAAAAAACTCTCGAAAACCCTAGAAAACCCTAAGAAAACCATAGAAAACCCTAGAAATTCCTAGAAAACCCTAGAATAACCTTAGAAAATCCTAGAAAATTATAGAAAACCAGAGAACACCCTGAGAAAGTGCCAGAAAACCCTTGAAAATCCTAAGAAAACCCTAGTAAATCCTAGAAAACCCAATAATACCCTAAAAAATCCTAGAAAAGCAAGAAAAATCCTAGAAAACCTTAGAAATTACCAGAAAAAACCCTAAAAAACCCAAGAAAACACTAGAAAAATCCTAAAAAATCTTAGAAAACCCAAGAAAATCCTAGAAAAACCCTCAAAAACATTAGAAAACCCTAAAAAATACTCGAAAACCCTAAAAAACCCTGGAACAACCTAGAAAATCCTAGAAAACCCTAGAAAAACTCTCGAAACCCGTAAAAAAAAATCTAAAAATACCCTAGAATCGAAAACCATAGAAAAACCTAGAAAACTACTAGAAATTCGTAGGAAACCACAGAAAACCCTAGAAAACCCAAAAAAACCATAAAAAAAACCCTTGAAAACCAAAGAAAATCTTATAAAACCCGAGAAAACCAGAGAAAACCCTAAGAAAACCATAGAAAACCCGAGAAATAACTAAAAAACCTTAGAAAAAATCCTAGAAAACTCTAAAATTCCCTAAGAAAATCCTAGAAAAACCAAAAATATCCTAGAAAATTTTAGAAAACCCTAGAAAATCCTAAAAAAACCCAAGAAAACCCAAGAAAAACCCTCGAAAACCATAAAAAATCCTAAAAAAAGCCTCGAAAACCATAGAAAACCATAGAAAACCCTAGAAAACCATAGAAAACCCTAGAAAACTCCTAGAAAACTTTAGAAAACCATAGAAAAAGCTAGAAAAACCCTAGAAAACCTTAGAAACTACTAGAAAAACCCTAAAAAAACCCAAGAAAACCCAAGAAAACACTAGAAAAACCATAGAAAATCCCGCAAAAACCTTAGAAAATCCTAAAAAACTCTCGAAAACAATAGAAAACCCAGGAACAACCTAGAAAAAACTAGAAACTCCAAGAAAATCCAAGAAAAACCCTCGAAACCCGTAAAAAAACCCAAAAATATCCTAGAAAACCCTCGAAAACCATAGAAAACCCTAGAAAACTCCTAGAAATTCGTAGGAAACCACAGAAAGCCCTAGAAAATCCAAAACAATCATAAAAAAACCTATAAAACCATAGGAAACCCTAGAAAACTCCTAGAAATTCGTAGGAAACCACAGAAAACCCTAGAAAACCCAAAAAAATCATAAAAAAAACCCTATAAAACCATAGGAAACCATAAAAAATCCTAGAAAAACCCTCAAAAACTAAAGAAAATCTTATAAAACCTGAGAAAACAGGAGAAAACCCTAAGAACACCCTAGAAAAGCTAAGAAATAACTAGAAAACCTTAGAAAAACCCTATAAAACTCTAAAATTCTTTAAAAAAAACACTAGAAAACCCTAGAAAACCCCTAAAAAACTTAGAAATTCCAAGATAACCCTAGAAAAACCAACAATATCCTAGAAAATCCTAGGAAACCCTAGAAAACCCTAGAATATCCTAAAAAACCCAAGAAAACCCTAGAAAAACCATCAAAAATCATAGAAGATCCTAAAAAAGCCTCGAAGACCCAAAAAAATCCTAGAAAAACCCTCGAAAACCATAGAAAATCTTAAAAAACTCATAGAAAAACCCTAGAAAATCCTAGAAAATTTTAGAAAATCCTAGAAAACCCTTAGAAACCCTAGAAAACCCAAGAAAACCCTAGAAAATCCTAGAAAATCCTAGAAAAACCCCAGAAAACCCTAGAAACCCCTAAAAAATCCTAGAAAAAACCCTCGAAAATCATAGAAAACCCTAAAAAACTCTCGAAAATACTAGAAAACCCAAAGAAAATCTTAGAAAACCCTGGAAATCCCTAGCAAATCATAGAAAACCCTAGAAAATCCTAGAACATTCTAGAAAACCATTGAGAACCCAAGAAAACTCCTGAAAATCCCTAGAAAAACCTAAAAAACCCTAGAAAACCCTTAAAAATCCCTAGAAAACCCTAGAAAACCGAAGAAAACCCTAAAAACTCCAAAAAACCCTGGAAAATCTTAGAAAATCCTAGAAAAGCCCTTGAAAACCATAGAAAACCCTAAAAAACCCTCCAAAACCCTAGAAATCCCCAGAAAATCTAAGAAAATCCCTAAAAAACCCCAGAAAATCTTTAAAAATTGCTAGAAAACATAAAAATACATTAAAAACCCTAGAAAAACCTTAGAAAACCTTAGAAAATCTTAGAAAAACCCTAAAAAAAATCCTAGAAAACCCTAAAAAAATCCTATGAAACCCTAGAAAACCCTAGGAATTCCTAGAAAAACCTTCGAAAACCCGAGACAACCCTAAAAATCCCTAGAAAACCTTAGAACCCTAGAAAAACCCTAAAAATACCTAGGAAACCCCTAAAAAACCCTAGAAAATCCTAGAAAAATGAGAATCCTAGAAAACTATAGAAAACACTAGAAAACCCCTAGGAAACCCTAGAAAACCCCTAGAAAACATTAGACAATAAAAAACCCTAAAAAATCCTAGAAAAACAATCGAAAGCCATAGAAAATCCTTAAAAAGCCTCGAAAACATTAGAAAATCATAGAAAAACCTACAAAACCCTCGAAAACCATAGAAAACCTTAGAAAACCCCAACAAAAACCTAGAAAACCATAGAAAACCCTAGAAAAACGTAGAAAAACCCAAGAAAGCCTTAGAAAATCACAGAAAAACGCTAAAAGCCCTAGAAAACCTTTGAAAATCCTAGAAAACCGTAGAAAATCCTAGAAAAACCCTCGAAAACCAAAGAAACACCCTAAAAAACTCTCGAAAACCCTAGAAAACCCTAAGAAAAACAAAGAAAACCCTAGAAAAAATCCTAGAAAATCTTAGAAAATCATAGAAAATCATAGAACACCCCCAGAAAACCCCTAGAAATCCCTAGAAAACCCTAGTAAAATCCTAGAAAACCCAAAAATACCCTAAAAAATCCTAGCAAAAGCTAGAAAAACCCTAGAAAACATTAGAACCTACCAGAAAAATCCTAAAAAACCAAAGAAAACCCAAGAAAATACTAGAAAAACCCTAGAAAATCTTAGAAAACTCTAGAAAATCTTAGAAAAATCCTCAAAAACCTTAGAAAACCCTAAAAATCCTCGAAAACCATAAGAAAACCCTAGAAAACACTAGAAATTTCTAGAAAATCCTAGAACACCCTAGAAAAAACCTAGAAAATCCTAGGAAACCCTAAAAAAACCCTCGAAACCCATAGAAAACCCTAGAAAACTCTTAGAAATTCGTTGGAAACCATAAAAAACCCTAGAAAATCCAAAAAAATCATAAAAAACCCTATAAAACCATAGGAAACCCTAGAAAATCCTAGAAAAACCCTCAAAAACCAAAGAAAATCTTATAAAACCTGAGAAAACCCTAAGAAAATCCTAGAAAACCCCAGAAATAACTAGAAAACCTTAGAAAACTCTAAAAATCCCTAAGAAAACCCTAGAAAACCCTAGAAAAACCCTAAAAAACTTAGAATTTCCAAGAAAATCCTAGAAAAACCAAAAATATCCTAGAAAACCCTAGAAAATCCTAAAAAAACCCAAGAAAATCCTAGAAAAATCCTAAAAAATCATAGAAAATCCTAAAAAAGCATCGAAAACCCAAGAAAATCCTAGAAAAACCCTCAAAAAACATAGAAAACCCTAGGAAACCCTAGAAAACTTCTAGTAAAACCCTAGGAAACCCTAGAAAATCCTAGAAAAAACTTAGAAAACCCTAGAAGCCCCTTAGAAATCCCTAGAAAACCCTAGAAAACCTAAGGAAATCCTAGAAAACCCTAGAAAATCCTAGAAAAACCCCAAAAAACCCTTGAAAACCCTAAAAAATCCTAGAAAAACCTCGAAAACCATAGAAAATCCTAAAAAACTCTCGAAAACACTAACAAACCCTAAGAAAATCTTAGAAAACCCTAGAAAATCTTAGAAAACTTTAGAAAATCCTAGAACATCCTAGAAAACCCCTGAGAACCCCAGAAAACCCCTGGAAATCCCTAGAAAAATCTAAAAAATCCAAGAAAATCCTTAAAAATTCCTAGAAAACCCTAGAAAACCAAAGAAAACCCTAGAAAATCCTAGAAAAACTCCAAAAAACCCTAGAAAATCTTAGGAAATCCTAGAAAACCCTTGAAAACCATAGAAAATTCTAAAAAACCCTCCAAAACTCTAGAAAACCCTAGAAAATCCTAGAAATCCCTAGAAAATCTTAGAAAATTCATAAAAAAAACCCCAGAAAACTCCTAGAAATTGCTAGAAAACCCTAGAAAACCGAAAAAGACCTTAAAAACCCTAGAATAACCTAGAAAAACTTTAGAAAACATTAGAAAATCCTAGAAAAACCCTAAAAATCTCTAGAAAACCCAAGAAAACCCTGAAAAACCCTAGAAAATCCTAGAAAAACTCTCGAAAACCCGAGAAAATCCTAAAAAACCCTAGAAATCCCTAAAAAACCTTAGAAAACCCTAGAATAACCCTAGAAAACTCTAAAAAACTCTAGAAAAACACTAGAAAACCATAGAAAATCCTAGAAAAACCCTAGAGAATCCTAGAAAACTATAGAAAATACTAGAAAACCCCTAGAAAATCCTAGAAAACTTGTAGAAATCCTAAAAAAGCCTCGAAAACATTAGAAAATCATAGAAAAACCTACAAAAGCCCTCGAAAACCATAGAAAATCCTAGAAAACCCCAACAAAAACCTAGAAATCCTTAGAAAATCCTAGAAAAACGTAAAAAACCCTAGAAAACCTCAAAAAATCACGGAAAACACTAAAAAGCCCTAGAAAACCCAAGAAAACCTTAGGAAAACCCTAGAAAACCTTAGAAAGTCATAAAAAACCCTAGAAAATACTAGAAAAACTCCCGAAAATCATAGAAAACCCTAAAAAACTCTCAAAAACCCTAAGAAAACCATAGAAAATTCTAGAAAACCATAGAAAAACCCCTAGAAAATTCTAAAAAATCATAAAAAACCATAGGACACCTCTAGAAAACCCCAAAAAACCCCTGGAAATCCTTAGAAAACCCTAGTAAATCCTAGAAAACCCAAAAATACCCTAGAAAACCTTAAAAACTACTAGAAAATCCCTAAAACCTAAGAAAACCCAAGAAAACACTAGAAAAATCCTAGAAAACCCTAGAAAATCTTAGAAAATTTTAGAAAAACCCTTGAAAATCGTAGAAAACCCTAAAAACTCTCAAAAACCCTAGAAAACTCTAAGAAAACCCTAGAAAACCCTAGAAATCCCTAGAAAACCTTGGAACACCCTAGAAAAAAACCTAGAAAATCCTAGAAAAAACCCTAAAAATACCCTCGAAACCCGTAAAAAATCCCAAAAAAATATAGAAAACCCTAAAAAACCCTCAAAAACGCAAGAAAACCCTAGAAAACTTCTAGAAATTCGTAGAAAACTACAGAAAACCCTAGAAAATCCAAGAAAACCATAAAAAACCCTATAAAACTATAGAAAACCCTAGAAAATCCTAGAAAAATCCTCGAAAACCAAAGAAAATCTGATAAAACCCGAGAAAACCAGAGAAAACCCTAAGAAAACCCTAGAAAACCCGAGAAATAACTAGAAAACCTTAGAAAAACCCTAGAAAACTCTAAAAATCCCTAAGAAAATCTTAGAAAACCCTAGAAAAGCCCTAAAAGACCTAGAAATTCCAAGAAAACCCTAGAAAAACAAAAAATATCCTAGAGAATCCTAGAAACCCCAGTAAATCCTAAAAACCCAAGAAAACCCTAGAAAAACCCTCGAAAACCATAAAAAATCCTAAAAAAGCCTCGAAAACCCAAGAAAATCCTAGAAAAATCCTCGAAAACCATAGAAAACCCTAGGAAATCCTAGAAAACTCCTAGTAAAACCCTAGAAAACCCTAGAAAATCCTAGAAAAACTTAGAAAACCCTAGAAAACCCTTAGAAATTCCTAAAAAACCCTAGAAAACCCAAGAAAACCCTAGAAAATTCAGAAAATCAGTTTTTTCCACCAAACTTCAAATGTGCATAACTTTTTTTTGTTAAAAATCATTTCTAGTCCATTCTTTGAATGTTATAAACATCACAGACCCAATTTTTATTCAAGATAAGTTTCACAATATTTGGGAGTCCGAAAGCCAAGTTATGGCCCACCGAAGTTGGCCAAAAAATTAGTTTTTACCAAATGTTCAAATCCTATGGTTATCCAAAATTCTCAATTCAAAACACTTCCAACCCACCTAATTCAATGCCAAAAACTTCTACACACTATCACATACTCTTTATTCACTTCATAACCAATTTAACAACTAAATTCTTCAATTCATTCAACAATTTCCACTCACAAATCTTCCAATTTCCACTATTATCATTAATCATTATCAACAACAATAATTAACATACATTCCACTACATCAAAAATCATCATCAATCAATAACATCGCAATCATTATTCATCACATCCAATTTTACTTTATCAACTTCAATCTACAACATCAACCTCATTCAACAATTTCTAATCATCAATTAACCAATTCATATAATTCAAACCTATCTTAAGGGCTTCTAGTCTAAGTTTCACACAACATTATATATTAACTACAAGAAACCAAAATCATACCTTAGCCGATTTTCTCCCAAGCTTAATCACCACCCAAAACCTCTTTTCCAAAATTTTCAAAGCCTCCAAAGCCAACTCAACAAGCTTCCAACTACCAGAATTTACTTCCAAGCACACCACTTTGCCAATTTGACTTCGATTTATACGTATTCAATCTAACTTCATATAATTTTATCATAATCAATACTAGGGTTTACTAATTCACTAATTCACAAGGGTTAGAGTTTTCTTACCTTACCCACAGAGGATTGAGGAGAAACCCAACGATTACCCAATACTAGATTACACCTAAACTATCAAAATCATGAAAATCTCTCAATACCCATAACCCAAACGTGAAAACAAAATGGAAGAGGGAATTGGGCAAGAAAAACAAAGTACTTTACCACTTTATTTGAATAAAATTAAAGAGCTCGATGAGACAAATGGCTGCAAACGGTGTGGCGATCGGAGCTCCGGATTGAAAGTTATGGGCAAAAGAAGATTGCACTGGAAAATAGAAGTTAGGGTTCTTCCATTCCCTCTTCAACTTAGCATGAATCATAAAGAAAAAAAGGGGAGGGTGGCTGATTTCAGCTTATATATATTGGACTTTGGGCCTAATATAGGCCCGGTTCAACTGGTTTAGCCTATTGGCCTAATTTCGGGCCAAAAATCTTTTAAAATTAGTGTTCAAATTCGTATTTTAAATACTTTTACTTCTTCAAATTATAAAATTTAATTTTATAATTTCTTTGGTTCATAATTTATTTATTAATTAATTATTTATTGATTTACCAGATTTTACAGTATGCGTCCATGAAGGACAGATATCTATATCATAAACCTGAATCGACCAAGGCATCGATACTGGAAAGAGGATATGGATCCTTGGAACAAGCTTTGTTGAGGTTAGTGTAGTCAACACACATCTTCTATTTCCCATTTTACTTTTTTACAAGCACCACATTAGCCAACAACAAAGGATATTTTACCTCCCTTATAAATTCGACTTCTAGTAAGCCATGCACTTGATCTTCTACAACTTGAGCTCTTTCTGGGATGAGCTTCCCTCGCTTTTGCTGAGCAGGTTGAGAACCTGGATAAATGGCGAGCTTGTGACATATGAGTTTGGGGTCTATGCCAGGCATATCGGAGGCTTTCTAGGTGAAGAGATCGGAGTTTTTTTTTGTAAGAGCTCAACAAGCTGTGTCTTTAGATTTTTCTCTAGGTTGGCTCCTATGCTCGTTGTCTTTTCTACCTGATCTTTGATTTGTACTTTTTCGACCTTTTCTTTGGGTTGTGGATGTAGTTCTTCTCGTGATTGGATACCACTGAGCTCAATAGTGTTGACTACCTTATCCTTTGTACTCACACTAAGGTTGAGACTTTCATTGTAACATTTTCTTGTCAATCTCTGATCTCCTTTTATAGTGGCGATTTTCTTTGAAGCTAGAAATTTCATGCACAGATGGGGTGTAGAAATAACTATAGTTAATTGGTTTAGGGTGGTTTGACCTATCAAAGCATTGTAAGCTGATGCCATATCGACCACTATATAGTCAATGCTTAAGTTTCTTAATTTCATGTGTTTACCAAAAGTTGTATGTAACGAGATAAAATTAAGAGGTCAGATCAGCGTATCTCCTAACCCAAAAAGGTTGTCTAGATAAGCCTTCTGTTCTTTTTCTTCTAACTCGAGTTTGTCAAAAGCGGGTTTGAATAAAATGTCGGTCGATCTTTCCTGATCTACCAGAGTTCTATGGAAGTTTGCATTAGCAAGGATCATTGTGATTATCACTGGATCGTCGTGACCAGATGTCACTCCTTGAGCATCTTTATTGGTGAATACAATTGTCGGTAAATCAAAAACTCCGCAATTTTCTCCGACTTGGTATACCTCCTTAAGATGTCTTTTGCGTGAGGACTTAGTAATTTTTCCTCCCGTAAATCCTCCATTTATCATGTGTATATGCCTTTCAGGGGTTTGTGGTGTCCGATCTTGCCGACCTTCATCGTCATCACCTCTATTCCTTTTTTTGTGTCATCTGACCTTCCAGTGAGGTACTCTAGTCGACCTTCTTTGGCCAATCATTGGTAAAATGACCATATAGTTTGTGATACTCGCAATATTCAGTCAGACTCTCAGCCTTTTTTTAACCAGACAAGGAGGTAGAAGTTTCTCAATGTGACAAATTTTTATGTAAATATCTACAAGAGAGATTTAGAGTGGAGTGTAGTTGTGGTACCTTTTGAGGTTTTTCCGAACTGTGTTTCTCTTTTTCTTTATCCTGAGCTTGGTAGGGAAGGTTTGGCCTTGGGGCTACTAAGTCGAGCATTTCCTTCCATGTGGATACACTTCTCTGCCTGTTCTTGTACTTCAATAAAGAGGTCGGATACCGCTTTGATATAAATTGAGAAAATGACCATTCTCTAAGACCATTAACTAACCTCATTATTATTGCTTCGGGAGGTAGATTCTATATTTCTAAACATGCTTTGTTATACCTCTCCATGTACGCTTGGAGACTCCCGACTTCTTGTTTTACACCTAAGAGACTTGAAACATGTTTGACTTTGTCCTTTTGAATTGAAATCGGGTAAGAATTTCCTTGCAAAGTCGTCAAAACAAGCCACCGACCTAGGTGGTAAGCTATCAAACCACTTTATTGTTGCTTTAGTTAACGTCGTTGGGAAAGCCTTACAACGATTTGCATCGGACGCATCGGCCAGATACATCCGACTTTTGAAATTGCTAAGATGATGCCTTGGGTCGGTCGTGCCGTCATAGAGATCCATGTTAGGGATTTTAAAGTTCTGAGAAACCCTGACCCGCATGATCTCTTCTATAAACAGGCCTCCTCCTCGAATGGAATTTTCTTCCCGATCTCTATTATTGGTCCGATTTCACAAACTCGCCTCCAATTTCATAAGATTTTTCTCCAGTTCTCTTCAACGTCGTACCTCCTTTCACAGGTTTCTTTTTGCTTCTTTTTGTCATTCGATCTCTTGTTCGAGTTTATCCAACCGGCCGTGGTGCCCATGGACGCATCCCATTATCTTAGTTGGGTGTGGGGGCTCTCGTTTTTGAGGGGATGTACCTCTGAATGAATTCGCCGAGTTAAAAGGTTTCCAGATGTTCCTTCTCCGTGTGGCCCACTCGTTCCTTCAGGCCGTTGAGGTATACTATAGCTCAGTCATCATTTTGAAGTTTTGGTTCGGACTCAGATGCAGTATGCCCGTCTTCAAATTGTTTGTATGCTATTGTTGGGTGTAGACTTTTAGGTCATCGGCAATGGCGCCAATGTTTTGAGGATTACCTGAAACTGGGTCACTTTTGGGCCTAGACGTGAGGTCTAGACTGCGGTGAGACAGCGTCTAACTTTTGTTTGTGTCGAAGTGCCACCATTCGAGTTTTTCGTGAAGAGATAGAGGCCTAGGGGGTGGTACTTGCAAAAGACTCCGATGCTTAAGTTAGTAAGGGTTTAAAACATAATTTTATGTAGATTGAATTCTGAATATATCTGAGAATGTCAATGTATTTATAGTAGATAATCACTTTTTAGTGTGGTTCCACCTTTGATAATGGATAACTGTTCCTCTTTTTTAGAAAAATGGTGAAAATCTCCCTTCTTAATAAAAAGAAAAATATTTTAAGAATTAATTACTTAGATGGCCAAATCTAACACATCTTTATTCATTATGAGTTTAGCTCTATCTTTAATCAGGATACGACAATGTTCTTGTCATATTTTGTCTCTCACACACACACACATATATATATATTAGTGCCTTTTGACGTATCTGTCTGTTGCTTTTTCATGTTGGAGGTTCACTCCTTTTGGTATTTGAAATGTTAATAATTTGATTTAATATATGTACACTTTTTTCTAGCATTCGAAAATTCATTTCTCAAAACTATACTTGTTTTAAAAGAACTAATTCGTGTCTCAATTTTTTTTTTGGAATTACTGCATAGCAGGGGGCTCTCTTAAACTTTTGGATAAATGTTGTTTTTGTCCGGTATTTTTTCGGAATAATTATTTAATGAAATATAGCTATTTTATGTCCTACCGACATATTTTAGAATAAAGTATATTTTTTGTCTTTAAAATTTGATAAAAATTTAAAAAATACTATTAAATTTTATTTTGTTTCAATTTTGTCGTAGAAATTTTCGATTTGTATCAAATATATTCCTAACAGCTAACTTTTCAAAATATTTAGGACAAATTCAATAACAATTTCATAAGAACAACGTTCAACACAAACAAATCAAGCATAATTTTTATGCATTATTGTTAAATTGATTTTAAATTTTTTAAAAATTTATCTATTAGGAATATATTTAATACAAATCAAAAACTTTTGAAACAAAATTAAAACAAAATAAAATTTAAATTATTTTTAAAATTTTTATCAAATTTGAATGACAAAATATTCTTTACTCTATATTTTAAGAGTTTAATAATTTTTTTAAAACTTTTAATATTTAAAAGAATATTTTTAAAATATCTTTAGAGTAGATATTAGCAATTATTAATATTATTTCCAATATTCTTTTGTTCTATTTGTGTTTTTAATGTGTCAACAATTACAAATGAATATTGCATTGGGGGGACAAAACGGTCATGGTAACATTATTTTCAACGGCTTAAGGTAAAAAGAAAATTGCGTAATTAATCTGTAATAATTGATTAACTATTTCAAGTTATAATTAGTCTGGTGGAAAGTAGCCTTCGAATAAGAGTAGGCACTCAAACTTGATGGTATCACTCAACCACTGTCCACTGACAAGAACATTCTAGTTATATAATGCATTTAGCCATTTACATCTCCACTTGAGCAGACCCATATAGAAGCCGAACTTGATCATGTTTGCAAAACCAAACCTTAGCATAACAAAGAAGTTATGGAAGCAAGCTGTCTCAAAAGTCAAACACCTTCTATAGTGCATCTCAGATATCCACAGTGAGCATCTTGTCTATGCTTGAAAAGCTTTGATAGAAAGCCTTGAAATGCTTGTAAGCAATGTCTATATCTTCCTTCCCACATATTTCTCTTATACTGCAATCCAAGTATAAGCAGAGTCAAAACAAGGGTATAAATGAAACATGGAAGTATAAACTGATGGGGATAACCACTAATGTTCTTAGTGCAAAGAAAACATTCACTAGTACCTGTGCATTGAAAGTTGAGCAATTCCACAGTCAACAGTTCGGATGCCAACCCCAGAAGCCAGTATTGGACCTATGGTTGATCCACATCCCATATCATTTCTAACCACAAATTCCTGCATGTAAACAACCATGCGAAGTTCGGTTAATGCACTTTGAAATTATTCCATGCCCTTGAAGTACTCAGGTAAGCTACATGAATTGAAACGAATAGTTGATGACATGCATTCTCATCTGCATATAGTTTCATGTTAGATAAATAATGCATCAGTTTGAACAAATGTAAATCATAATAGTTAAAGAAATGACCTGAGTTGGTAGGTTATGAATTTTTCCAACTTCTTTAAAGAGAAAAGATGTGACTCCACTGGTAGCATATCGCTGGTTCGCATTGTGTTTAATGACAAGCCCTTTCTGTAGCTCTGGTCGGTGGTGTTCTTCATGCTTATCCATAAAATTTGGATGCACTCCATGAGCCATATCTGCAGAGACTATTATATAGAACCCACAAGATACTTTAGTGGACTTCTCCAGATTTTTATGTCAAACATTAAGAACTTAAAATTGCTACTGCTTATACACCAAAATAAAGATACCTGTTCTACATTGAATATACATATTTTTATAAGTATTTACTTCTTACAAATTGTTGGCCGAAACTAATATGCACACCACAATATATTCACAACTGCAGCCTTGCAATTGACTCAATTGAATATACAGACTTGTGGTATCAACTGAGGTAAGAAATTTACAGCATTATGGCATACCAAGAAATGATTGGCGAATAGTACGCTCGAAAGAACTTTCACCAACATGGTTATTTGCTAAGTCTCCAACTATGCGTCTTATGGCCTGAAACATGGTAGGTGCACCAGCTCCTTGAATAGAACCTGAACCCACCTAAATAGGAGCTGTTAGAAATAGCATCAAGAAATGATGCAAGGTGAATTATCATGATCTGCAAAGAATTTGTCATGATCACTTTAATTTCCTACTGTCACTATCACAGTGGTTGTCCACACACGATGGATGCAAGTAGTTGGCGCATTTAGTTAGTGAGCGAAATTTGGAGTCTACCAAATGATATAAAGCAAAGATTAATCAAGAAAAGGATACCTCTTCATTGTCAAACAAAGCAACCATCCGAACTGCATGTTCTGATGCTAAGTCACCAGGAGATTCGCATGAATCAATAAGTGCTCTTAATGCACAATAACTTGAAGCAAGATTGTCTAGTCTTCCAGAAAATATGAATTCGTTGTTTCCACCACCAAGGCAGCTAGGTTGAGTATCACAAACATTTAGTTCAACACTCACTATGTCATCAACATCACAGTTCAACTCATCCGACAATACCTGAGAATCAAAGCCCAAGAATATTTTAAATAGTAATAAGCAATAGATAGGTAAGCTAGAATTAAAATCATGACAGATTAATTATTTCAATTCCATTCCAATCTCAGCATATCAATTGCTAAACAGCAAATATCAATCTAGTTTGACTTAGAAACTAATTCTCAAATCCAAAGTACTAAAAGCACTATCTCGAACATACAAATAGATGGGTAGCACACATGAAGACATGTTTCATCACTTATTTTGACATTATAATTTCCGTGCAGTGTTCCTTGCTACCTCATTTTACTTCCAAGCTTCTGCTGGTTAAACTATTCGGTTATTTTCAAATGTGCTTTTATCTAATCTAAGATAGAAAATAACAAAAATCACATGCAGTAATCCCTTTCTGTGAAAGAAAATCTTTATTTTTATGTCTTCCTAGACATTACCATGCATTTGGATGTAAAAATCCAATGCAACCAATTAATTGATATATAATTCTCCTATAGTATATAAAATGTAAAATTAAGTTGTCAGGTTTTCAGAGACTATAAACTACTACATGGATTGTAACTTCACAAGGGATCAATGTTTATTATATTACAGTCAAGTACAAGTCAAACATGCTAGAAACCACAAACCAGAAATTCTAGCCTAAAGTACGATATTGATTTCTAATGTTGCTCGTCCTGAAGATGTCTATATTTATTTCTATGGTACCAGGCGTTTGATGACATTCTTTAGGTTACCTCACAAGGAATCCTGTGTTATAGCAACTACAAAATTATTACAATTCATGTTTGGCAGCACATTAAGAATTTTGATTTCTTCTACTCTAGACTGTACTATATAATTGAAATGAAGCATAGAACAATAGTTCTGGCATGCAACTACTGTGAGGCTATATGAAATCAATATCTTTTTTAATAGATTATGCATGGGTTATTCTCCTCTGGTACTCAAATATTCAACTGAAGTTTAAATAGTTAGAATCGATGAACATATCAGTTTGTTCAAACAATTAAGGGGTACTTAATATTCAAATGGAAAGACGGAAAAACAATAGATACCTGCATCAGCAGTGGTTGATGAGAAGATTTAGATGACATTGCAGTACTCTTTTCTTTTGATTCCAAAGAAGTTTCTTCATGTTTCATTGAGAGTAAAGGGAGAAGATGAGTCTCTAGATTTGGTTTAAATCCATCCTGGTTCACTGTGCTATACAAAAAAAAAAAAAAAGAGAGGTTGATGGAAATAAAAAATAATCAGCAAGCATGCATGATTCTGTGCCATAGCATTACCATATGGCAAAAAAGAAAAAAAAATAATGTGGGTGGGGGTAATAGGAAAAGCAGACAAATTCCTTTATAACTCAAATAATGTGATATTTAAAGCCATAAATTGCTTCAGTATGCACAAAAGTGCTAGCAATGAAATCCAAACACTTGTAGTGAAATTCAAACTAATCATTGAAGCATTTCAACTCAGTGCAACTAGAACGAATATATTTATATCATGAATTGACTATGACAATGTGCAAATAGAACTAAAACTTTCACATTTGTATTATTAATGGAAGAAGATTGTACCGGTCAAGATGAATGGCAAGGGTGGGTATGCGCAACAGAGGCCTCTTCACTTTGACAAGCTTATGCAGATAAGCATTACCACTACCACTCCTCACGATGACCCTCCCTGCAACACTCAGATCCCTATCAAACCAGGTGTGCCACAATCCACCTCCATAGGTTTGCACATTGACCATCAAATATGCCGATTTGGTCGATGCAGATCTTGGCTTCAGCTTCAGACAAGGACTATCCGTGTGTGCAGCTATGACATGAAAACCATCGCCAACATTGTACCTTAAACATAAAAATAGCACACAATTCAAACCAACCAACCAAACAAACAAACAAAAATATATATTGATTCTAGTCAAAACCATAGGTATCCTCCTATAGGAAACAATCCTGCTCGAGACAACTATGATCACTTGAGCAGCATATCTCTCTTTACAAAGTTTTAAAACAACTGCATACCTATAAGACAGAACCCAAAACCTGTGGTTAAGCTAGCACAGCCTCCCCTCCTGCCAGCTGAACTAGGCTCTGGTTGGTAGCCATATTCAAATGGTTTTATCAATTACAACAGTATGAAAAAGGATACTTTGTACATGGTTTTAAATACCCAATTGGATATCATATAAATCGGTAAAATCAAGCATGGATTTCTATTGGTTTCTAGTATTATGCACAAGTAATAGAATGTAACAGTTAGTAATAGTGATAAAAGAGGGGGGAAAAAACGAAAAACAAATTTTGATTGTGGAAGGAGCTGAAACTGAAGGAAAGGGTTGAGACTTGAGAATTGAAAAGCACATACTTTTGTCCAATGGCGAAAGCAATTAAGCAAGACATGTTTCTGGTGAAGAAGTAGCGTCCACCGGGCTTAAGGTCCCATTCTTCGTTCTCCTTAAGAAGCTGAAACCCCGCAGCCACGAGTTGGCGTTTTGCCTCGGCGGTGGCGTGGAAGTGGGTCCATGATTCGTTCAGATAATCGAGCAAATCGGCCACAATGGAATTGGAAAGGGTGCTGTTGCTGCTTGTGGCGCATGAAAAGGAGCGGAGGCGCGTGGCGCGAGTGGGGAATGGAAGGGAAAGTGGTCGGTTGAAAAATGGCGAAGAATAACAAGAACGAGAGTGGAGTAACGTATGTGACCGAGTTATTAGTGCCATTGTTGATTACTCTTCTTCAATCTTTCACACACTTTCGATTACGCTTACAAAGATTTAGAGCCACTCTCTTTCTCTTTGTCTACTTTATTTTTATTTTATTATATGAAAATTAAGAATTTTTTTTAAAATAAATAAAATAAATATTTTAATTACGCATATATGGCAATTTAAATGTATTTTATGCATTTTCATAATATGCCTTATCTCGTCTATACTTATAGCCATATTTTATTTACACACTAAACGAGATAAAATATGCACATAGAGATGGCAACACTATCCAAACCTGTGGATATTCACTCCGTCTCTACCTGCTCAGGACAGGTTTTCAACGGGATGAATTTTTGAATGGGATGAAATCGGGTTTAGGGTAAACTGCCCATATCCACCCCGGTATATATAATAATAATAATAATAATAATAATTAGTAAAATAATTAATAATACTGTATTATATTTAAATTTTACTTTAATTTATGTTATTTATGTAATGATGGCTATATAAATTTTAAAATTTTATTTTAATTTTTGGATTTTAATAATTATAGGAACAGGTACATGTAGGGGTGGGTTAGAGTTTAACATTTTACTATTCACGGATAAAAGCAGAACGAATTTGATGTGGATTATTAGAAGGCGGGTCGGGATCGGATAGGGCAAAGACATGCCCCTACTTGTAACAACCGGCTCTCCCACCTTCACCCTTTTTAGAAAATTTCAAATTAAATTTTCTAAAAAGGGTGGAGGGGGAGAGGCGGTTGTTACACTATCCGCCCCGTTGTTATCTCTATATGCACACGTCTCAATGTATCATGTTTATAAACTTCATACATTCGAAATGGTGGATTATGCATATCTCGTGTACAATCTCAACAAGACATGTGATGAGTCATGAGTCAGGCCATTTACATAGTGAACGAGATATAATAGGACAAAAATTAAACATTTATAATAAAAGAATCAGCAAATTGTTGGTATTATTTACAAAACGGTGCACCCACCCACTGGGCTCTTCGTTTGTGCGTAACCCAAGGTGGTAACGCAACATCCTGCAAGATCATAGTGCACTTACTCCATGGCAGGTAGAAAGTGTGTTTTCGAACGCCACCGCTCTATGAATGCAGTGATTAAGGAGTTGTCAAACACAAAGTCCCTAAGCTGCACCATATCGCCAAACCCAGCTTCCTTCAGGTAAGGAACGATAGCGTTCAAGAGTGCAAGTGTGTGATTAACCCGTCTAGACAATAAAAAGTGATGCCTCTATTTAAAAGAAAATTATAAATATTCTACTTCAAACTAACTTCTCTAATATGTTCAAAATTATTCTAAAATATATAAAAGATAACTCAAATAAACATCAGAATATAATAAACAACATAAAAAACAGTACTTAAAAATTCTTCCCAAATTCAAAACAAAAAAATTAACTAATAAAACCTTTAAATTGACTAATTAAATCAAATTAATTAGTTATTTAGCTTTTACTATGAATAAAAAATTCTTTAAATTGAACAACTATATCCTTCAGTACAATTTATAAATATTTATAAATATCTTAATTCCTATTTGTCAATTAACTTACTCTTGTTACTTAAACATCATTCAATTTACTCATGTGTTGAAATATTAATCCTTTAAAAGTTCACTAGTTAAGTAAATCACAAATAATTATTAATTTAAATGATAAAAAATAACACCAATTTTAAAGTCGATGGTTCCCGTAATGTGCTAGCTAGTGTTCAGGCGATTGATGTCAGGGTTATGTATTATAATGTCCCAAAAACTCAGAAATATCAATAAAATGGTCTCGGAACGAGAGAAATGAGAGAAATGTAGGTACAGTAATGAGTGGGGTCAGAAACGCTGTCAACAAGTTCTATTTTTAGGCGCCAATGTACCTTATTTCGTTTACAGTGCAAGAAAAATTAGTTGAATTTATATATGTCCGAATGGCAAGTATAAATAACAAAATTAAAATAAATTATTATTTTTATTTATAAAAATTAGAAATTTAGAAGATTGAAAGATAATTTTATATAAAAAATAAAAAGTTATTATTTTTATTATGACAAATTTATCTATTACAAAAATTAACGCTTAAATACTTTTATCACATAAAAAAATAATTTTTTAGAAATATTTTGTATCTAAGTAGTTTTACTAACCAAGTCCAACCAAGTGATTTAGAGTCACATCATTTATAATATACTTTTAACGTAAACATCCCCTTTCTCATTCTTCCTCAACATAAACTTTTCTTTATCTGATTTTTCTGTGTTTTCGTCTGATTATTATCTCTTTCTCTTCATATTTTCATTTTCTTCTTTGATTTTCTTGTCTTTTCTTCGGATTTTATTCTCTTTCTCTTCAGATTTTTTATTCGCATTTGTTTTTCTTTTGAAATCGAACAGTGTAATTAAAATCATTTAGGTTTTACGTATTCCAAAATAATGAATGATTTAAGTTCAAATCAGTTGAATGAGGGTGATTTAGATTATTCTTATGAATCGAATCAAGTGGACGACGTTTGGATTGTTCTTAATTTTATCTAGTTTCATTCTTCAACAATTTTGCATTGAATGAAATGGAATAGAATCTAATGCAATTGAATAAAGTGATAATGAATAATTTCATTTTTTTTTACTAAAATCAATGTTGTTTATGAATTTGAATTTGGATAGAATGCATGAGTTTCTGAATTTATAGAATGCACAAATTTCAGTTCATTTGTTATTATACAATGGTATTGTTATAATAATATTTCGGTTCATTTCCAATTAAGGTGTGTTGTCGATGAACAATTTGTCCCAAAAATTGGGATGACTTTCAAGACAAATTGAATAGAATAGAATAGAATCTAATTCAATGACTTTGTCTCTCAATTTATTATCTTGTCCAAGAGAATGATTGGACTATATTCATGTTTGAAAGCATCAATTATTTCTTTTTTTTTTTTTGAATAAAGGAGTTCAACACAATAGAGTGGAGCAAAGTTAAAAAGAAACAGACAAACAACACCTAGAACAGACGTAATAAAAGAAGCTCTCCATTGTCATCTCCAGCATAGCTATCAACAACACGAAGAGCTCTCACCTTCCCACTCTTTAACTATGTTTAATAATACTCATCTATTTTTAATTTTTACATGTGTATTTTTTCTTTTTGATCTTTTTGGGATCGATTGTTTCCAACCATTTCATGAAGTATATTTCGCAATCTCCACTAATAAAAAAATAAGAAAGTAAAATATGATTCATAGGATAGACATAGAAAAACACAATAAAACATATTAAATAATACTACTATAGCAAAGAATAATAGAAAGATTAATATGGTGTTTGTTGACCGCTAATCGAAATATATGGTGCCTCTGCTTAATTTGATCAAATACTTAACAGCAGCATTAAGTAAACTTTAGTTAATTTCTAAATAAATCGAAATCAGTTCAGATTTGAACAAACAGTCAAAAAGACTCAATCATCAACAAAAATACATTGAATTTATTTTTGGATCTAAATGAACCTCAAATAATCTAAAAAATGAATCAAAATTATTTAATGATGACACCAAAAAAAATTAAACCAATAAAAATATTAACAAAATATTACAGTGAAAAAAAAAAGATTTATATCCTAACATTCATTAAAAAAAAAAGGAACAAAAGTAGTTACCAAGTACTATAGTAGTGAAACATAACAGGACTATAGTGAAAGATAAAGTTCACCAAGGCCATCACAGAAAGGTATAGTACAAAATTGATCATGAACATTAAAATGATCCCAAAGCTTTCACTAAAATATACTCATATAATTAGTAACTAGTAGTAAATCTGATTGAAGATATCCAAACAACACTTCATTATTAGAGTAAAGAGCTACTTTCTATAGCTAACAATACAGTTTTCATAAACGAAGAAGAACCTTACAAAAACAATGGAAACCCCTAACAGAAAACTTGACCTATGACATCATTTCCGTTAAATAAATCGAAATTATTTATCAGAACCAATAAAGATATTAATAAAATGTTGTAGTAAAAATCACAATCAACACAAATATTATAAAGGAAATTGTATTTTATTATAAATTATTCAATTGCATACAGTGATGCGTGAGCATCTTTTTTATCTTTTCCTAATGAATTTGTATTTAATTTATTGAGTTTAATCAAGAATTAATTATCTTTTAGCCACTATGGATATTACTTTGAGTCGTGTGCAATTCTGTTTATTTTAGGTAGCATTTGGCTGGATTTGATGGAGTTTCCGCAGAAAAAGAGAAGAAAGCGAATGATGCTGTCAACCCTGATCTCTCTGTACTCAAACCTGAATAACTCAAGTTACAGAAGTCCAATAGATATGATTTTAGTGGCGTTAGAAAACTAACTTTCAGAACTTTCCAACAATATATAATAGTCCACACTTCTCTCCCACCAATTCGGCCAAGGCTGCGCCTAACTTGAGATTAGGCGCGAGACAGCATCAACAACATGCAACAATGAGCGTGACTCCAAGTAAGGCGCACTAAAGCTTGAGTTAGGCACATGCCACAACAAAAACATGCCACATTGATTTTGCTTCACTCAAGTAGGGCGCAACAACACAAGCCTTGTAGCTCCAATCACTGCATACCTCAAGTAAGGCGTGGCTTGATGCCAAGTTAGGTGTGCTTCCCTACGAAGCAAGTGGTCCCCATTCATCAATTAAAGGCGCGGATTGCTTTAATTAATTCTGATTTAAACTTTATTTTTATTTAAAAATAGAAAAAGATATTATTTAGTTTAAAAAAAGTATAATTTAAATTTATTAGGATTATATATAAAAGGAAAAAGAAACTTCTCTTTTGGGAGATTCCATCTCATTCTGTAAATTACAGTTTACCAGAATCCTAATTTTCACTCTTTTCTATGAGCAACTAAACCTCCACTGTCAAGGTTAAGAGCTTTGTCTATTGTATGGATTGATTCTGTTCCTTGTTTTTCTATTTTAATTTATGTACTAATTTATATTTCAATAATTGTTTTCGTTCTTTATTTTATGAAATTGGGTGGAATGGAAGTATGACCCTCTTTCTAATTGAGTTCTTGTATAACTTGGAAAATCTCTTTACTTGAACAACAGCTTGAAAACATATTCTCCTAAATTTCTAATTATCTGGATTTAATGGGATACGTGACATATAATCCTTTTATATTTGGGTAATTAGGATTTCTATGGCATATAACTAGAATTGAACTCCACCCTCTAATTGGAATTAATTGACTAAGGAATTGGCGGTTGATGAATTTTAGATGAGACTAAAAAGGTCTAAGGAATTAGGGTTTAGTCATATATAGTTTGCCAGGAATTAAATCTTGCATGATTAAAATAAATTAATAAGAAAAGTCAATCCAGAAAATAGATAACTCTAAAACCCTAACTACTTTCTCCAGATTTTATTCCCAACTTATTTATTGCCTGTCTTTTGATATTCTGAGTTTCCTGTTTAATGCTTTTTGAACACTCAAACACCATTTTCTGTTTGTCTAACTAAGTAAATCACTTAACCATTGTTGCTTAGTCTATCAATCCTCGTGGGATCGACCCTCATTCACTTGAGGTACTACTTGGTACGACCCAGTGCACCTGTCGGTTAATTTGTGGTTGTAAATTCCACACCAAATTTTTGACGCCGTTGCCAGAGATTGATTATGATTGACAACGACTCGTTGTTTAATTGCTTAGATTAGATATTTTTCTTTTAATTAGTTTTATTTTAGTATTATTAATTTTTATTTTTATTTTTTTCCTTTATTTTTTTCGCGTTTTTCGTTTCGTTTTCCTATTCCCCTGTTTGATTTTACTTCCTTTTATTTTTTATCCTTTTCAAAACTTTTTTTTTATTTTCTTTTTTATTTTTTATTTTCTTTTATTTTCGTTTTGTTTATGTCCATTATTAATTTTTTTATTTTCTTTCTATATTTCATTAGTTTTATTTTATTTTTGTCTTTAATTTCCAAAAAAAAATAATTAAAAATAAATAAATAAATAGCACTAATATTTTTTTAATTTTTGAAATTAAGTTTGGTGTTCCCTAGTCTTATTCTAGTTTTTCTTATTTAATTTGCCTAATAATTTCAAAATTTTTAGTTTTAAGTTGAATAGTAATTTTCGAATTTCACTGTTTATTTTATTCAATATTTTTATCTCTTTACACGGGTTACCTCACTGGGAATTCTCTGTACTTTGACGCAGAGATTCCCATCTTTTCTTATTTTCTATTTATTTATGAGCAGGAACAGAGACAAGGAACCTCTTTTAGACTTTGATCCTGAACCCGAAAAGATTTTCAGGCAGCGTTTACAACAAGCAAGATTTTACAAGGCTGCAGAGTCCATTATGGATCATAATAATGCTGCTAATGCCAATGTGGCAAATCCAGTTGGGAATGAGCAACCTAGAAGAGTGCTTGGCTCATACACTGCTCCTACTGCAGATCTTTATGGAAAAAAATATTGTGGTGCCTCCTATAACTGCAAATAACTTTAAACTGAAGCCACAGCTAGTCACTTTGGTGCAACAAAACTGTCAATATCATGGACTCCCTCAACAAGATCCCAATCAATTTATCTCTAATTTTCTGCAAATTTGTGATACTGTGAAAACTAATGAGGTGAACCCTGAGGTGTACAAACTCATGCTCTTCCCGTTTGCTCTGAGGGATAGAGCAAAGCTATGGCTAGATTCCCAACCCAAGGAGAGTTTCGATACTTGGGACAAGGTTGTTACTGGGTTTCTTACTAAATTTTTTCCACCAAAGAAGCTAACTAAGCTTAGGGTGGAGGTTCAGACCTTCAGGCAGAAGGATGGCAAAACTCTTTATGAAGTTTGGGAGAGATACAAGGTACTGACTAGGTAATGCCCTCCGGATATGTTCTCCAAGTGGATCCAACTAGATATCTTTTATGAAGGCTTGGGTGAGATGTCCAAGATGTACTTAGATAATTCTGCAGGTGGTTCATTGTACATGAAGAAGACACCGAAGGAGACTATTGAGCTTATTAAATTAGTTGCTAGCAATCAATATTTATATTCATCTAATAGGAACTCTGTAAACTCTGAGACCTCTCAGAAGAGAGGTGAGTTGGAAATGAAAACTGTTAATGCTATTCTTGCTCAAAACAAGCTTATGTCTCAGCAAATAAATCTACTTACTCAACAGATGGGTGGAATGTAAGTCTCGGCTATCAACACCCAAAATCTACCTCAAGAGATCCCTTATGACATGACAGGTAATTTTGTGCAAAATGATAATTATGATTATGCTCAATCCTCTTCTGAACAGGTCAATTACATAGGGAGTGGTCCTAGAAATCCCAATAATGATCCATATTCTAAGACATACAATCAGGGGTGGAGAAATCACCCAAATTTTGGGTGGAGGGACCAACCTCAGAGGCCACAAAATTTTAATAATAATTCTCAGGATGGGTTTCAACAGAATAATTTTAATAACCACCAGTTTCAGTCATCTCAGCAAGCAACTTCTCAGCCCCAACAGAACACTGATTTAAAAGCAATATTGGCAAGTTTTAGACAAGAAACCAGAGCATCAATCAAGATCTTGGAGATTCAGATGGGTCAATTAGCCACAAAAGTTAATGAAATTGACCAGAGGACCACTAATAGCATTCCTGGTAACAGAATTTCAAATCCAAGATAGGAATGCAAGGCTATCACCTTGATAAATGGTCAAGTGGCAAGTACGAAAGCACAAGTTAATGAGGAGCCAGTTGAGAAAGAAGCTCCAGCAGAGAAAAAGGAAGAAGTAGAGCACGTCCCTCTAAAGCGTGCGAACAACCCATTCCCAGACTCTCTTGACACTTATCCTACGTTGCCAAAGGCTCCTGAGTACAAGCCTAAAATGTCATATCCTCAGAGACTTCAAAAGGAGACCAAGAACAAGCAGTTTTCAAAGTTCTTAGAAGTCTTCAGAAAGTTGCAAATCAATATTCCTTTTGCTGAGGTTTTGGAGCAAATGCCTCTCTATGTCAAGTTCATGAAGGAGTTGTTGTCAAAGAAGAAGTCTTTAAAGAGAGATAAGACAGTGGTCCTGACTAAGGAATGTAGTGTCATAATTCAGAATAACTTGCCAAGGAAGATGCCAGATCCAGGGAGCTTTCAAATTCCATGCACCATTGGAAGCACCACTTTTGAGAAAGCCCTATGTAATTTGGGGGCAAGCATAAATTTAATACCCTTGTCTGTGATGAAGAAGTTGTAAATCCAAGAGGCACAACCCACAAGGACAGCATTATAGATGGTAGACAAATCTATAAAGCCTACATACGGATTAGTGGAGAATGTCTTGGTCAAAGTGGGTAAGTTCTTTCTCCCAGCAGATTTTGTGATTCTTGATACGGGAGAGGATGAAAATGCCTCTATAATCCTAGGAAGACCATTTCTAGCCACTGGGAGAGCTCAAATTGATGTGGAAGAAGGTGAATTAGTGCTTAGAGTGCATAATGAGCAACTGGTCTTTCATATCTTCAAAGATATACATTCAACAGGTGAAAAAGAGAGGTGCATGCAGACTGAGCTTATTGATCCAAACCTTCAAGAACCCCCTGATGATGCACAGCAGAATCTGCAGCTCAAACCTCCTTTGGTGACAATCAATAAAATTCCTCCTGACATCAAACCTAAGTTTGGTGTCGGGAATGCATCATCCACCAAGGAGAAGGTTCCTAAAAAGAAGAAAATAACCAGAGGATGGAGAAACAAAAAGATCCCCACTGAAGGTTTCTTCCCAGGAATGAAAGTGGTGTTGACTAGCAATCCAGTGTGGATTTATACAGTAAACAGAATACTCTCTCTGAAGCATATTGAGCTACTTTATGGAGACAGAGGAAAGAAGTTCAAAGTAAGGGGTGAAGAGCTGAGCCCCTATGATCCTCCTCCTTAGAGGAGCTGACCGTCAAGCTAGTGACGGTAAAGAAGAGCTTTTCGGGAGGCAACCCGGTAATTTCGTATCCTTAGTTATTTTTCGTAGTAGTAGTTTTCTTATTTATTTTATTTTTATTGAGTTTTTACTGTTTTCTTTTATTTTACGTGTGTTTTGATCATGCAGCTATTTTAGAACAGGAACCAAACACTTCAAAAAATTTTTGCCTATCTCCAAGTTCAGCGTGGGAGAATTGAAAAAAAGAAAAAAAAACATGCAAGTTGATCCCCACAATACCCTTCTTCATCCCCTTTCCCCTTATTCCCGTGATCACCCCACCTACCCCCTCATTCATTCCCCATTCAAACCAACACCTCTTCCCCACCCTCCCCTATTAATTAACCATTAAACACAACACCCTTCTTCTATATATATATACGTTACCCCCCGTTATATACATATACGTTCCCCCTTTCTATACATATATATTAAATAATTTAATAACTATATATATAAAATAAAAATAAAATAAAAAATAAAAAAACAAACAAAAGGATAATATATTTATGTTAATTATTTTAATCTCTCGTTCTTTTATCCTTTTATTCTTCTTTTATCATACTATTTGTTTTTATTTTTTTGTGTGTCTTTTTATGTCCCTCTCTGTTTTCAGTTCTTCTTTGTTTGAGGACAAGCAAACCCTTAAGTTGGTGTTGTCGCTTCGCTGATGGCTTTTCTGTTTATTTTTATGGTACCAAAGGGAGGCGAATCATCTTCACGGAGGAGCACAGCCTGAAGAATAAAATGGCCACTAGGATAACTGAGGTGGTTGAATCTTTTTCATTATATATTCCTTCCCGCTCTTACTATGTTATGTTTTGGTTTTCTGCTATTTTATCTCGTTTATTGCATGATCCTTTATTAGATAAATTCCTAGGTTCTAGTTTAGTTCTACTATTTTGAAATTTTCTGTTATTTGCTTTAATATTGAAAGGTGCCTCATGTATTGCCCACTGAGCTTGAAATAAAAAAAAAGAAGAAAAGATGTAGTGCATGAGAAAGTAAGTTTAATTTTAAGAGTAGTCTCATTTATCTAAATGTGGTGGTATTTTCTGTGACTCTAAATGTATGACATGAACAGTGCATATTTAAATTTGTATCAAAGAATGTTGATGTACAAAGAATAGGAATTTAGAGAACTATTATGAATTCTCTGTAATAAGTGAAAGTTAATCCTTGAAAAAAAAAACAGCAAAAGAAAAATAAAAACAAGGTCCAAGGCTCTGAGCATCAATGACTAGGGAGGTCAGACATGATTAAAAGCTCAAAGAGTTGTTTCCTGGTCATATGCTTATGGTGTGATTGTGTCAAGTAATCCTTGAGATAGAACACTAAGAGTTGAGATCAAATGCATTTAACAGAGTATACCAAAGATTTTGAGCACCACTATCTGGAAGTAACTGAAAGAAAAATCAGAACTTAAAGAGAGTTTCCAGTTAAGTGCTTGTGGTGTTTTTGTGTCAAGTAAAGCTTGAGACAAAAAATTTAAAGTCACGGCTAGGCTCAAGGTGCAAAGCACCAAAGAAAACAGAATCAAAGGAGATTTGTTGTATTCAAGGATTAAACTGAATTATAAAAGGCTAGAGAATTCATAATATTATCTGGAATCTAATTTCAGATGACAGTAACATTCTTCTTATTCAAAGGATAATGAGATGCCAAACTTATTTAGGATTGCCGTTGTAAACCCCACTTCAAGAAGAGACATGGGCTTAATCGAACTCTCATTCTCATGCAAATTCACATCCTAAGCCTATATTAGTTTGATTGCTTGAGGACAAGCAACAATTCAAGTTTGGTGTTGTGATGCGTGAGCATCTTCCCTATCTTTTCCTAGTGAATTTGCATTTAATTTATTGAGTTTAATCAAGAATTAATTATCTTTTAGCCACTATGGATGTTACTTTGAGTCGTGTGTAATTCTGTTTATTTTAGGTAGCATTTGGCTGGATTTGATGGGTTTTCTGTAGAAAAAGAGAAGAAGGCGAATGATGTTGTCAACTCTGACCTCTCTGCACTCAAACCTAAATAACTCAAGTTATAGAGGTCCAATGGACATGATTCTAGTGGAGTTAGAAAGCTAACTTTCAGAGCTTTCCAACGATATATAATAGTCCACACTTATCTCCCACCAATTCGGCCAAGGCTGCGCCTAACTTGAGATTTCTCAAGTTTGGCGCAAGACAGCATCAACAACACACAACAATGAGCGTGACTCCAAGTAAGGCGCACTAAAGCTTAAGTTAGGCGCATGCCACAACAAAAGCATGCCACATTGATTTTGCTTCACTCAAGTAGGGCGCAGCAACACAAGCCTTGTAGCTCCGATCACTGCATACCTCAAGTAAGGCGTGGCTTGATGCCAAGTTAGGTGTGCCTCCCTACGAAACAAGTGGTCCCTATTCATCAATTGAAGACGCGCGGATTGCTTTAATTAATTCTGATTTAAACTTTATTTTATTTAAAAATAGGAAAAGATATTATTTAGTTTTAAAAAAAAGTATAATTTAAATTTATTAGGATTAGACATAAAAGGGAAAAGAAACTTCTCTTCTAGGAGATTCCATCTCATTCTGTAAATTACAGTTTACCAGAATCCTAGTTTTCACTCTTTTCCATGAGCAACTAAACCTCCACTGTTAAGGTTAGGAGCTCTGTCTATTGTATGGATTGATTATGTTCCTTGTTTTTTTTTATTTTAATTTATGTACTTATTTATATTTTAAGAATTGTTTTCGTTCTTTATTTTATGAAATTGGGTAGAACGAAAGTATGACCCTCTTTCTAATTGAGTTCTTGTATAACTTGGAAAAGCTCTTTACTTGAACAACAGCTTGAAAATATATTCTCCTAAATTTCTAATTATCTGGATTTAACGGGATACGTGACATATAATCCTCTTATATTTTGGTAATTAGAATTTCTGTGGCATATAACTAGAATTGAACTTCACCCTCTAATTGGAATTAATTGACCAAGGAATTGGCGGTTGATGAATTTTAGAGGAGACTAAAAAAGTCTAAGGAATTAGGGTTTAGTCATATATAGTTTGCCAGGTTGTGATTTTCACTACAACATTTTGCTAACATCTTTATTGGTTCTGATAAATAATTTTGGTTCATTTCAAGAGAAATGATGTCATGTATCAAGTTTTTTGTTAGGGGTTTCCATTTTTTTGTAAGGTTCTTCTTCATTCATGAAAATTGTGTTGTTAGTTTATTAGTTCTGATAAATAAGTTTAGTTCATTTATTAGTTTATTTGAGGTTCATTTGGATCCAGAAATGAATTTGATGTGTTTTTATTGATGATTGAGTCTTTTTTACTGCTTGTTCAAATGTGAACTAATTTCAATTCATTTGTGAATTAACTGAGGTTCACTTCATGCTGCTATTAAGTATTGACTAAATTTTTTATTCTTTAAGTAATTTCGATTCATTTCTTAGTTTAATTGAGATTCATTTGATTTTGTTTCGCTTGAATTTGTTGAACTTGTTCATGTATACCTGTTTAGTTAGTTATAGTTTGGATATCTGTCAGCTGTATGGTGCAAAATTTACAACCACAAACTAACCGGCAAGTGCACCAGGTCGTACCAAGTAGTACCTCAAGTGAATGAGGGTCGATCCCACGAGGATTGATAGACTAAGTAACAATGGTTAAGTGATTTACTTAGTTAGACAAACAGAAAATGGTGTTTGAGAGTTCAAAAAGCATTAAACAGGAAACTCATAATATCAAAAGACAGGCAATAAATAAGTTGGGAATAAAATCTGGAGAAATTACTTAATCAAACGAAACCAAATGAACCTCAATTAAAATACATCACAATTACTACAGTTTCATTCGATGTCCTAGTTACAGAGAAAAACAAGAAAAAATTGAATCAGAGAAATTCGATCTACTAAATGAACGAACTCGATCCACTAAACCCTAAACCGAACTAGTAGAAACGCAAAAAATGCCAAGGAAAACACTAAACATAATGAACAAGTAGTTTTGTCAGTACCTTGAGGAATCTTTGTTGTTCTTTTTCTGTGTTTTCTGTTGATGATCTCAAATGCAGCACCAAATTTTTCTGTAGTTTTCACAAAGAATTTGAAAGATTTGAGAGATTTTGAGAGAGATTTCAAATTTATTTGTTGCAGTTTTGAGTAGGAGATATTAGGGGTGGCAAAGCGGGCTGGCCCGCCCCAACCCGCACCGCCCCGCCTAGGCCCGCCTTATAAACGGGGCGGACCGGCCCGCCCCGCCAACTAAAATGGGTTCAAAATGCTAGCCCGCCCCACTTTATGGCGGATTGGCGGGTTGGCGGGCTAGCCCGCTTGACTCTTTTTTCTTTTTTTTTTTGAAAAATAAAATTCATTAAAATTAACCAAAAAATAATAATTAAAAAATAAAATACAAATAAAAAATAGTCAAATTTTAATATAATTTGTTTACTATTTTTTTTTAATTTTTAACTTCAATAAAATTGTTCAAAATAATATTTGTCAATAAAATCATCTTTATTTTAAAAAATAAGTCACATAATTTGAGCATATATACGAAATTGTAAAATAAAATAAATAAAGTTAATAACTAAAAGAAGAATAAAAACAAAAAATGAAAAAAAGTGTTTAAAAATTCTATAATTATTAATTTTATAATAGTAACCACTATTTTATTTAATAAAAAAAAGAAAAATATAAAGCTTCGGCCCGGCGGACCGGCCCGCCCCGCCCCGCCAAAACCCGCCAATTTGGCGGTGCGGGTTGGCGGGTTTTTTTAATTTGGCGGGTTCGAAATCCTAGCCCGACCCGCCTTTTTTAGCGGATTTTGCGGATCGACCCGGCGGACTCGACCCGTTTTGCCACCCCTAGGAGATATGAACGATTTTTCATATTAGAGCGCAAGCAAGGGGTAATGTTTGTTTGGGATTTTGGGTGCGTGTTATACGCTCTTTTTTGGGTGCGTGTTGGACCTACTTGATTGGATTTGGATGACAACAAAGCTTGAATGTGTAACTAATTTTTATGAATAAAAATGATAATTATTCCAACTTATTACATTGTTTGTATATGTTATGAATAGTTTAATCCAACTCGTTACATTACTTGTATATGTTATGAATATCATTTGGTTATGTCCGGAGATTTTAGGAAAAATCTCCGTGTACAATACTTTATATATGGACTCTTAATTTGTTTAATTTTAATTTGTTTGATTTTCTATTTTCGATACAAAAATTAAGAATAATGTGTACTACATATGATAGAACTATTGGATCACATCTCTAGAACCATTATCTTGGCCCGAATAGGATATATGGATTGGTAATAGACAAAGACTTATCGGGTAAGAGGGAGAAAAAAGTCTCATATTAGGTGAAAGACTATCATATAGGAAAATAGATAAGGAGTATGGTAGATGATTGGAGAATGGGAGTTAGTTAGGCTTCAAGGGAATAAAATGGAATAGGGAATGAGATAGTGAACAGAGAAGATTTATCTAAAGGTATTGAGGAATCTTTATCCCTGGACTCGAATCAGGGTATTTTTGGTATCGTTGTTACTACAGTTCAATTATATTTATCCTTCCATTTTCCATTTCCATTTTTACATTGCTTTCATCAATTGATTGTTAAGCTTAACATTTGGTGTTCTCGATGAGAGGTTTCTGATATGGAACTAGGAACTCCGTTATCCCACTTAAAGGACGTCTATCAACAACATCGATATAAAATTGTAGCACTTCAGAGAGGTCAACTTGAAATCATTGCTCAAATTAGTGATACCTATAACAGAATTAAGTCGGTAGAGTCGTCGATCAAAAGTGTTGATAAGTTGCTTAAGGAAAACTTAAAACTCAAGCAAGTTAGCCCAGATCATGAGGAGAGCCTTAAAATTGTTGATTCCCCATTCAGTGCCCATCCATCTCGATGGCCAAAGGGAGTCAGAGCTGAGCTGCCTATTTTTTATGACAAAGGAGTGTAGGAATGGACTTTTCGCGCTCGCGAGTATTTTTATCTATACGCTATCCCAGAGACATGGAGGGTAAGGTTATTGCCGTTCCATCTCTCAGGTCTGGCTTATACGTGGCATTGTTAGTGTGCGAACAACGGTATCACGTACACGTGGGAAGAATTTTTGGAAGCACTGAACACCCGATTTGGCAACAACATCTTCCATGATCCCAAAGCGACACTGAAAGAACTTTGACAGCAGTCAATAATGGCAGATTATCAAGTTCAATTCGAGGAGCTCTGAAATCAGGCAGCTGGATTGGTGGAAGATTGGGTAATTTCACTCTTCGTTGCAGGACTAAATGACATACTCAAGTGTGAGCTCATGCTTGCGAAACCTAAGTCGTACATGGAGGTTGTTTCCTTGGCCAAGCTCCATGAGCAGAAACTCCAAGCGACCGCTTTCAATCTTTGACCTCACAGTGAACATACTAGTATCAACGGTACAACAACACCCAACACTATGCGTCCTTTATTACTGCGCTCCCCAACATCATCATCGTCACCAATGTCAACAAAATCCTTGGTACAAGAAAATATGTTGGTGCAGAATTTATAACCCATAAACTAACTGGCAAGTGCACCGGGTCGTACCAAGTAGTACCTCAGGTGAATGAGGGTCGATCCCACGAGGATTGATGGACTAAGCAACAATGGTTGATTAATTTACTTAGTTAGACAAGCAGAAAAGAGTGTTTTGGTGTTCAAAAGTATTAACAGTAAATTCAGAATATCAAAAGACAGGCAATAAATAAGTTGGAAAAATAATATGAAGAAGGCAGTTAAGGCTTTAGAGTTATCTATTTTTCGGATTGACTTTTCTTATTAATTTATTTTAATCATGCAAGATTTAATTCCTGGTAAACTATATGTGACTAAACCCTAATTCATTAGACCTTTCTAGTCTCCTCTAATTTTCATCAATCGCCAATTCCTTGGTCAATTAATTTCAATTAGAGAGTGAAGTTCAATTCTAGTTATATGCCACAGAAATCTTAATTACCCAAATATAAGAGGATTATATGTCACGTATCCCGTTAAATCCAGATAATTAGAATTTAGGAGAAATTGTTTTCAAACTGTTGTTCAAGTAAAGAACTTTTCCAAGTTATACAAGAACTCAATTAGAAAGAGGGTCATACTTCCGTTCCACCCAAATTCATAAGATAAAGAACGAAAATAATTCTTGAAATATAAATCAAAACATGAATTAAAATAGAAAAATAATAGTATCAATCCATACAATAGACAGAGCTCCTAACATTAACAGTGGAGGTTTAGTTGCTCATGGTTCAGAGAGAAAATAAGGATTCAGGTAAACGATAAAGTGCAGAATGTGGAATAATGGAATTCCCCTTGGAATGGAATCCTAATATCTTTTATATCTAATCCTAATTAATTTAAAATCTAATATCTAAAATTAAAATAATATATTTTCCTATTTTAAAATCAAATTTGAATTTAAATCAGAATTAATTATAACAATTAGCAAGTCTTCAATTGATGGATGGGGATCACTTGCTTCACTGGATCCACGCCTAACTTGGCAAAGAGCTGTGCCTTACTTGAGTGCCAAAATGGAGTCCAGAAATCGCCCCCAGCGTTTTCTGCACATGGCGCAGGTCACGCGTACGCGTCAGTCACGCATACGCGTCAGTCACGCGTACGCGTCAATGGTCTTCTTCGCGTGTTCACGGGTTGCTTCTCGCTGATCATCTCCTTTAATTCTTGTGCTTCTTCCATTTGTGCAAGCTTCCTCTCCATCAAATCCAGCAAAATGCTACCTAAAATAAACAAAATTGCACGAGACTCAAAGTAGCATCCATATTGGCTAAAAGATAATTAATTCTTGATTAAACTCAACAATTTAAATACAAATTTACTAAGAAAAAATAAGAAAGATTCACACGCATCATGTGTCTTCTAATATACCACAAGGAGGAGGTACTCCTAATCACTGCCACATCTCAGGCGCAAAAATTAAGCAATGAAGAGACAAAGGGCTGTGCTATTATTATGATGAGAAGTATTCAATGGGGCAGAGGTGTAAGTCCTTATATTTGTTACTGGTTAAGGGTGAAGAGATAGAGAAACTTCTCTGTGAGGTACCCAGTGAGCCAGCCAATTTGAAGGATGGCATTTCTCCATTTGAGGACGCTGTGGTGGAGATCAGTTTTAATGTGATCGTGGGGGTGTACAACCCCAAGACCATACGTATTGCAGGAACCTGTGATGGGAACCCTGTGATAGTGTTAGTGGATGGGGGTAGTACTCATAACTTCATGAAAGCAAACACAGCAAAGAAGGTTGGCTTATCGATCTCTCAAGTTCCTTAGTTGAATGTTTATGTGAGTAATGATGAGTGCATCGGTGGGGTTTCAAAGTGTAACTCTATGTCGTTGCATATGCAAGGGTTCAATTTTCGATGAGGCATTCATCCTAGACATCAAAGGGGCAGACATAATGTTGGGGGCACAATGGTTGATGCAGTTGGGAGATGTCACCATGAACTATCTAAATTTGACAATGGAATTTATAGTAGGAGAGGTGATTGTTAAGCTACAAGGAGAGCGATTATTCTAACCAAGAGCCATTGGGAGCAAAACTCTAAATAAGATAGTTTCAACAAATGCCATAGCTTCTTTTCTTTATTTGAAGCTTTTGGAACCTTCTGATCATGTTACCAAAATCAAACAGCAAGATTAACAAGCACAACAATTATTAGAAGAATTTCAGGATGTATTCTAGGAGCCTTACCACCACTAAGGAAGATAGAGTACCATATACACCTTCAAAAAGGGGATGACCTGGTGAATGTTCGCCCTTATCATTACCCGCAATACCAAAAAGAGGAAATTGAAAAGTTGGTTGAAGAAATGTTGCAAGTTGGAGTTATTAGAGAGAGTCACAGTGCCTTCTCTAGTCCATTTTACTTGTGCACAAGAAGGACGGAAGCTGGCAATTTATGTGGATTATCGTGCCCTTAATGCAATCACTATTAAAGATAAGTTTCTGATACCAAACATTGATGAGATTTTTTATGAGCTTTGTAGGGGTGACTATTTCTCTAAAATTGATTTGCGATCTGGCTATCATCAAATTAGAGTGAATGAAAGAGACATTTCCAAGACAGCTTTTTACATAAACCTTGGCCACTATGAATTTGTGGTGATACCGGATTAACTAATGCTCTTTTTACATTCCAGGCCACTATGAACAAAGTATTCCGTCCCTACCTCTGAAAATTCATGGTAGTGTTCTTCAAAGACATATTTGTTTATAGCCGATCCAAAGAGGAACACCTTGAACACTTGCAGATAACTCTAACGGTGTTACAGCAACATTGTTTTGTTGCCAAATTGTCTAAGTGTGTTTTCTGCCAATGTCAAGTTGAGTATTTAGGCCATATGGTGATCCGAGAAGGCCTACAACTCGACACTTCAAAAATTACAACCATTGTTGAGTGGCTAAAGCCATCCAATTTGAAGCATTTAAGAGGTTTTCTCTGGCTTACAAGTTATTACCGTCACTTTGTGGCTAGATATGCACACATCGCTGCCTCGTTGACTGATTTACTTAACCAAAACAATGTTTATTGGGATCATTGACTGACCTTGCTTTTTGAGAGACTCAAGGCGGCGTTACCCATACCCCTGTGTTGATGCTTCCAGATTTTTCTAAAACTTTGTAGTGGAAACGGATGCTTCTAGCCATGGAATAGGAGCTGTGCCTGTGCTATCTCAAAATGGTCAACCCAATTGCATATTTTAGCAAGAAGCTCAGTGGAGGACCTACTATGGCTTCGGTGTATGTTAGAGAACTATATGTTATCACTCAAGCAGTAGCAAAATGGAGACATTACTTATTCGGCCGCCGCTTCTGTATCAAAACTAACCATCAAGCCCTTTGTGAGTTAATGAATCAGGTGGTGTTGACCCCTGATTAATAGTACTACCTCACCAAGTTATTGGGGTTTGACTTCAAAGTGGCATATAGATCATGCACCTCTAACAAGGCAGAAAATGCACTGTCTCGACAAGAGGAAAAAACTGTACCAGTGTGCTTCCAAGCTTTTTCCACTGTCCAATCTTCACTAATACATTCCTTACTTAGAACCACAAAAGAGGACCTTGATGCTAAGTTGTTGGTTGAACAGTATAGTCAAGGGGAGTTGTCTCCAGATTTACGTGTTCAAGATGGCTTAGTGGTGAATCGCGGAAGAATCTGGGTGATGGATGTTGGAGGTATGCATGAACTGTTGCTGCAAGAGTTTCATACCACTCCTACAGCAAGACACCATGACGAGCTTAAAACAAATAAATCCCTTGGCAAGTTATTTTTGTGGCATGTTCTGCACAAAAGCATTCATAAATTTATTCAAGAGTGTGATATTTGTCAGACAACTAAATACATGACTTCTAAGCAACAAGGACTCCTTCAACCTTTACCTGTTCTAAGTGGACCGTTGATGAAAGTCTAGTAGTGGCAATGGGGCGGATAACGGCAGATTTTTGCCCTATCCGACCCCGTCCCACCCTACAATAACTCGCATTGAACCCACCCGCTTCTACTCGCAGGTAGTAAAAAGTTAAACCCTAACCTGCCCCGCCCCTATAATCATTAAAATCCAACAAATAAAATTAAATTTTAAAATTTATATAACCCTCATTACATACATAATATAAATTAAAATAAAAATTTAAATATGATACAATATTATTAATTATTTTACTAATTATATATATATATATATACCGGGGCAGGTTTAACCTAAACCCAATCCTGCCCTGTTAAAAATCTGCCCTGAGCAGGTAGGGGCAGGGTGGATACCTACAGATTCGGATAGTGTTGCCACCCCTAGATGGAGCTCTCCATCCATGTACTTCATTGTTCAATTACCAAAATCGATAGACTACTCAGCTATTTTGGTGGTAGTGGATCGATTTAGCAAGACTACGCATTTCGAACCACAACGAGAAGGATTCACAACAAGTACAATGGCAAGAATCTTTATTGGATTGGTGGTCAAACTCCATGGTTTTCCCTCCACTATCGTCTTGGATCGAGACCCCCTGTTCCTCAGTCGATTCTAGCGCAACCTATTCGAGTTCAATGGCACCTAGCTACATTACAGCACGGCTTACCACCCGCAGAACGATGGCCAAACCGAGGTGACAAATCGTTCTTTGGAGTAATACCTTCACGCTTTTTCGCACTCTCAACCTCAACAGTGGGCATTTTTTTTTTTACCATGGGCAGGATTTTGTTATAATAGCTCCTTTCATTCAGCTATTCAAATGACTCCGCATGAAGCCCTGCACAGATTTCAAATTTGCCACTAGGGTACACCCTGGGAGCCTCGCCAATTTTGGAAGTCGGTTTGTTCTTGCTCTCGTGAGAAATTCCGAACGATGAGCTTTCCTATTACCTACACCAAATAAGAAGTTGCATGAAGAAACAAGTAGACAAAGATCAAAAGGATAAGGAGTTTCAAGTAAGTGATTTGGTACCATTAAAACTCAGGCCTTACTGGCAGCTTTCTCTCTTATGCAAAGGAACACTCATAGCTTGGCCGTCGTTATTTTGGCCCTCACCAAGTGATGAGCAGAGTGGAAAAGATAGCTCATTGACTTGCCTTGCTAGAAGGAAGCACAATCCATCCTGTGTTTCACATGTCCATGCTCAAAGAATTTCATGGAGCCCGCACCATGGAAGCTCCTATTCTTACAACGGCATCCGCGATGTTTCAACCAACACCAACAGCAATAATCAGTGCTTGATTGATAGGGATGGTATGTCAGTGGAACAAGTGCTGGTGGATTGGAAGGGGTTACCAAGGAATGAGACAACTTGGGTAGATCTTGAGGAGTTACTTAAGCTGTTCTCTTATCTCAACCTTGAGGACAAGGTTTTTTTTTTCTTTTTTTTTTTTTGTCTTTTACACTACACACTCATACACATTCACACACCCCACTACTATTATGGGTTCTATAACCTCCTGAGCTTACTCAGGCAGCGTTTGGTGGAGAGACAGAGACGGAAAGACTAAGACTAAGAGACATAGACTAACTAAGACAGAAATTGAAATAAATCTCAATATGTAAGAGACAGAGATTGAAACAAGAATGAAATTCTAATTTAATTTGTACAAAGGATAAAATTAGAATTAATTAATTGAAATGAATGTATTTTAGGTATAAAATGTTATTAAAGTTTCAGTCTCTATCTCTAAAACTTTTAGCCCCCTGTGTCCCTACTTTTTGAAGGTACTGAAATACTGAAATTTTGGAGATAGAAACAGAAATTTTAGTACCAATCTCCAACAAATATGATACTGAATTTTAGTCTCTTAATTTCTGTCTTAATATCTCAAAACAAACGCTAGCTCAAAATTCAAATCCTTGTGCAGCTCCTTGTGAGGCAGCAAATTCTGGAACAGGACATGGGTCGATAATAGACAGAAGTCCATCGAGTAAGAGGGAGAGAAAAGTCGCATTTTAAGTGAAGGACTATCATATAAAAAAAATAGATAAGGGACATGATAGATTATTGGGGAATAGGAATTAGTTAGGATTCAGAGAAATAAAATGTAATAGGAAATGAAATAGTAGACAAAGAAAATTTACCTAAAAATATTGAAGAGTCTCTCACCCTAAACTCGAATTAGGATAATTTTTGGTGTCGTTGTTACCGCCGTTTTTCAATTATATTCAACTTTCCACTTTTTCATTTTCATTTTTATATTGCTTTCATCAATTATATTGATTGTTAAGCTTAACAACATAGCCGGAGATAATTTTCTCTCTTATATATCATTCTCTCTTGTTTCTAGGTCTATAACCCAATCCCCCCCCCCCCCCCCCCTCTCCCTGTTTCGTCTAAACTACAAAATGCACATATAAGATAAGGAAGATATAATTGTTGTGCATACTACGTCGCTTAATAATATAATAGTAATAATAATAATCTTGGTTCTCAAAAACTAGTATAATATGCAGAGGTAACTTGGGTCTGGACTTTGGACGATAATTTAATAATAGTCTAGATTGTCATCAAATACTAGATAATAACACCAGATAAATCACATTTGGAAAATGATTATTGGGGATTAGGCGTCGTAGAATCTATAACCAGATGCATCGGC
This sequence comes from Arachis hypogaea, assembly GCF_003086295.3. Classification (NCBI taxonomy): domain Eukaryota; kingdom Viridiplantae; phylum Streptophyta; class Magnoliopsida; order Fabales; family Fabaceae; genus Arachis; species Arachis hypogaea. The sequence continues at coordinate 120,448,215 of NC_092044.1, read as the reverse complement.
ATAAATATAATATTCCTCAACCCAGCAACAATGGATGCTAACATAATGCACACTCCGATGAATATTGAAGCCTGAAATTAAAAACACACAAAATAAATTTTCATAGTCAATGTATGTATAGATCCTTTGGGTTTGTAGTTGTCGTTAGACTAAACGAGTTGGTGCAAATTAAATCTGGTATCTAAAGCGAAAGTTGCCAATCATGTAATGTGAATTCATCATTACCCAATTAATGAACCAGTTGATGCTAAATCTCTTTGGCTTCTTGATTATCAACCACATTATACTTGGAAGCTGGGGAAAAAAAAAAGAGAGAGCCGGATATTGTTGACTTCATTATTTGGGTTTTGAATTAATTATATTCATGTAAATTTGACAACAAAAAATACTACTAATAATAATGTTACGAGCATGCATTGAGAAATAAAAAGAGAGACTTACAAAATATGAAGTGGGACCAATACCAAATCCACCAAAGAAGCCAAGAAGATCACCAAAGCAAGGGAAAGTCACCCCAATGAATAAGGTACAAGCTGCATGCAATATTATAAACAAACTATGGTAATAACTTCATTCATGAAAGGACTATAATCAATGAGAATTGATTTAATTAAAGCAAAAGGGGTATGTGGTGTGATAGTGATAGGCTGATATAGATAGATAGATAGTTCTTTCGAGTTTTGACAAAGAATCTCACCTACATAAGCAGATCGAGCAACTAGTCTTAGAGTTAGTCCTTCAGGGATGTTTAGTCTTTTACTAATCACCTTCTCAATCAAGTCATAAACAGGCATAGCAAAAACCTAAAATCCATGTTTATATATTACCACATCAATTACTTAACATGAAAAGTTATAAAGTATTTTTTTCACTTTTTCAGTTTTTCTTTATGAAATTCTAAAAACAGAAAAATTAAATAAATCTTACGGTAAAATGTAATTTTTTTTCTTGTTTTATGATTCTAATACCTTAAATACATCAAAATTTTAAAAAGTTTTTATTATTATATTCAAGATAGCTAAATCCAAATTTATTTAGTCCAAACAAAAAGAACTAAAACATATCTTGTTAAAAGAAGTTATAATATATAGTTTGGTTTAGACATACCTGGTAGCTACCAACCATGTGAATGAAGACCATTAAGTTAGCAGAGGCAATAAGCCATTGAGGAGTTTCCAGTGCAATAACCACATCATCACTAACATCTCTCCCAAAAGCCCAGTAACCTGTTATTGCAACTGGGAAATAGCATATTGCATTTATGAAATATGCAACAATCACACCTTTCCACATTGCAATCTTTGAAGGCTTTTCAGGTGTTGATGGAATTGTGGCCTGAATTTCTAGTGTCACTGCATGCCCTGCAAATGCAAATGAGATTTGACCTAATGCATTGCACACCCCCCATATTAATTCCATTCTGCTGCTACTTTTCTTGTACTCATAGCTAACATTGCTACTTTGCCCTCTGCTCAAACATGCCACCCATGCTATAGTTGAATAGCTGTGTAGTCAAATTAAATTACCCGTCAAAATTATTAGATATAATTAATGTTAGGGTAAAGTACTTTTAGTCCATAACTTTTAGGTTAAAGTTTAATTTCTTTTTTAATATTTAAAATATTTTATTTGATTTTATTTTAATCATTTTATTAAAATTAAGTTTTTTTTTTCAAATTTTTTTTATTATGATTTTCTTTTAGATAATGACAAAAATTATAATTGTATCAATTGTAATGATTTGAGAGTAAAAATAAAAAAAATAAAAAATAATTAAAAAATTGTACTTTAAAAAAATAATTAATTTTAATCAAAAAATAAAAAATAGAACGAAATAAGATATTTAAAATAATACTTTATCGTTAAGTTTTAACAATCATATTATTATATGTATATTAAAAAATCAATCACCAAATTAAATGAGCTATTAATATAAATACATGTTAAATATAAATATATATTAAAAATGAATTAAACGTACTTATATTTATATACAAATACGAGTGATTCGATAACTAAATTTTGGTGTTTACATCATTTATTTTTTAATTTTAATACTAGTTTTTTTATTATATGTTGTATGAAAGCATGCATGATGATGATGTACCTGACTGACATAACGGCTGCAATTAAAGAAACACCAACAGCGGAATTAAAATTGGGAAGTTGGGATAGAAAGAAATGAATGACACCAAAACTGAGAATGGCATGAGACTGTTTGAGTTTTGTGCAATCGGTGCATGCTATCTCCCTGAACCTGTTTAGGCATTTCCCACCAACAACCATATACACAATGTCACACCCAACTTGGACTATTAGTTGCAGCGGAAGCACAACCCATGCTCCTACTTTTGCTCCAAATGCATATCTTCCAAGATCATGGTACCGATCGAAACGTGTTCCACCTACACATTCATGCAGCTCGATCATTTGCCTCATTGAGTTTAAGGTTAGACCCCATGATACCAACAACATCAAGATTCCTGGAACCCTGTATAAGGAACACAATATCACAATTTAGTTCAGGGTTCTCTCTAGTTCTCCCAAAATAATAAATAAATAAAATAAAATATAGTTTTACGAATTTGAATTCTCTAAATTATGAATTTTTACTTACAAGGTAAAGTGTAACCTTCTATTATTGAATAGTTTCTCTCTCGTATTTACTCTTAATCCCACTTATGAAATAGATGGTGAGAGATCACACTTTATTCTCTAAAATGAAATTTAAAATTTAGAGAATCCAAATCCTAGTTTTACATATAAGGAAAGAGTAAAAAAATATATAACAAAAGATGGTTAAAAAAGTTTCATACGAATTCTTAGAAAGCGAAATTCTCAAAAATGGAGACAGAAATATTTTGTGTCGTCGCATCTGCTCCCTTCGCCGCATCGTCGCATCTGATTTTGTGATTCTATTCTTCGTGATAAATTTTGGGGATCAATTTTTCTGTGCCAATTTTAGATTTATCATACTCTGCTTTGTGCTTTGTGAATCTGCGGTTTTACTCTGGTTTTGATGATTTTTTTCTGCAATCGAAGCTAGATATCTAAATAACTTAGTTGATTGCCATCCTAGTTGTCGAAATTTGATAATTTAGGTGTTGAAGATGGATTCGGATGGTGAGAATGGGAGGAGGAAACCAGAATGTGAAGCAGTAGGAGCTCTAAATTCAAAGATGAAGGGTACTGGAAATCAGAGCAGCAAAAACATGATCTTCAGAGCTGATAAAATTGATAAGAGTTTGGATGCCCAGCTAGAAAAGCACCTGAGCAAGGTTTGGTCGAGAACGATGAGCCTCGACGTTAAAAGGCCAAAGGAGGAGTGGGAGATTGATTTGGCCAAATTGGATTTAAGGTATGCAGTTGCTCATGGCGCTTATGGAACTATTTACACGGGCACATATGATACACAAGATGTTGCAGGTATTTAATTTGCATCTCATTAACATTTTTTATATGTTTTCCATTTGATGTCTTTCAACATTTTTATTATTTAATGATATTATCTGCAAAAAATATGATCTCAAATCCTCAATGGAGTTTTCAAAATAACTTGTGATCTAATATCTCTTCTGGCAGGTTTTTCTAAAAGAAGAAAAATGAAATTTGATAGAAAAGCTAATTTTCTTCCTTTTCTCATCTTTGTATTGGAAGACACGTCTGTTTTTTAATAACGAAGTGAAATTGCTTCTAATGGCAAGTGCTGGCTGCCTGAAACCTTGACGTTTATATTACTTGAATTTGTGTTGATTTTTATCAAACGAAAAGTAACTAATTCTAATTATAATAATGCAATAATGACAAAAGAAAAGTGGCATTGTCTTATTTTGCTGAGAAAAGACAAAATGTTGGAATGGTATGGATATGTTGAATATAGAAGCATCATTCTAATTATAATATCCTTTTGAGTCTGCAAGCATATTGCAGAATGAAAATATTATTTTTATAACGACTATGCTGCCGTCTTGAATTTTTATAGTGAAAGTTTTGGACTAGGGTGAGGAGGGGTGTAGCTACTGCTGCCGAAACTGCCGCTTTACGTGCATCTTAAGGCACGAAGATTGAGGTTCGAAAATTCAAGTTGAAGCAGCCTTATATACCTGACTATAGCAATACAGTTGTTAACATTGCTGAGAATGTCAATGATAGCTACATTCTTTATGAACCAAGTTACATGAATGTAAGACTTCTTTTGCTAACCATCTACTTTGAAGGTTGAACTTGGAACATTGTGAGAATATTTCTGTATTCTTTGAAGGGGTTAGAACTTTTGTTCCCCTCTGTTTTTTATCTGGTAATTCTTTGCTCTGACCTATTTTTGTATGTTTCCTTTGGGCAGAAAATGAGATTATTTCCATTTGCAAGCTTGATGAATTGAAAGAATTGAACACCATTGGTATGAATTATCATACTCTTTGTTTCCTATGAGTTCCAATACTTCTGAACTCACCTAATGGGATAGCTCGCATTTGAATAATCTTGAAATATCTCTATATTCTCATGTAGTTCTAACCAAAAATCCAATCAGAAAATTTGGCGGGACTCTGACAGGGGTGAAATCTATCACAAAGGTAAAGGTTCTCCAAGATGTTAAGCTCCTTCATTAATGCTTATTTCAGTACTGTATTTCCATTGCTTTATTGCTTGGAATTTTTATGCTTTACTATTTATAACATCTTGCTAAGTTTTGGATTCTCAGGCTCTCCCAGATGAATTAGCACAGAATTCAAAGCTGCAGAATTTAGATTTGGAGAACAATATGCTGCAGAATTCATAATTATCTAGACACTTTTTAACCCTTGTATCTTCATCGTTGTTATTGCACCTGTAGGTGCTTAAATCCCTCACAAATTTGAGAAATCTCAATCTTCAAGGAAATCCAGTTGCTTCTATTGAGAAGCTAGGTTACTAGAACGGTAATCCATTTATTTTCTATTCTTATGTTAATTCACATCACTTGCTTCTAAAATTTCATCCTTAAACATCCATGGTGCTATGTTCTAGGTTAAAAAAAAAGCACTGCCAAAACTTCATATATTCAGTGCTAGACCGGTAGATAAAGATGCAAAGAATGAGAAATGTGGCGTGGATGATGGTGGTAATGATTTTTCAGTAGATAAAGTAGGTCAAAATATGAAACATAGCACCAAAGACTCAGAGGGCAAGATTCCACAATGAGAATGAGGATAATGTGGATGATCATGCTGAAGTTGTTGGTGATCTTGAATTTGAGAGAAAATCAAGAAAACGAAGAAAACTGTTGATGATTTCGAGAAGGAAGGTAGAGTCACTGACAAGGAAAATACAGGTCATAACAAGAAATCAACTAAGAAAAAGCTCAAGAATGATGACAAGCCCACGAACAAGAAATTAGTTCTGCGGGAGAATGTTATTAGGATCGAGAAGAAACATAAGAAAACAGCATAAGAATGAGAAACAAAGTGAACTTGATGTGATTGTTTATATCTAATAGGGTGTTCGAGGTGCGGTTTAGATCGGTTTTGAGTCAAAAACTTATCCGATCTGAACACTGATTTTACTTGCGGTGCGGTTTGGATTGGATGCTCTTTTTAAAAAGATCTGATTCGATCCGATCTAATTTCAAGCGGTTTGGATTGTATTGGATTTATGGTTTTATAAATTAAAAAATTATATACATATAATAAATCTCAACATCAAATTTTAAATAATCAACAATGACATAACAAATCTCAATAATATCTTAAAAAGTCAACAATAACATAACAATAGAAATAAAATTATAGATTTGTTAAAATAAATAAATAAATAAATAAATAACATTTTGAACATAAAATATTTATTAAATCATAATAATATATGAATAATATAAAAATATATAAAAAATTGAACATATTATAAGTATAATTGTAAATATAATAATAAAATAATAATATTATAACACTTTGTGCGGTTTGGATTGAATTTGATCGGTTATAAAAATTAGATCCGAAATCCGATCCGATCAAACAGTTTGCAAAAATATAATCCAATCAAATCCGAATTAGTACGGTTTTCGGTTTGGATTAGATTAAATGAGCGGTTCAATTTAGATCAGTTTAGATTTGAACACCCCCCTAGTATCTAATATATCAATATACTACTTGTGTTTATGTTTTGAATTGTGTTTTTGTTTTAAATTGATTTGTTTGTTTTGAGTGCTTTTTTTTCTAGTTTGATAATAAGATGAACTTGTTTATTTTTTGAAATACTATGAATATTTTAATATAAGTTAGATGAAAATTTGTCTATATATAAAGTTGTAAATGCTTTTCTAAGTTCTAATTATCGACAGAAAATCTGAAAATTTTGACTTTTTAGCAAAATAAGTAGATGATTAACAAAGAAAAATCTATCGGTGATAGAGAAAAATCTAGCAGAAAGTTACCGACAAAAAATAAAACCGTCGGTAAATAATTTTTGAAGAGACTTTTATTGATAGACAAAATTCGTCAGTAACTAAAAATCCATTTGTAATGAATACCAAATCTGTCTTTTATAAATCCGTCTGTAATAAGCAGTTTCCTAATAGTGATTATGATATTTTTTAATTTTAAAAGTTATTTTATCAAATACACATGTTACTTGTAGTTGTTGAAAATCTTTTTTAATTTAATTTATTAAACATAGATACTACAACTTTAAAAAAATAAAAAATTTTATAAAAGTATAGGAATAAAGAATTTACTGTAGATGAATTGTAAATTTTTTATATAATTTTTAAAAAGTAAACTCGAGATAAATTATAATTTTTAATTTTCAAAAAGCGAATTCGCCGAGAGTGAATTGCCTTAAGCTATATACTCTTTCACTTAGAAATTTCCCATAGTAAAAACTATGAAAAGTCTTACCCTCTTTAAATAAATTCTGTCCATATGTTTATAATTTAAGGTTGAAATCAACTATAGGTCTACCACAACGTTGAAACATGATATCTTTCTTTGATGAGAAGTATATTCCTTTAATTTTTTAAAATTAGTGAAAAATTAATATACATTTATTTTTTTAATTAATCTAAAAAATAAAAGAAAAGACATTTATTTTAAAACGAAGGAAGTAATTTTCTATAAAAGTGTAAACAATTTTAATCGTGTGCTAAATAAAAAAATTAGTATATATAAATTTATAAAAATATTATTTATATATTAAAATTAATCACTAAAATTAAATATTATATATGTATATATAAATATATGTGTTATTAATTCTTTTAATTTATATTTTATAATTTAACATATATTTTATATTAATAACTAATTTTTGTGTGGTTGATTTTAGTGAATATCTAACTTGGTTAATAAATTTATTACCATCCAAGATATGCCATGGCATGGGGCAAGCTGAGAACACCTGCGCCGAGGATGACTGCGACTGTATGGAAAGTTGAGTGCCACCATTTGGCCCTCCGCCGAGAGGGTCTTTCCATTATTATCCTTTTTTCATCATCTGGTTGAACTTTCTTCATGTGTGTGTATATATGCATGAAAAACAAAGAGAAAAATAAGACAAGAAAACTGGCTGATTATAGAGCAAGAAATAAAAAGACAATTCTCACCAAGCCAAATATACTTTATAGATTTTTACTATGCTGTAATGTATTAATAATTACCTTAGAAGAGAGACAGTGAAATAATGATGCCATTTTAGCCAACTCGAAATCTAGGGCAGAGAAAGTTGTAATAAGTTTCAGATTTATAAAGTTAAGTACCCCATTTTATACAAAATGGTCACTCTCTCTCTCTCTATATATATATATATCCAATAAAAGTAATCATGCGACTCTTTAATCCTCAAATCAAAACTAGCTAGAGAGGGTGAATGATTTTAAAAGCAAAGTTTGCGTGATTGTTACAAGACAGGTATATATGTTGTGAGATTGAGACATTAAAAGAAAGCTATATGTTGCGTAGTTTATTCTTTTTCTTCATTATCATCTAACTGCAGAGTTTGTCTGATAATTATAATTAGAGTAATTACTTAAATTAATTTTTAAAATTAGATAATTTAATTATTTAAATTTTAAAATATATAAAATAATTTTTAATATTTATTTTTATTAGATAATATAATTCTTTTTATTAGTTACTAATATATAGTAATTGTAAACGTAAAATATTATATTGACTCATACACATGACCGTTAAGTATTCATATGTGTTATTCGAGCAAAATAGTCTTAAAAATAAAATACAAAACAGTCTTCAAAGATTTAAAAAAAATTAAAATTGTCCCTACAAAATTTTAAAAAATTTAAAATAGTTCCTTCAAATTATTTATATATAATTATTTTTAAATTGATAAATTTTAGTTTCTAAAATTTTTTATCTATTTATTTCTAATTTGATTATTCATATATACAGAAAAATGTATGCATTTTCAAATCCTAAATTATAAATTGATTTTAAATTTTTTAAAAAAGATTAAAAATTATTAAAAAAACTCATATTTATTTTTTATCATGTAAAATATTAATTTAATTTGTAAGTACTGTATTCTATAATTATTTTTTAATGACAAAGAAGAGATGAATTAGTGAAAACTTTTTATTTAGCATATTTTTTTTAATAAACAATTGAGAATATCTGTGCAAATGCTTACTAAGATAACACTTTAAAACTTATATATATACGATGCAAACCAAGTCATCTATAATGTTAAATTTGTAAATTTTGGTCAATTACAAGATTAATGTAGATGATTTACAAAATTTCAATGCAATATAAAAACTCCTAATACTTTATAACATTTGAAGAAGAAACGTCTTTATAAATTCAAGTGTTTTGTTCATGTGTTTTTTTTTAATTTTAAAATTCACTGGTTAAAAGTTGCATAAAATAGATTTGTAGTTAAAACTATTTGTGTTACTACAATTAATAATTATAAAAAAAATTAGATTTTTTCATTTATAAATATTTTTTAAAGTTTATTTAGTGCTAATATCTTAGGAATTTAGGTATATAAATAATGACTTTTATAATACAACAACTTCTTAAATTTAGTTGTTATTATTATGATTTTTTATATCACTTTCATGGGTAGGTATCATATGTTAATAATTAAATAATATTATTTTTTTGACATTTTAGTATTAATGAATAAAATTATCTTTTAGTTTATATTTTATTATTTTTGTATACTTTATTTATTATATATATTTTTAATAATATTTTATTATTTTGATTAATAAAAATATTATTAGACGTTAATTTTTGAAAAAAATTAAAAATATTTGAAGGGACTGCTTTAGAATTTTAAAAATTTTTCAAAAACTGCTTTGAGATTTTTTAAATTTTAGGAATTATTTTATATTTTATTTGAGGATTAATTTGTCTAACTTGCACACGTAAATAATTAACAGTTACATATACGAATTAACGTTTCATATCAGTAGTTACGTGTGTGTTTTATTATTATATCGTTGATTTCTTTTGTTAAAAAATAACTCAGAGAAACAATAATTTTCGAAAGGACATTTCTTCTTAGGTTGGTGTTAAAAGGCACATGAAACTTTCAACTTTTCAAGGGGGTATCATTCAGATTTACATCCTTAAATAATGTTCAACAATTGTATAAAATAAGTGTAAAATATTAATAACTATATATTGAATTAACAATTTTCATTGTCTCTAAGATTGATCTTATTTAATATATAATTTTAATGTGGTGAACTTTATATTGATATGCTAAATAAAAGAGAAGCAATGTTACATTAAACAATCATATTTTAGGTAACTAATTATCTAATTAGCTAATTTCAACTAATTAACAAATAAATAAATTTATTCATAATTTTTTTAATTACTCTATTATTTCGTTTTACTTTTTTTTCCTTCCTCCCCCTATCATAATTTCATCTCTACCACCACTGTCAGTTGTACTGCCGTTGTCTCCGGACCATTCTAAACTCGGAATTCTAAGTTTCCAATCAATGGCACAAGTGGAAGAGACAAAAGATTTCAAATTAAATTTAGCAAATAGTAATGCACTAAGTATGCACTACACACAAAGTTGTATATGTAAAACAAAATACGCATGCAAATATTATTTTCTTTAAATAAGTATCTAATACAAATATTATCATAATTCATATTCTTGTATGAGTAATAAATTTGAGGGAAGGTGGAAAAATAATCTAAAAGCTAGGGCAAGCTTGAACAATCTTTTTCTTTTTCTTCTTTTTATTTTTAGTTAATTATACATATTATAATTATATTAATAAAAAGATTATAAAAAATACAAAATATAATTTTGAATGAATCTTCTATGTATTTATTAAAATTTTTTCTAATAGAAATCTAAATATGTGTTTGTAAGATACATATTAACAATATTTTTTGGAACTTTTGCTTTGCATACGACATACGTGGCCTTGAACTAGTTGGACTAAATCAAAGCCCATGTTTTTATCAAAGCCCACAAAACAAGTCAATGTATATAGATAGAGTCACTAATAGAAAATTAAGATGAATTAGTCTAGTGATTAATTTACTAGTTTAATTATGTAAGTATTGAAATTCGAATAGTAGGAATTTATTAGACAATGATAAAATAGAGTTTAATTTTGTGATATATTAGTCTTTGATCTGTTGAGTTAGAAGATATAATGAAAAACACAAAAAAATTCACTAATAAACCAATATTCTAAGGCTTAAATTGGAAAATTTTCAAAAAGGTACTTGTGTTTAGTAAAAAACTCGTGTTTGTGCTTAGGTTTTTTAAAAGTTAAGGATGCTTTTGAAAGCATTTAAGATGGAGTTTTTTAAAGTTGGCTTATACTTATCAAAATTAAAAAATTTAATATAACTTATACATTAATTAATATCTAAATTTAATTCTTACATTAATGTCTATTATAGTATTTTTAAATTATAAAAATTATTTTATCAAATATATTTATTATTATTTATGCTTATTAAAACCTATTTTTAATTTAATTTATCAAACATAGATATTATAATTTTTAAAAAATTATTTTTTAAAAATTAAAAATTTTACCAAACCAGATTTTTTTTTATCAAATAAATTAGACAGCCCTCAATCTTAAGTCATATTTACACACTACACCCATACATACACAAAGATTCTATCTACTACTTGACCATCGTCAAAATTAAAATCCGAATGCAACATATTAAAAATCAACGCATAGCCATTCAACAAAATCAAAATCTCAATTGCTATTATTTTCTCTCATTTAATACAAGATAAAGCCCATTGAAAAATAACTCTTTTTTTCCCATATCTATTTGCAATAGGAAGAGTGTCCTGACCGGGAAAAGAAAAAAGAAATAGGAAGAGTCTGTTGTCCAAACAGAAGCAGAAAATAAAATGGAAAAACTTTAATTGAAAACTGAGAACTGTATGCCTTTTTTCTATGTGTAGTTCACTTTTGCTTACACTTTACAAAATGAATAAATCCATATCCAATCCTTTTTACCTCTTTTGAGGAAGTTGAAGTTCTTGAATGAACATTAACATTTGAACTATGATATGATATGATATGTGTCCATTTACGTTTTTTGTTCCTCCACCAGATATTTTGCTATCACTTTCAATTACTAATATACACTCGATTACTATATTTACACATTCTTCCCTTTATTTTTTTCCAACTTTTTCTTAAATAAGCATAAACTGATAAAAGTAGGTGTTAATTTGGCCTTAAGTGGTAGGATTGCTCTCAACCTCGCATTCTGAAGCCTGACCCCTTGTTAGCCCCATCTTCTAGAAAGTCCTTATTGGTCATGTCCTGCAATAGTCTCTAAATTAGAAGACTGATCTTATTGGTTCATGGGCTCAAATTACTGCAAATAAATTGTTTTATTTTTTTCGATTGAAAAAATATAAAATATAATTTTTTATTTCTAATATTTCAATATTTTTCTCATATTTTCTTTTGTTTTTATTTACGGAATATATAGTGAGATCTCATATTTTATATCCTCAGGTAAAAAAGATTGAGATGATCCAATTTTTTTAAAGTCTTATGTCAATGTTGGATAATCTCCAAATGATACAAGATAAAAAGAATAAAAATATTATAATTTTAAATAACTTATTGGATAGAACTTTGTTAGAAAATTAAATCAAGAATATTCAAGAAAGTATTACAACTACAATATACTAGAACAATGAAGAAGTTTAAAATCAAATTGAATTGGAATTGAATGGAAGTTGCACTCATCACCTTCATACTAGAAGAATCATGAAGTGCATTGGAAGCTTCAAGATTGATGACCAAACTTAATAAAGAATTTTCAAGATGTGCTAGAAATTACAAGAAAGTTACTTATTTGAATAGTTAAAGTAAGAAGCAAAGTTGGATAAGTATATGTATTAAGAAGCTAGTAGAATCATGAACTTTTAGTATGAAACTTTGCCTATATAAAGGCACATATGCCTTATGTATTGTATGTTCTATGAAATGAAAAAAGATATGATTATGTGAAGTCCTTTTTTGTTTTATTATTTCATATGAGTGTTGGTGAAGTTGAGAGATGAAAAATAAGATAGCGTCATTTATATGAGTGAGTGATCCTAGGGCCAATTGAAGTGTGGGTATTATACTTACATTTGGTATCAGAGCTGGTTAATCCAGCACCTGGTGTTTGAGAGTTTGTAAGGTGTGAGAGAGTTCTCACATAGTTGTTTATTCATAGAGTCGGTATGGAAAACACTTTTAATATTGTGTGGTCCGGTCCCAAGTTAGATGGGAAACTTGATTATAGTTATTGGGAGACTTTGATGTCTACCCATTTGAAGGCCCATAACCTATGGAATTTCATTGAACCGGGTTTGCAAGAAGGAGCAGATACTGCCCAACAAAGGAGAGATCAATTGGCGCTATCTCAAATTCATCAAGGAGTAGATTATACGGTGTTTGGCAAAATAGCAAATGCCAAAAGTGTAAAGAAAGCATGGAACATGTTGAAGCTGTCATACAAAGGCATAGATAAAGCTCAGAAAATAAAGCTACAGTCTTTAAGAAGAGAATATGAAAGGTACGAGATGTCGAGCTCAGAAACTGTTGAGTAATATTTTACTCGTGTTACAGATCTTGTCAATAAAATGAGAGTCTATGGAGAAGATATGCCCGATAGCAAAGTAGTGGAGAAAATTCTTCGCACAATGCTAATGAAGTATGACCATGTGGTGACTACGATACTAGAGTCACACAATATGGATACCATGACAATTGCAGAGTTGCAAGGAACCATGGAAAGCCACATCAGTAGAATACTGGAAAAATCAGAAAAATCAACCGAGGAAGCCCTAAAAAGCCGAGTGACTTTCAACAATGTTGCACAATCAAGCCGTACACAAGAAAGACAAGGTCGTGGTTTCAATTTTCAAAGTAGAGACAGAGGAAGTTTCAGAAGTAGAGGTCGTGGCAATTACCCAAGGAAGTTACAACAATTTTACACCACCTAATCAAGGAAGAGGTGGAACGAATTTCAGGCCTGTCAACCAAGGAAGAGGTCGAGGTAATTTTTATCAGGAAAGAACTAATTTCAACTGTTTTCATTGTGGAAAGTATGCACAAAGCAGCAGATTGCAGATTCAAAGTGACGAATAATAATCAAGCACACGTTGCAGAAAATCAGCATCAAAATACTGATGACAATCCGGGTACTCAGACTTTATTTTTTACAAGTAATTCATGTGCTGAAGATGAAAATATATGGTACTTGGATAATGCTTGCAGTAATCATATGTCTGGTAGAAAGGAGTTGTTTTCTTCATTAGATGATTCAGTTAAACTATTATTGAAGTTTGGTAATAGTACAAAGATCCCTATTGAAGGAAAATGGCACATACCAATTAGATTGAAAGATGGTTCTCTGAGTTATATTTCTAATGTTTTCTATGCTCCTGAACTTGATTACAATTTACTGAGTATGGGGCAATTATCTGAGAAGGGATATAAGATGATAACTTATCGTGGATATTGCACTGTATTTGACAACAATGGAAGGTTCATTGATAAAGCAAAGATGACTTTAAACAGAATGTTTCCGTTAAAAATTCAACATGTTAATCCTTCTTGCATGAGTTCTGTGATACTTGATGATAACTGGTTGTGGCATATGCGGTTTGGGCACTTTCATTTTTCTGGCCTAAACTACCTGTCAAGAAAAGGACTTGTTTCTGGTCTACCATGGATTCATATTCCCAATTGTGTTTATGAGATTTGTCAACTGGGAAAGAAGCACAGAGATCCATTCCCTACAGGAAAGTCTTGGAGAGCTAGAAGATTACTTGAAATTGTGCATTCAGATCTCTGTTCTGTAGAAGTTTGATAAACCCATATTTTGTGATATATTTTGTGCTTAGTTTGAGTGATTTATTCAATCCTTCACCCACTTATTCATATTAATTGCATGGTTTTACTTTCCCTTCCTTATTATGTGATGTATGTGAAAAACATGTTTCCTATGCTTTGAAATTAATTATTTTAATTACCTTTATTTTCCATTCGTTGCCATGATTAGTGTGTTGAATAGTTCAGATCTTCTAAGGCAGGAATGACTTAAAGGATGAAAAAGAAAACATACAAAAATGGAAGGAAAGCGTAAAACGGAGTTTTGGAGAAACTGGCATTCACGCGATCGCATGGATGACACGACCATGTGCCAAGAGCGAAGAAGCAGCGACGCGGCCGCATGACTAACGCGACTGTGCACCTCAAGAAGAACACCTATGACGCGGCCGCAGAACTGACGCGACCGCGCGACAAGGAAAACTCCAATTGACGCGACCGCGTGACCCACGCGGACGCGTGACAGAGGCCACGCACCAGAAATTGTAGAAAAAGCTCATAGTGAATTCTGAAGCGCTTTTTAGCCCAAATCCAAGTCCAGAAGGTATAGACCAGAGGTTATGAAGTGGGGGAACGCATCCATTCAAGGGAGTCTGGAATTTTTGAGTCACTTTCCATGATTTAGGTTTAGTTGGAGAGAGGTTCTCTCTCTCTCTTTAGGATTAGGATTTAGATTTAGGATTTTATTTTCTTCAAGGATTATCTTTTTACCAGGTTTAATATTCCTTTTTCATTACTTGCCTTCTCAATTTAGTTTATGAATTCTTCTATGTTACAGATTACTCTTTTGAATTAATGTTATTTGAGGTATTTCAGTTTAATATTGCTTTCTTTATTATTGTCATTGATTATTCCCAATCTGAAGACATTCTTATTCCAGTAGATTTAATTTCCTTTTCCTTTTGGTCTTGGTTAAGAAATCAGTAACTCAGGAGTTATCTTAGCTCAACATAATTGATAACTGTTATCTTTGCTAATTGAACTGAACTTCAATAATCCCAACCTTTTCTTAGGAAATAAACAGGATTCGAAGGTCAAACTAATTAGTCCCTTGACTTTCCTTTGCTTTAGCAAATGTTAACTAATTGGAATTAAGGTTCAACTTTCATTATTATTGATAAGAATAACTAAGTCTGGACTTCCAATTTCCCATACCTTGCCAAAGGGTTTGCTTTACAGTATTTATTTATTTTAATTGCCATTTAAATTATTTGTCATATTCATTCCTCATTCTCAAACCCCAATTTACAATCTCCATAACCAATAATAAGAACACACTTCCCTGTAGTTCCTTGAGAAGACGACCCGAGGTTTAAATACTCGGTTATCAATTTTAAAAGGGTTTGTTACTTGTGACAACCAAAACGTTTGCACGAAGGAATTTCTGTTGGTTTAGAATCTATATCTACAACGCGACTATTTTTATAAAATTCTTTACTAGCAAAAATCCTAACATCAAAATGGCGCCGTTGCCGGGGAATTGCAAACGTGTGCCTTATTATTGGTTATTGTAAATATTTTTCAAAAAAATATATATTTTTCTTTTACTTGTTTATTTGTTTCTCCTTTTTCCCCCTTATTTCTGATAACTACTATGAATTCTCACCCCTCTCGCTTTGAGTTTGGTTCTAACTTTGTTGAAGGAAATAGAAACCACAGCAGGAATATGCATCAAGGTCAGACCAATCAAGGATGGATGGAGCCAAGAGGATCTAATCAACCCTTTAGGCAACAACACCCTCCAAGATATCATGGACAACGACCATTTTACAATGCATGCCCAACTGATAGATTTGGTGGACCGCCTTGTAACCACCAACAAGCCCCACCCTGTGCTCAGAGACCATCCTCTCGACATAATTTTGAACCACCACACTCACAAGCTTCCTTTCACCATCCGCCACCATATGATCCTTATCCTCCCCAACGCCAATCCAATTACTCCCAAGAACCACCACTCCTTATACACCATGTCCATATCCATCAAGCCAAAAATCACAGGTTCGCTTCGAGGAATCAGTAAACCAGTTCAATGCAACCCTTCATCAATTGGAGCAAGCAATAAATCAATTATCTTCCAGACGTTCAGACACTCAACAGACTCCCATGGCTTCATGTAAAGAATCTAATGAAGAACGCAGCACGAAAAAGACACTAGAGACTCTAGTGGACAACATAGAGCATAACTTCGTACTGGAACAAGTAGAGGACGCTGTCATTGTAGAAGAAGAAGAGTTGGTTGAAGATTTAGGAGATGCTGAACCTCCTAGGAAATACAGAGTCATGGAAGACCCCGTCAAGGATGTTACAATTGACGCTAAAGAGGGTGTTGCACAGAGTGATGGAAGACCCCATCAAGACGCATGTTTCCTTGATGATGATAGACACCAGTCAAGTCCTCCTAGTGATGAACTTGCATCCGCAAGTGAATTCTTTAAGACAGAAGAATCTTCCCCAAGTGAATACGAAGATGATGCAGAGATTGACTTTTCTCAACCTCCTAATTATGACTCGAGTGATGAGGAAGATATGGAAGACTTTGACCAGGACATGGCTGGAATGGAAAAGATTTGCAAAGAAGTTGAGGAATTCACAGAAGACCACAAGGGAGTAGAGCTTGCAGAATCACTGGAAACATCTATCCCAAGGCCATTACCACCAATTACAGACTTCAAGTGGGTAAAATCCTTAGCTTTTATCTTTACTTTTCCACTTGAATATGGTTTACTTGAAACAGATGGCCAGCTTAGAGCTCTCTGCGGCTTTAAGAGAAAAAGGGAAATGATTCGCACTCAGCGATGGTATGCAAAATTCAATGAGGTTTCACACTTCAATTTGAGGTGCAAGAATTGGTGTCAAGCTCAATTTAAAGGATCTCGGAAGCTGTTTAGTCACTGTAGTGAGAATTCGGATTACTCTTCACCCGACTGGAACGATGTAGATCAAGACAAAGACGGTTGTAGAAGAAAAATTTGGGATCCTGGAGTCTATTATGACATTCAACACTCCAGGAGCCTGCAAGCCTGTTTGAACTCACACAAGGGCTTTACGTACTTTGTTTGGGACCCCGGAGGATGCTGGCATTCCAAACACTGGTGGCGATTTCTGGACGAATTCAAGCACAAGCCACCATAACAGGAAGCTCATCAAATGTCCAACTTAAGGACTTTAACTAAAAGTTCTAGGTGGGAGACAACCCACCATGGTATGATCGTTTTTGTTTCCATTTTATTTCATTTTTGTTTATTATATATTGTTTATTTCTATTGAACCTGGATATTATTCATAACATTTGCATTTAGCACTGTATACTGCATAATTACATACCTATATATCGAAAAAAAAAGAAGGCGTGCGACGCGATCGTATCGATCATGCGATCGCGTCAGTTGCAACAAAACACCTCCCACGCGTCCGCGTCACTCACGCGGCCGCGTGACCTGGAAATCGGCGTAAAGATCCAACGCCTAGAAAGTTGGGCTGGAATCATGTGGCCATTGTGCATTTCGCACAAAATGAACCACGCGTCCGCGTCAATCACACACAACCAATCCCACGTGACAGCGTGAGCGACGCGATCGCGTCGCATGGATTGCACAACCCCCAACAAGGAGACGTAGAGTTGCGCCGACACAACGCTGAAATCGTGCGTTTAGCACAATTTCAAGCGACGCGATCGCATACCTCAGGCGATCGCGTCATCCTCTCTTTTATCCGTTCCATGCGATCGCGCGACCCACACAATCGCGTCAACCCCTATTCCACCCCAGCCACGCGACCGTGTGCCCCATGCGATCGCGTGAACCCAAATTCGATTACACCCTATGACGCGAAACCCTACCCATTCGCGTGCCCCCCCAAACCCTTCTCCTCCCTCTCTTCTCCCCAACCACCCAGCCACCACCACCGGCCACCGCCGCCCCCGTCGACCACCCAGAACCCACTGCCACACCACCCCCTTCTTCCTTCCCCCTCTTTCTTCTTCTCCTTTCCCCTTCTCCCTCCATCGCCGCTGACCCCCCTCCGCGATAGCCACCCACCGCGCCGCCATCACCGCCGCACTCCTATCCGCCCACCACCACCACCCTCACCCCCGTCCCAAACCTTTCCCCTACCTCCATTACCCCTCCCTTTCCCGAAGCCCCTGCCCCCAACCAGCAGCCACCGCCGCCGCGCCAGACGCCACCACCACCATTCCCCAGCCACCTCTCTGCCTCAATCTCCTTCATTAGCCTTCCAGGTTCCGCAAAACGTCACCCTTCTATCCATTCGTAGTTACTTCATATTTTTCTGTTTATGTTCATATTTAGGCTAGTTAGATATGCATGCTGTAGTAGATTCTAGGTTGTTAGGTAGTCTAGGATGTAGTTAGTAGATCTATGCCTGATAATTGCGCTGTTCATGTTTCTTGCTTTATGATTTTCGCAATTCTGATATTTCTGTGATGTTGCTATTGTTCATATGCTGTACTCTCTTGTTTTCTGCTGCTTTTTACATTGCCTTTTTCATGTTCATACTCCTTATATGTGATTGTAGCTATGTTTTATTTTTCTTATGAACTGTTTTGTTGCTGTTTATTTTTCGGGATAATCCAATTTTAGCCAGAATGCTGCCCAAATTTCTGTAAAATATTTCCATTCTTGTCTTGGTTTTGGCATTTTCAATTGTGCTTTCCTTAGATTCCCCCAAACCAATTCATGAATGCCAGGGAACGCATTCTTATTCTCTTTGATCTCCTGGTTCATAAATTGCATTTTTGATGTTTGATTCCAATTTTTGCTATTTCTATATCTATCTGAATCATCATCAACCTATTTTCCTTGTTTGGTTATGAGTTACTTATAGCTTCTAATTATGAATGCTTGTTACTTTGGAACTTATCCTTATGCCACTTACCTTAACCCATTTTTCATTAACTCACTAATTTTACCTTCCTAAACTCTTTTTCAATTCTAACCAAACTGACCTTTTAAAACATCTCTTCTGGTTTTTCACTTTCTTTTACTTTTCTAACTATGGCATACTGATACTTTTTCCTAATTAACATGCCTTCTATTACATTTTGGATTGTCCATTCTTCCTTTCGAACTTTTAACTCCTATACAATCCTTAATGCACATTTACTTAACTCATTTTCCTCATTCTAATTCTCCTTTGCCACTTTGTGTCTCTTTTGACTATTTGCCTATTTGTTTTCCTATTTTTTATTATATCCTGATTTTCTGTTTTTCAGGATGTCAGATTCCCAGAGAAAGGGAAAAGGAAAGGCTACCACTGGCAAACATAAAAGAGGAGATTCATCTATGTCTATCATAGATCTTATGCATGATGCCTCCTGGCGGGAGAAACACTTTACTGCGCAGGAGAAGGCAGACCAGCTACTCCCTGCTACTGATCCAATTAAGTTTGCAAACCGGTACTGTGAACTAAAGTTTCCTAAGTTTGCTACCTCCAGAAACCTGTACCTGGAGAGGACTTTGAAAATCCCAGAAGAACTACAGCAGTACACCTCCGATCAGATCAAACAGAGAGGCTGGTTCTTCTTGGAGCGAAACTGGACTGAGGTAAATGCTTCCTGGGTAAGAGAGTTTTACTGCAATTACTTCAAGACTTCCCTAGATGCCGTGCACCTCAGAGGAAAATAGATACTGGTCACTGAAGAGGTCATTGAGGATATTCTGCACCTTCCACCAAAGTTCGATCAGCCTGACGGTTACCACAAGGCTGAGGAGGACATGCGCTTCATGAGGTTTGATTAGGATGCTGTCAAGGCAAGGATAGCCCTTGACCCGACTATTCCATGGGAATTGGGTCAGGACACCACCATGCCTAAGGGAATCAAGTGGATTTCCTTAAATGATGAGGCTCGGCTATGGCATCAGATCCTGAGCAACTTTTTTATGCCAAGTACCCATGAGACTGTGATACATGCTGCCATGATCACCCTCCTCTGGTGTGTGATGGAGGGTAAGGACCTGTACCTGCCACGTTTTATCCGGTCCTACATGGCCAGAGTCCACATCCGAGGCACTCTCCCCTTTTCGTATCAGATTACCTAGCTCGGACGTCGAGCTGACGTATCGTGGGAGGATGCTGATGAGAGGCCACCTGCTGCAGAGTGCAGGAAAATTATTCTTCACAGCAGGAACTTTCTGGCCTTGGGCTACAGATCTGATTTCCTTACTCCTTCAGATGAGACAGCCACACCTTCAGCTGCCCCCTCTTCTTCCACTGCTGCACCTACACCGCCCACTGCTCCTCCAGCTACTCATGAGCCTATCTACCATTTGGTGCATCGACTGTTCGCCCACTTGGACCGTATGGAGCGTCGCAGCAAGCGACGCTATGAGCACCTCAAGTTGATGATCCAGTCTGGCGGAGACATCCCCTCCGAGCCTGACACCCCTTCTGATACATCTGAGGCGGAGGCATTCGATCACGAGGAGCCGGCACCCACACAGGCTGCGCAGGCAGGCTCAGAGCAGACTGAACCCCAGCAGGAGGACCCACCTCAGATTCAGGCTGCAGACCCTGAGATCCCTATTCAGACAGCCCCTCCTCTACAGCAGCCAGATTCTCAGGCCACCACCACAGAGACTCCAGCTACCCATCCTTCTGGAGATGACACTCCTTCACACCCAGCTTGAGTGAGTATCGAGGACGATGCTATTATTTAAGTGTGGGGAGGTTGTCATCTCTGGCATATCTTTATTTTAGTGAACTACTACAAACTCTCTCTTATTTTGTTCATTTTCTGTATTTTTGCATATTTTTCTCTTTTTTTGCTTTTTATTGTATTTTTGCATTTTGCACTTTGAGCTATATGTATACTATTTTGGATATTTTAGCTTGATTTGCACATTAGTTTACTAGTTATATTTTAAGTGGATTAATTAGTATAGTTTACCCTTTTTAGTATATGATAGTTAACTTGATTAAAAATAAAGAAAGGAGTAAGCTAGAGACCTCAACAGAAACAATCCACACACCTTGTATATATAGCATTACATGTTAGTTAGTTAACAACATTTCATCAAGGAGAAACACTAAAACCTTAAAGGCCACCCAAAACAATATTTTTATGAGAATAATGGGAATTTTTAACTAAACCTGCATGACATATATGAATGATATATGATGTTTGAGTTAGAGAACACACAGCTTGTGAGTTTTGAGCTTAATTGTATGGTTACATTCAAACCATAAATTTCATTCCTGTGTGTTTGCCCTTCTTTTTATTTTTCTGATGTTCTTTACTTTGCTTTAATCTATATGTCCAGTATAGAATATAGATACATACCAAGATAGGATTGAGGCCATTTTTTATTAAAACTCACTTATCCCAAATAAAGCCTACCTTTTATGCCATCCTTGTTAACCCCCTTGAGCTTTTAAATCCCCCTTGTTTTATAACCACATTACTAGCCTTAAGCAGAAAAACAAATTAAAAATCCCAAGTTGAATCCTTGGTTAGCTTAAGATAGAAATTGTGTAATTGTTTAAGTGTGGGAAAACTTTATGGGAACATGGATGATAGAAACAAAGGTAGAAAAGTTGGAAAAAATAAAGATGTTTTGGGAAGCATGCTCATGTGAAATTAAAATAATTAATTACCATGTGCATTTAAAAAAAATGCAAATTAAAGCAAGTGCACATGGAGCAAAAATTAAAACTAATGCATGAGCATGTAACATAAAAAGTGGAAAATATGGGAAAATAGGTAAAGAAGCTTTGCTTTATAAAATATGTATGTTAGGTGAGATCTTAGACTAATCAAGGATTCACTTAATTAGCTCACTTGGCCTTATAAATATACCCTTACCTTTACCTCGGCCCCATTACAACCTTGAAAAGACCTCATGATCTTTGTATGTCTATATTTTATGATTGTTGATTGGTTAGATGAAGAACAAAGTTATAGAAAGCAAGGATATAAAGAAGAATAGAGTGATTAACCCAATAAACACTGAGTGATTAGAGAGTAAACACAAAATCCAGTGAGGGTTCAATAACTCATCAACATATATCCATGCTTAATTTGTTAATTGTCTTGTAAGTTTATAAAATATTTTTCTTCCCATCTCAAGTGTAAAAGTGCTTTAACATTATCTAAGGTTGGCTATGTATATATGATTCCTTGAGAATGTGAATTGATTTAACTACATGTAAGCTTAATATATGAGTGAAAAAAATTAGAATTGCATGACTCATTTAGGTAGTTGCATTTAGATTAGAATTGCATTGCATGGCATTCCACCACTTCAACCTTACTTTTTACCTTGGATATAGCATGAGGACATGCTATTGTTTAAGTGTGGGGAGGTTGATAAACCCATATTTTGTGATATATTTTGTGCTTAGTTTGAATGATTTATTCAATTCTTCACCCACTTATTCATATTAATTGCATGGTTTTACTTTTCGTTCCTTATTATGTGATGTATGTGAAAAACATATTTCCTATACTTTGAAATTAATTATTTTAATTACCTTTATTTTCCATTCAATGCCATGATTAGTGTGTTGAATAGTTCAGATCTTCTAAGGCAGGAATGACTTAAAGGATGGAAAAGGAAACATACAAAAATGGAAGGAAAGCGTAAAACGGAGTTTTGGAGAAACTGGCATTCACGCGATCGCATGGACGACGCGACCGCGTGCCAAGAGCGAAGAAGCAGCGACGCGGCTGCATGACTGACGCGACCGTGCACCTAAAGAAGAACACCTGTGACGCGGCCGCATAACTGACGCGACCGCGCGACAAGGAAAACTCCAATTGATGCGACCGCGTGACCCATGCGGACGCGTGACAAAGGCCACGCACCAGAAATTACAGAAAAAGCTAATAGTGAATTCTGAAGCCCTTTTTGGCCCAAATCCAAGTTCAGAAGGCATAGACCAGAGGTTATGAAGTGGGGGAATGCATCCATTCAAGGGAGTCTGGAATTTTTGAGTCACTTTCCATGATTTAGGTTTAGTTGGAGAGAGGTTCTCTCTCTCTCTTTAGGATTAGAATTTAGATTTAGAATTTTATTTTCTTCAAGGATTATCTTTTTACCAGGTTCAATATTCCTTTTTCATTACTTTCCTTCTCAATTTAGTTTATGAATTCTTCTATGTTACAGATTACTCTTTTGAATTAATGTTATTTGAGGTATTTCAGTTTAATATTGCTTTCTTTATTATTGTCATTGATTATTCCCAATCTGAAGACATTCTTATTCCAGTAGATTTAATTTTTTTTTTCCTTTTGGTCTTGGTTAAGAAATCAGTAACTCAGGAGTTATCTTAGCTCAACATAATTGATAACTGTTATCTTTGCTAATTGAACTGAACTTCAATAATCCCAACCTTTTCTTAGGAAATAAATAGGATTCGAAGGTCAAACTAATTAGTCCCTTGAATTTTCTTTGCTTTAGCAAAGGTTAACTAAGTGGAATTAAGGTTCAACTTTCATTATTATTGATAAGAATAACTAAGTCTAGACTTCCAATTTCTCATACCTTGCCAAAGGATTTGCTTTACAGTATTTATTTATTTTAATTGCCATTTAAATTATTTGCTATATTTATTCCTCATTCTCAAACCCCAATTTACAATCTACATAACCAATAATAAGAACACACTTCTCTGCAGTTCCTTGAGAAGACGACCCGAGGTTTAAATACTCGGTTATCAATTTTAAAAGGGTTTGTTACTTGTGACAACCAAAACGTTTGCACGAAGGGATTTCTGTTGGTTTAGAATCTATATCTACAACGCGACTATTTTTATAAAATTCTTTACTAGCAAAAATCCTAACGTCAAAGTTCCAAGTAATGGTGGTAGCAGGTACTTTATTACTTTTATTGATGATTTTAGTAGATATACATGGGTATACTTTCTGAAGCAAAAATCAGAAGCATGTGATGTCTTTAAGACATTCAAGGCATTTGTCAAAAAACAAAGTGGCTGTAAAATCAAAATTCTCATAATAGACAGAGGAACAGAATATCTTGCACGTTCAGAATACTTTAAGCAACACGGAATTCAGCACCAACTAACAACTAGATACACTCCTCAACAAAATGGAGTTGCTAAAAGAAAGAATAGAACCATCATGGATATGGTCAGTTGCATGCTCAAGTCAAAACAAATGTCTAAAGAGTTTTGCACAGAAGCATTCGCAACAGTAGTTCATATTTTAAATAGGTGTCCAACAAAGAGTGTTCGTAATAAAACTCCAGAGGAAGCTTGGAGTGGAAAGCGGCCTTCCATTCATCATTTCAAAGTCTTTGGGTGTATCACTTATGCCCATGTACCAGATCAATTAAGGAAGAAGTTAGACGACAAAGGCGAGAAGTGTATCTTTATTGGCTATAGCACAGACTCAAAAGCATACAAGTTGTACAATCCAGAAACAAAGAAAGTAATCATCAGCAGAGACGTCACGTTTAACGAGAAAGTCATGTGGGACAAGGACACAAAGACAGAAAAGCATCCGATTGTAATTTCAAATACATGTGATGATGAAGAAGAAAGACAACCGGACACAACCGAACAACCAGAATCATCTAGAAGACCTCAAAGAGAGAGGAGACTACCTGCTAGATTAGCAGATTATGAAGTTGGCAATGACAACGATCCGTCCGATGAAGAAATCATAAATTTTGCTCTATTTTCAGATTGTAAGCCGTTGAACTTTAAAGAAGCCTTTAAAGACAACAATTGGAAGAAAGCAATGGATGAGGAGATTCATGCCATTGAGAAGAATGACACATGGGAGCTGACAGATTTACCAACAGATAAGAAGCCGATTGGAGTAAAGTAGGTTTACAAGACTAAGTACAAACCCAGTGGTAAAGTTGATCGATTCAAAGCAAGATTAGTTGCAAAAGGATACAAACAAAAACCAGGTATCAACTACTTTGAAGTATTTGCTCTTATTGCTAGATTAGACACTATTCGTATGATTATTTCACTCTTGGCTCAAAATAAGTGAAAGATACATCAAATGGATGTTAAGTCTGCATTTCTAAATGGCACTTTAGAAGAAGAAGTGTATGTTGAGCAACCTGCAGGATATGAAGTTATTGAAAAAGAAGATAAAGTTTACAAGTTGAAGAAAGCTTTGTATGGATTAAATCAAGCACCAAGAGC
The DNA here is from genome assembly GCF_003086295.3 of Arachis hypogaea. Lineage (NCBI taxonomy): Eukaryota > Viridiplantae > Streptophyta > Magnoliopsida > Fabales > Fabaceae > Arachis > Arachis hypogaea. The sequence goes on along the minus strand of NC_092044.1, from coordinate 120,422,735 downwards.
ATGGTACAAGAAGATTGATTCTTATTTCATTGAGAATGGTTTTAGAAGATGTCTGTTTGAGCATACTCTTTATATCAAATTCGTTGAACCTGGAGATATCTTGATCGTGTGTCTTTATGTTGATGATTTAATCTTTACTGGCAACAATTTGAAGATAATTGCAGAATTCAGGGAGGCTATGATAAAGCACTTTGAAATGACAAATATGGGCTTGATGACTTACTTTCTTGGCATTGAAGTGGTTCAAAGAGATGATGGAATTTTCATTTCTCAGAAGAAATATGCAAATGATATTTTGAAGAAATTTCAAATAGAACACTCAAAACCAGTTTCTACTCCAGTCGAAGAGAAGTTCAAATTGCTGAGAGAAGATAAAGGAGGAGCCGTAAATCCCACATACTACAAAAACTTAATTGGAAGTCTAAGGTACTTGACTGCGACTAGACCAGATATTGTGTTTGGAGTTGGTTTGCTTAGCAAAATAATGGAGGAACCTTGTACCAACCATTTGCAAGCGGAAAAAAGAATTCTTCGATATATTAAAGGTACTTTAAATGATGGTATTTATTATGAAAATACTATTGAAGTGAATTTTATCGGTTACACTGATAGTGATTGGGCTGGAGATATAGAAATAAGAAAAAGTACTTCAGAGTTCGTATTTTATCTTGGTTCTGGTACAATTTCATGGTCGTCAAAGAAACAACCAATAGTAGCACAATCTACAGCAGAAGCAGAATATATAGCAGTAGCAAGTTGTGCAACACAAGCAGTTTGGCTAAGAAGAATTCTTGAGGAATTGAACGAGAAACAAAATACTCCAACAACAATATTTTGCGATAACAAGTTAGCTATTGTACTTTGCAAAAATCCAGTATTCCATGGAAGATTGAAGCATATTGATATTCGATTTCACAAAATCATAGAGTTGGTAAATGAAAAAGAAGCTGTGATCGAGTATTGTCCAACTGAAGAACAAGTTGCAGATATATTTACAAAGCCATTGAAGACCGAGTTATTTTACAAGTTGAAGAAGATGCTTGGAATGATAAACTCTACAAGCTTGATTTAAGGGAGGCAATGTTAGAAAATTAAATCAAGAATATTCAAGAAAGTAGTACAACTACAATATACTAGAACATTGAAGAAGTTCAAAATCAAATTGAATTGGAATTGAATGGAAGTTGCACTCATCACCTCCATACTAGAAGAATCATGAAGTGCATTGGAAGCTTCAAGATTGATGATTAAGCTTAATAAATAATTTTCAAGATATGCTAGAAATTACAAGAAAGTTATTTATTTGAATAGTCAAAGTAAGAAGCAAAGTTGGATAAGTATGTGTATTAAGAAGCTAGTAGAATCATGAACTTTTAGTATGAAACTTTGCCTATATAAAGGCACATATGCCTTATGTATTGTATCTTCTATGAAATGAAAAAAGATATGATTATGTGAAGTCCTTCTTTGTTCTATTATTTCATATGAGTGTTGGTGAAGTTGAGAGATGAAAAATATGATAGCGTCATTTATATGAGTGAGTGATCCTAGGGTCAATTGAAGTGTGGGTATTATACTTACAAACTAAAATGAAGGGAACAAAGCTTTAAAAAAATTGTGGCAAAGTGCTCTAAGAATTAGCGTTGAGCCCTCTAAATGCTATAGGATTTTGTCTCAGGAGGAATTTTCAAAAAAAAATTGATCATTTTGTTCTTTTACAGTGATCAACTGATCATTTTATCTATAGACTCTTTTTTAACTTAATTAATGGGGTCAGGACCAGATTTTATAGAATTGGCTTATTGACAACTCTATATACAAATATTATTGATATAATATTACTATCAATTTTAAAGTTATATTTGTTGTTAGGTTGATATTTAAAATTTTTTTTCTCTCTGTACATTACTTGCAAACACCACTTTATTTTTTTATTAGCCAGCAATGGGGGGCAATTATGTCCGATGAGGACATTTTCGGACTCATGATCCACCAAAAGAGGAGCAGGGCTCTAGGTCAGTGAAAAAGGGAAGGAAGGAAGGGGAAGGGGATGCTTTTTCTGGAAGCATGTGTCTTGTTCCCAAAGAGGAGGACTGGATGGTGGGAGATATTGAGAGAGGAATGAAGCACTAGATAAGATGCTGAAATGCTCTTTTAGTGATGCAATGAAGGGAGGAAGAAAACTAGTAACTATGAAAGAAGACGAAAGCTTTTCATAGTTTGAGAACTCGAAAGAAGAAATGGAAAATGCTGAAGAAGGCAAAGCGGCAGTGGAATAGAAGAACAAAGAACCAGAGATTCGTGTGGAGAATGTGAATGGTATCTACAACGTTGTGATCAATGAAGTAGTTATGAAAAATTTAAAGCATCCTTGGTGGGACACCTTGATAGTCAAGTTGATGGGAAGGAAAATTTCTCTACCAGTTCTCACCCTGAAGTTGGAAACTATGTGAAAAAAACAAGGAAGCTTAAAGGTAATAGACTTGAAAAATGACTTTTTTTTTTCTTGTCAAGTTTTTCTCCCAAGAAAATCAAGATTTTTCTTTGATAGGGGGTCCGTGGAGAATTTTTTATCATTATCTCTCTATCTGATTTTGGAAACCAAATTTCGATCCATGGAGGTTACCATTGACTTAGTTGCTACCTGGGTTCGGCTACCATGTCTAGCGATTGAATATTATGAGAAAGAAATTTTGGAAAGAATTGTGAATATTATGGAGAGAACTCTCAAAGTGGATTCTAATACTGCGGAAAAATGCAGAGGCAAATTTGCCCATTTGTGTGTAGAATTAGATTTAACAGCTCCCTAGTGTCACAATATGCAATGAATGGGGTGAGGTACTTAGTGGAGTACAAGGACATCTACAACATTTGCTTTTCAAGCAGCAAGTTTGGATATGAAAAAGCAAACTGTACTAAGAATAGGACTGCCATAACAGTTGATGGAAACCAAACGGAGATGATAGAACAGCAAAGGATCCAGAAATAGGCAGATGAAGAGGCAAGAAAGCAGAATGAAAGTGGGGGTAAAAAAGGTATTAACATGAGCCCATCACATAGAGAAGCACCCCAAGACCCAACTCGATTAACACAATATGAACTTTTACATAGATAAGATCAAAGTCATATCCAAAGAACCCAACAGCAAGCCATATTAAACCACAACACTATGAACAACACGCAAGAATCCCTCTACGATAACCAATGTTCTCCCATGGAAGGAACAATAGTGCAAGAAACCGTTTTTATGGAAAAAGACCAAATGATCCAAAACGAAATAAATCCACCGGATTTGTACTCAATAAATACAAAGGTGATGATGGAAGCCATGAGACAGCATGAAGAGTATGCACTGGAAAAAAATCATATGAGAGATGAGGGAAAAGTGGTTTCTTTAGAAGGGGAGGACAACTAGATCTTGGAAAGGAATCAGGCCAATGGAGGAGAGATATCCTTAGGAGGGAAGGAGATGCAACTTGAGCAGTAAGCAATTTTTCTTTCCTTTTATCTAATGAATATTTTCTCTAGGAATTGTAGAGGGGTAGCGAGCTTGGCCTTTTCTCGTTACCTTAAGGAGTTTGTTAGAATCTATAGACCAGACATTGTTATTTTACAAGAAACTAGGTGTAGTCAAAAGCAGACTCCAAATGTTATAAGAAGATGTGGCTTTGAGTTTAGTATTATGTAGGAGGTTGTGGGTTTTAGTAGGGGTATATGGATCTTATGGAAAAATCCAAATATGGTGATAAGAGTTATAAATAAGCAAAATCACTTCATACATTTAGAAATGTGTAACAAAAAGAGTTGGTTTCTGACGACCATTTATGGTAGTCTGCAAGAAAGGAACCAAAGTGCTCTTTGGAGAGAGCTTAAAAACATTACTGGGAGTAATGATTGGTGGTAGGAGACTTTAATGAGATAGTCTGCCTAATTGAAGAGAAAGGGGTGGAAGAACTGATGTTGAAGCTTGTAGGAGGTTTAAGGGAAGGATTAACAAGTGCTGTCTTATTGATATTGATTTTATGGGTTCAAGGTTCACTTGGAGGGGGCCTAAATAGGAAGGGTTCGAAAGAGTATTTAAGCGGTTAGATAGGGTGTTATCAAATGCTAGTTGGAAGAGGCATTTTCGGGAGGTTAGGGTTGATGTGCTAGCAAGGATGAATCAGACCACCATCCTCTTCTTATTACCTGTGAACCATAGATTTAGAATGGACAGAACATGCCTTTTCATTTCAAAGCTATGTGGATGCTCCACCCGGGGTTCGATGATTTCATTAAAGAAAAGTGGAGAAATGGAGTTAATATGAACACAACGCTGACAACCTTAATGACATATTTAAAGGAGTAGAACAAAGAGGTTTTTGGGCATGTAAGAAGGTAGAAGCGCAGATTGCTAAATAGACTTGGTGGTATTTAGAGAGTTCAAGGCTATGCTAGTAACCCGTTCTTGGAAGAGTTAGAAAAAAACTCCGTAAGGAATTAGAGGAGCTACTAGATAAGGAAGAGGCTTTATGACTGCACAAATCAAGAGAGAGATGAGTTGTTGAAGGAGATTGAAATACTAAGTATTATTATACTAAAAACACTAATAAAAAGACAAAAGAATAAAGTTATAAAACTAAGAGATGACAGGGGGACTAGATGGAGGATGTAGATCAACTAGTTAACTTTGTTGTTGGTTACTTTAAAAGGCTTTATGCTAAAGAGATAAATAACACACATCCCCCATTTGGATGCTCCAAATCTTTCCCGCCTTTGAAGGAAGATATAAGGAGAAGTTTAAGTCAAATCCCCATTCAGGAAGAGATTAGGAGAGCTTATTTTAGTATAGGAGCCTTGATAGCTCCAAGGCCTGATGGTTTTTCAGTATCTTTTTATAAGAAACAATGGGAGTGCTTAAAGAATGATGTGATTGAACAGGTTCATAAATGCTGGAAAGAGCCTAAGAACATTGGGAGTCTTAACAACACTCTCATTACTCTGATCCCTAAAGTACAAGCACCAGATTTTATCACTCAGTTTAGTCCAATCTCGTTATGCAATGTAAGATACAAAGGAATATCTAAAATCATTATCGAACGGATCAAACCAGCTCTCAATAACAGGATTTCTCCCTACCAAGCTAGTTCTGTACCTGGATAGAAGATACAAGATAATATTAATAGCGAAGGAACTATTTCACATTATACATAAAATGAAAGGAAGAAAAGGCTATATGGCTATCAAGTTTGATTTTGAGAAAGCATATGATAGAGTGACATGGTCTTTTCTTAGGTCTTGCCTAGAGGAGTTTGATTTATCGGATGAACTTATAAATATCACAATTCAGTGTGTGACCTCAGTTTCATATAACCTCTTATGGAATGGTGCAAAAATAGATGATTTCAACCCCTTCCGAGGACTCTAGTAAGGTGATCCTTTTTCCCCATATTTCATGCATTGGCGATTCATTCCTAATTATTGTACTTCATGCGATTTGCATAGTTTCGATGGACACCATATGAGGATCTTCAATCATATCAGATTGCTTCTGACTGGCTTAGTAGTGTCAGAGAGATTTATACGTGGAGGGTTGTTGTCCCTCCTTCTGCTTTCAATTTGTAGAGTTTTATCATGTTGACAAAGTGAAGAGATAGCTTGGGGAGCAGCAGCACAAGCCATCAGATCTAGTGAACGTTGACGAGTTTTTATTCAAGACAACGAGGGAAGATAATGCCTGGTGACCCAACGTACACCATGACTGGTATGACTTTTTTAGGGGACGTTACCAGTTACACCACTTGGTGACCATCGATGGAATCCCTGATCCTCATTCGACATAGGAGTACCTCACATGGTGGCAACAAGCATGTAGAGTTCAATTTCTATTTGCGAAGGACATCCTGGTTGATCCGAGAGTAGCAGCACCATTTGCTGATATCCTTCCTGCTGCCCTAAGACAGAGAAATGACTTACAGCTTCCACTGAATGCCCCAGATCGGAGACGACGAGTTAGGAGGATATACCGGAGGATCCTACGGCAACTACACATGCAGAGATTCCCTCCCTAGGATTCTTTGCTGGCCATGAGAAGGACATGATCAAGACCTTCATCCCAGGTAGCTCAAGCACTGCTCATCACCATGATGATGGAGTTGCCTGGGACTAGACCCATAGTTCGATATTGGCTCAGACGTTGAAATAAATATTGATGACATGTTCCAGATCGTGAGTGCATCTGGGGATGCGATGGATCAGTATGCAGATCGTTATCAGACTCGGAAAGACCAAATCGACATACCTAGCTCATCGACAGGTCCAAGTGTGGATTAGCACACTAAGCATGGTTTGAAATATACACAGGCTCATCCGATAGGATATCAGATGCCATCATCGCATCACTAGACTCCACCACCACTATCGTATCAGTATGGATCAGCACCATCATCGTATTACCAAACTCTACCACCAATACCACATCCACCCATGACTGGATTAGAACCGCTTTCATCTCCACCACCTCTACATATGCATGGAGAAGTACCACCACCACTACTAGCATAGCGGATACCTCCTACTGTGAGCCACTCAGTTGGTCGTCCTTGGCTAGCACGGCCTTCGAAAGTGACACGTCCCCGTGGATGTGGGACGGGACACCACATGGACCATCCTGGCAACCGGCGTTAGTAGTTAGGTCCTAGTTTATGTAGTATTATCATGTGGTTCTTTTTTGTATCACTATACATTATGTACTTAGATTATTGGTAGGACATGTGACTGGTTTATGAGAAGTTCGAATATTTTTTGTATCACTATACATTATTATTATTACCATGTAGTATTATCTTTTTTAAGAAGTTCGGATCTTTTATGTTAATACGACCACTTGATTGAAAAGCAAGACGACAAAAGAAAAAATATTTGATATATATAAATAAACGTTCACTACAAGAAATACACCGATTAACGTCGAATTTAACAACTCACATTAGTGTCAGATTAGCCCACGGGTTAGCGACAGTTTTGTTGTGGGATTCGTCTTACCAAATAGTTACCGCCGGATAACCGGTTCCAATAGTAAAGTTGCCGATAAATATTTGGCGGGAACTCTAGGAAAATAGGCGCCAAACACAGCGTCAAAATTACCGTTGGAAGAATTCGACGGTAGACACGATTAATGAAATGCTGTTTTGGTGACCCGCAACGTGTTACCGTCGAATTTATTCGCTAGTAAATCCAATGATAATGGTGCCCTAAATTCGAACTACGAATCCTCTTCCCCTTTATTTCCAATTTGATTTTCTCTCTAATCTCTCTCTCTCTCTCTCTCTCTCTCTCTCTCTCTCTCTCTCTCTCTCTCTCTCTCTCTCTCTCTCTCTCTCTCTTCCCTTTTATCCGTATTTAATTCGAATTTTGTGGATATTATCCGATCTGCAAAACCATTGGATCGGATCGGATCTAATCCGCACTATAGTAGAATTGGATTGCGGATTTGATAGTAATATCTGCGGATCCGATCTACAAATTCGCATATCCGCATATCACATATAAATAGCATAGTTTAAGAAAATAAACTCTAATGTGATATGAATTTTAGTGTATTATTTTATGAATTTTATGATATCTTGTTTTTTATTTTTTATGTTATACTTCGACTTAGAATAATTAAACTTAAATCTTGTGTTATTTTTTTTTTGTTATTTCAAGAGAACTTTTATTGATAATATTTTAGAATTAAATATACTTAAACAGGTAAAAAATGAATTTTTTCTGTAAAAACAGCCAAATAGAATTTAAAAATATTTTTTATAATTATGCAGATATACCCGATATTCGATTTGGCCTAAAAATTTACGGATATCGTATCCGATCTGATCTGATCCAATAAATGCAGTGTGAATTGAATAAAATTTTTTGTTATATCCAATTCGATCCGATCTATATACAACTCTATATGTTTGGTGGGTTTAACGCAGGCAAAATAGAACAACAAATTATCGGAAGAAGCCCAAATAATACTGTGGAATCTCATCACCTAGTAGTGTTTTACTAAGTCCCATACACATGAATTATCCTCCACCTGAATGAAAATTTCAAATTCCACTTACCACATACATCACAATCATCATAAAGGGTGATTATAAAGTCCTACACTACACTATGGATAATCATAGCATTTAATTTGTTTATACCTGATGATGAATCTAGATATTTGTTCGAAGAGAAAGTATGGCGAACATCACAAGGACCAAACAATATAAACAACCACCTAAAAGATTAATTAATTTTAAATTAATTATTAAAATTAAATTTTTAATTAATTAAAATAATTAAGTTCTAAATTTGAATTATTAAGATTAGGCAACGTAACCTCCTCTCAACACATCGTTATATTAAAATATAATTAGCATCAATTAAGATTAAATAGTATTATTTAGCATATCTGAATAATACTAATTATATTCTAACACGTTACATACACCACGTTCTCATTTCATCTCATCGCGTCAACCCTCCTCTCCCTCCACCACTCAGACTACCGCCCAGACCGACGCTCCTCCCCCTCTGCAATGTTTCTTCGCCGCTGGTTGAAGATGTCTCGCGTTCTCTCTTCATCACGTCGACATTGCAAGAAGCAAGTGTGCGAGTGAGGCGATTGCGCTGCATTCCCGTTGAGCCGTTGCTACTATGTCGCCCACCCTCTTTCGTGGAGTTGCTGCTGTTGCGACACACAACCTCGGTGGTTTCGCCCCGCAACGCGTCACTGCCGAAGAGTTGCTGCTGTTGCGACGTGCGACCTTCGTGGCTTCGTCCCGCGATGCGCCACCGCGAGTCGTCCACTATCCACAAAATGCTGTCAAAGACGTCGTCGTTGACCACCGTGCGATTCTTCTTCTTGGATGATGATTCTTTTTCTTCTTGGACGATTCTTTTAACTAGTTTTGATTTTTTTTATTTTGAATGATTCTTTTTACTACTTTTGGGTAATTTTTTTCTATGTTTTGGATTTTTTTTCAAAATTTCGAATGATTGATTTTTTGGGTTAACCACCAAAAATGTTCCCAAATTATTCAAACGCTGACAAAGATGTATCCTTATTTTACTATCGACAAAAATGCTTTTAAATAATTTAAAAATGCGACAAAAATGTCCGATAGTAAATATATATTTTCAAAAAATGCCTTAGAGATTGAATTTTGATGTGATTTTTTTCAAGTATAATTAAAAAAATGAGATATTATTATTTTTAAAAATTGGTGATTTTTTTCTAAGTATATATTGTTTTGTGATTTTTTAAAAATTATTATTAGTTAACAAAAAAATTACGAAAAACATTTATATTTAACGAAAAATTACCAAATTTTAAGAACAATAATTTCTCTTTTTTTTTAAATATGCTTACAAAAAATTGTATCAAAATTCAATCTCTAATGTATTTTTTGAGAAATACATATTTAATGTTAGATAATCTTGCAAAAAAACTAACATTAAATATGTATTTCTCAAAAAATACATTAGAGATTAAATTTAGATGTGATTTTTTGCATGCATGATTAGAAAAATGATGTATTATTATTCTTAAAATTTGGTGATTTTTTATTAAGTATACATTGTTTTGTGATTTTTTAAAAGTATTATTGGTTGTTAACAAAAAATTATAAAAAAGTATATACTTAACGAAAAATCACCAAATTTTAAGTATAATAATATCTTATTTTTATAATCATGCTTGCAAAAAATTGCATCAAAATTCAATCTCTAAGATATTTTTTGAAAATATATATTTACTGTTGGTATTTTTGTTGTGTTTTTAAATTATTTGAAGACATTTTTATGAATAGTAAAATTCGAGTAAATTTTTGTCGACATTTAAATAATCCGGTGGCATTTTTGATAGTTAACTCTAATTTTTTGAATGATTTTTTTCTATATTTTAGATGTTTATTTTTTTGAGTTTGATTTTTTTAAATAATCTTAGATATTCTTTTTCTTAATTTTTTTATGTTGTTTTTTTAATATTTTTTGAATGGCTTGTTTTGTTAGATTTTAAAATTTTTTAAATTATCTAAGGTCTCTTTTTTATTAAGTTTTGGATGTTTGTTTTTATTATGTTTTAGATGTTTTGACATTTTTAAAATAGTTTTAAATATTTTTTAAGATTTTAGATGTTTCTTTTCTATCATGAGTGGAAGAGCCACAGTAATAAAAAATAATGCACATCGCGACGGAAGACTCAGGAGTGGTCGAGGAGAATATGGACCAAGGGATTAGGATTTGTGATGTGGATGTAAAGAAGAATTAAAGTTTGTGTAGTAATTAAATGGTGAAAGATAACAGGTTAATTAGGATAAGAGGAAGTAAATGAATGAGAAATTTTTTTTTATGTTTAGTGGATCTTAGAGTAGAGCCTAATAGAGACGTTGTTTAGTGTTATTCGCACTCGGTTGTTTGCCTAACAAAATTGTTGTTAGGATTATTGGAATAAAAAGCTTAGAAATTAATTAAATATAGAGATAAACGAAATGAAATGCTATTATTTTTATATAATTTATTTAATATTTTTTTAATTTTATCTATAAAATATATGGTAAGAGATTATATTTTATTCTCTCAAATAAAAAATTAAGACAATCCAATTTCGTAATCCACTCCATCAGCAAGAAACTTTGTTTGAATTGTGTGCTATCTGCCTTTTTTTTACGATGATGATTAGGATTATTATTAGGGTAACGCTAGGGAGACAATGAAATATATTTACAATGGCTACAATGAACCGTTTAGAAGGCCCAATTTAGTTTAATAGAGTAAATTAACCCATTAATAATCCTAATCTATTATAGCTGTTTAGTTAACCATACCACAAAATTTTAAGTAATTATATTTTTCTCCAAAATCCTAATACAGTAGGTTGAGGCCGTTTCACTCCTTATCCAAAACCCTTGCAATTGTTGCAGAACCTTGACTAGGAAGACCCGTCAGCGCCGCAAACGTCAACCACGGAAGGCGAACAGGGAACAGAAGCGCACCCACCGTGGCCGTCGAGAACACCCTGCCGTGACCGCCGCCGAGGCCATCCGTGCTCCGCCTCCGATCAGAACCAAAGGGAGAGTGGCTGCTGAACATCCCGCCGCCACCGACCCGGAGTCCGTCCACGCTCCGCCTCCAATCAGAGCTGAAGGCAGAGGAGCGCTCACCCCCGAAACGAGCATTCGAACAGTTCTACTCGCGTGGGCAACGCCATTGCCGAGCAGCTGAACATCCGATTCGAGGAAATCAGCTGCTTGCTCGTCACAGGAAAAACATCTAACATCATCAGTGGAAGATCATAACAATCTAAGGTAAGTATGTGGCGTTATTCATTTTTCGAAGGGTTATCACTGTTGCATGTTGTATTATAGATAGATTTTGTTGATGATATGAGTGATTAACCATGGTGAGAAAGCTTTGGGTGCGATGGTAGCATTCCGGAGATTATGGAGTAGGTAGTTCATTTATGTTGTTGTAATTCATGATGATTTAACTTTAGCGTGGGAAAAGGACGAAAAAGTTTGTTGGTTTTGATTTCGTATCAATTTAAATTAATTTTTTTTCTTTTTTTTTTACTGTATCTGTGTGGACCATGTGCATCTAATTTGACGTTAACTTGCTTGACCATTGTTGAATCTTCGTTGATATTATCTTCATTTTTTTGGTGGCTTTGTTTTAGTAATTGATTAAAGTTGCCGATAAATATTTGGCGGGAACTCTAGGAAAATAGGCGCCAAACATAGCGTCAAAATTACCATTGGAAGAATTCGACGGTAGACACGATTAATGAAATGCTGTTTTGGTGACCCGCAATGTTTTACTGTAGAATTTATTCGCTAGTAAATCCAACGATAATCGTGCCCTAAATTCGAACTACGAATCATCTTCCCCTTTATTTCCAATTTGATTTTCTCTCTAATCTCTCTCTCTCTCTCTCTCTCTCTCTCTCTCTCTCTCTCTCTCTCTCTCTCTCTCTCTCTCTCTCTCTCTCTCTCTAACCTCTCACCTCCCAGTCTCTCTCTAATGACCCTGCCACTGCTACTCCAAACGCCTCTACCACTACAAACCCTCGGCAACCGCTTATGCTCTTCTTCTTCTCAGCAAGGTCAGTAACTCCTGCTAATTTTACTTGTTATTAGTTCTTTTAAATTAGGATTTGTGTTCATTATTGTAGAATGGCGTTGATTATTCGGATTGCTTAATGACATCTCCATTAGATATTTTTTATTATTGTTAATTTGTTCTTAATATTTTACTTGAAAATTATTTTTCGGTGTTTTAATTTTCTTTTCAAGTTGTTTGCTGCTTTATATTAGAGAATGATTAAAGGCTGATTCAATTTGGTAGTTTTGGAATACAATTAGTCAAGTATTTTTATTTGAAATTTTGGTAGTCTTGGAATAATTTTCTTTAGTTCGTTATCTTTCACCTGGCTTCTGTTTGGATTTGAAATTTTTATTGGAAAAATCGTTAACAAAGTTAGAATGTTTTGAAAAATTGTTAACAAAGTTAGAATGCTTTGAGAGTTAGAATGCAAAGTTAGAATGTTTTGAAAGTTAGAATGCTTTGAAAAATTAGAATATTTTGAGAAATTGTTAGAATGTTTTGAAAAATTCTTAACAAAGTTAGAATGCTTTGAAAAGTAAATAAGATAGAATAAAGTTAGAATGCTTTAAAAGTTTAGTAAATGTTTGAAGCCTCTTGGTCGATGGATTAGAATTTTAGAGTTAATAGATATTTAGTTTGGATGGAACTTTTGAAGAGTGAAAAAATCTGAATTTTAAGGGAGATTCTATTGAATTTTTTATAAGATTCTATTTTATTTATCATAAGTACCTTTTCTTCTAGTTGTTTGATTATAACCATGTCATATTATTTATTTTTGTATTTAACTAATTTATGTAATTTATACATAATATTTTTATTTTTAAGAAATTTTAAGGTAATATATTTTAATTTTGAAAAATAATTGTCTTATTGCTGTGACTTAAGCTTTATCAATATAATTACTGTATTGGGTGTATTAATATGCATTGGCGGCTTTCTCTGCCTCTGCCTTTGTCAAAATCCCCGCCGATTCCCAATAAGTTGTCTACTTGAGGAAGAAAATGCAGAAGCTGACACATGAACTTCACCAGCAAGCGAAGCAGTCTGAGCAGAGGTACAACGACCTTCTTACATGCATGAGAGGAGTTGTTGCCATTAGTTCGGACCTGACGAAAAAGCTGGAGTACCTTAATTGATTGTAACAGCAGATGCACACTGGAGCTAGCAGCGCTACTGGTTTGTTGCTGCTAGTAGGGCACCCGCGTCAGCACCTTCTCTGCTGCCTCAGCAGGGGAACCACGACGACGACGACGACGACGATTATTACCGGGATTTGTAGGGGTTAGGATTTTATATTTCTTTGTCTACTTCATTGTACTCGACGTTTGTAACATTAGTTTGTATTCAGACCATTTATTTTTAATAAAATAATTTATTGATTTCTACTAATTTTAGATTTCTACTAATAATTTTGTTAAGTTAATTTGACTACTAATTGTGGCTTATTATTGTCAAAAAATTTTTAAAAATTAATAATATTACCATCAGATTGACCGTCGAATTAATCCGACGATAATCGTCAACTCAGTCTCGACAAATTCATTAAACACTGACGGAAAAAAATCCCCCGATAACGAGTTTTCAGTATCGTTCATACCGTCAACCCTGGGAAGACGACGATAAACTGATTACCCATAGATTTATTTGATGAGTCCGACGGTATTCAACGTTTTTCTTGTAGTGTTTGTCTGATTATATATAAAAAATACATTCACTATATTCGATTTAGACCAACTTAAATGAACCAAGCATACCAAAACCTAAACCCTAAATCATAGCTCATCATGGATCCGATTGTGGAGTGTTGGGACATCCTCATCTAGTGTGTCCCTCTCCTTGATAGAGACTGCATCTCTTCTCTGTATGCTCTACGACATCTATCTTATTTCGCAACCGAGTAGATACCTATCTTCTTGTTACCTTCCGTCGCATGGAGAAATTTGAGTGTATCACAAGTGTTGAGACTCGCGTTAAGCGTTTACACATATGTATCTCAGATATTGAGATTAGGTTCAGTGTTTATACATATCTCGAATATTCAGTATTTATTTTCTCGCTTAACATGTATCCTAAGTGCATCCTGAATATATCAATTGTGGTTGCGTCAAAAAACGGGTTTTGAGTACTCGAAATTTACTTAGCTTTTAATTTCTTTTTCAATATCTGAAATGTGATAAGTTGTGTACGCATTTAAGTAATTACTTTATGTTTTATGTATTTCCATAATTTTTATATTTATTTAATTTAAATAAAAAATCCCTATTCCTATCTCCATTCCGACCACAAAATTACTGCTCTAATTTTTATCCTTATCCAGTTATCCCTATCTTCGAATATCCACACGGTACTCGTGTTACGGAACTTGTAGATATGCATGATCACCACTTCCTCAGACGTGTAGTGTACTTCGCTGGTATGACTATGTGACTGGAAAATGCAAAGTCCACTAATTGGGACAAGTTGGTCAGGGGTTTGAATCTTGGCTTTTAAATTAATCAAAGATAATTACTAACACTTTATGAGCATTTTCTTTAGATCTATTAATAATTGACTTGTGAACTTTATTAGGCCATCAATTTATGGATGAACGCCAATGACTGGAATGCTTCGCTCCTGTTAATTACTTAATTTAGTGCATCATTAATATATGTCACACTGTAAAGCTAGGTAACTTAATTAATTTATTCTTGCACATAACACACACATTGAAATGTACAATGGAAACATCACGTGTAAACAACTTATATATATATATATATATATATATATATATATATATATATATATATATATATATATATATATATATATATATATATATATATATATATATATAATAATAATAATAATAATAATAATAATAAGATAATGTAAAGAGCAAGTAAGTGGTGATATATCAATTGCGCATTTTTAATGGCAAAGAAGCACAGAATAGCATAAGGCATATAGTATATATTCTTGTGAAATTCCGTTAAAAATATTACAAAGTTTCGTTTGCTTTTGATTTTAAATTAGGGTTACACAAGAATATTCTTCGTTATCATAATCTCCAAGGGGAAGCTTAATTAAAATAAATATAAGTTGACAAGGAATCCAGCCATCATGGAACTTCCAAAGAAGGACTTTAACAATTAACATATCATTTATTATTTATCTTTAAGAGGCCATTAAGGGTCACTTGGCCCTAGATTCACTCAAGGGACAGATTTAGGGTTAGTGTTAACAATGCAAGAACCCTTACTAAAAAGGGAAAATCCAATATTCCAAATAAAGCAATGCCTAATAAGTCCATGTTCTAAGGATCCAATTGAAGTCATAAGATCTATTAAATAATTAATGCCGTGGACTTCTCAAACGCAATGTTTCATTGGCCGACATGTGGCTCTAATTTTTTTATTAATCGTATAAATAAAATACATAATACAAACAAGTCCTTCACCCACTCAAAATGATTGAGAACTGATAAGCATATGATATGATATATCTAACTATATATATATATTTGGGGATTGGAGATAAGGCCCAAATATTTTATGCTCCTCTTATTACACGTTGATTGATAGTAATTTTAGTAACGTGCATTTGTTGAAACTTTAGTTATGTGTATTTGTTTATTGGCAGTAAGCTAAGATCGAAAAGAACCCGTAGTTATGAACCGTACGTACGTGTCCACTGTCCACACCACCAAGGGTGGATTTGTTAGTGCCTTTAAATTGTTGGGTGCTCTGATCTTGAGTGCTCTTGAGCTTCTAAAGATTTTTTTTTTTAGCTAGCTTATACTCTTTAGAAGTAAAAAGATTAATGAAACTTTTCATTTTTGTAAAAGAAATCAGTAATATTTTTTATTAGTTAAATATTTTTATTTTTAGCTGAAATTGTTTGTTGCTGCCATTTTTTATGATTTCGTTCCCTAAATTTATCACTGTTTGAATTAAAAAGGCAGGAGTTGAAGAATTATGGTTGAAAAAAAAAGTTGTTAGGAATAATTACAGTATTATAATTTATTCCTAAAATTTTTAGAATTGCAAGAATTTACATAATTCTCGAAATTTATATATCTTTTCTTGAATTATCCATAGTTGAGATAATAAAAAACTTTAATATCATATAAAGGTTCTATATCAGAATATTAGAGATAAAAAAAAGTGAAAATCAAAGAAAATAGAAATAGGAATTTTGTTTACAATAGTAACTTGCAGAACAAGAAATCATTTAGAGAGTTTCTATATTGAATGAATATTACTCCAAATAATCTCATCAGTTACAACTAAATGAGAGCATATTACACCAAGAATAACTTTAACCAATATATATTAGCTGTTAAGAGTGTAAAATAGTTATGCAAGCTACCAGATTCTGTTACACTAGTGATAACCAATTCTTAAATCAATCTTGACTCTCATTCTCTAAGTTGGAGTTGACTTATGCCTTAATAGCCATTAATATATATATTAATTTAAATTTAAAGATTAATCTCATCAAATATTAATGTTATAATTTCTCTTTATTAATATTTTCTTTTAAAAGTAACGTAGATAACTGAGAAAAATAGGATTATTTATCGAGAAAGTCACTTACAAAAAAAAAAAAAGAAAAAATAACCAAAAAAATGACATCTAGTGTGTATTTTATTGAGAATAACTTATAACTTACTTTTACTAAACAATGAACTCGGGTATTTGTGGGGCAGATAGAAGTATACTTCTTCAAAAGCAGAAGTAAATGCAAAAGTAGAAAGAGAAGTAGAAAAATATTTTGTATTTAAATATATTTACAGAAGTATTTTTTACTAAAATCAGAAACAAATAAAGTATTTGGACCAGTCCGTTTTTTTAATAAAATTATAATTATGGTCATGAATAGAAAATTATTTTACATAAATTTTATTTTCAAAAAATTGGCATTATTTACATTTTTATTATATTTTTACTTCTGGGTAATAAATAAAACAATTACGTAAATTTTAAATATAAACCACCATGTTATATTTTCAATTAAATATGTTTTATTTTATTAATAGTGTAAATAATATATATGGTGGTTAGGTTTTTATATTTTTAAATAGATATATTTATTATCTTTCTAAAAATATATAAAAATAAATATAATTTTTTTATTTTTCTCTCTCTTCATCAACTCCTAAATCTACCTACTTCTCAAAAAAATGCGCAAAAAAAAATTGCTTACTTTTTGCTTTTTTACTTTTTTTAGAAGCACAAACGTAAATGACTCTGAAAATAAAACAAATATTTATTTTGAAAAAAAAAAGTTCATCGTCATAGAAATCCAAACAAACCCAATACTAATATAATTTTTGAGAAACAATTTTTAAAAAATTTAAATGTAGCTTAACAACGGCTAAAGATCCAAAATACCTAACCATATCTAAAATTCTAAATCCTATCTGAACAAAGGAATCTTTTATTTCCATTCTTAAAAGTTCGGTTGTAATTATTGTTTAATTACATGAATACAATAGATTCCAGTACTACTCCACGCTTACAACATTAACTTTTTTTAAAATTCGAATTCGAATTCATATATATCTCTGCCTCATTTTTTTTTTGGTGACTATATATCTCTGCCTCATTAATACACTCTTGGTGAATATTTCTGCTTGTTTAATTTGTTGATATTTTGTACTATTCTCTAGCTACCATTCCGATCTTACCCTAATCTTTTTAGTATAATGTTATTAAATTAAAATACCAAAGCTATGCTTAGTAAGAGTTTGTTTTATTAAAACCAGAAAATTAATTGATAAGCACATGCTTAATCCATCTTTATCACACATAATAATTTAACGAATATTGAGTTAATATATTAAAGAATGGTTAAGTTAATCTTGCAAGAAGGACGAAATCAGATAAGAAGAAAAATTGGAAAAGAAAATAATAATTAGTGGCAATAATTACATGATAGTATCGATGCTTAGGTTTGAAACTTCTTTATTAAAAAAAATGGTATTATCGAATCAATTTGCTAGTAACGGTTTCTGATCGATCTACAAGATAATATAGATAATTGAGAGGACAATATACATACTAGGACATTCAGTAAATAAATAACCCTTGGTATTAATAAAATAATATGCTTCATTGTCCTGGAATATTCCTGATGTGGACCATATATATGGGTGACTTATGTGATTAGAATGCTAATATACGAATTCTATTTGCTTTCCTTCAATACAAAGGTATCCCTAATAATAATATCATATATAATTTAATAAATTAAACTATATAGAAAAAATAGGGCATCTTTTGTGCTTAGTTTTTATTTTGTTCGTTTCTTATTATGAAAACTTTAAGCTGATATATACTATATATAGCTAGGGGAAATTGTATACTATATTGTATAAAATATAAAAAAAAGTTGAGTTGTTGGAATATGATTCTCGAAGTCTCCCCCTTTAATAATTATAATTATAAAAGAAAATCACAGGGTACAAATCATCACCGCCATGAAAAAATCACAATATCAACAAAATATAATTATTTAATAGCCCACTACAGTTGTCAATGACTCCAAGTTACTCTTGCTGGTTTCTTTTCTTTTTAATAAAAAAATGAAGATGAAGATGTAAACGTGTGTGTAGTCTTGTCTCATGAAAGCTATGTAAATGCTAATAAAAACGGATTCAGTGTTGTGATTCATTAATAGAGGAAGTCAATAATTCAGACTGAGTCACGGAGAATATTAATACACTCACAGCATGCAATTAATTTGCCAAAAGTATGAAATCAAACTGGGATAGTAAAATACAGTAATTTATTACTAGCTAGACCCCGGAAAACTAAAGGGCCATGAAAGTAACTAGACCTTTTAAACAGTGAAAGTTGATGGCATCGTAAAATTATGGGCTAAATGGTCAAATTTGTTGTGAAATAAATAAAAAATATAAAATAGAGATGTATAAATAGAAGGCTCTATTATTAATATAATTAGTTCAATAATAATTTATATATATATATAATAATATTATATGTTGTAATGTGTATATATATACAAAGATAGAAAGAAGTATTAAAAATAAAGAGAGAGAGAATTGTATATGTTTATTGTTACTATCTCAATATAATAAAGATGATTAATATTGCTATTAATATTATATGTAAAGAGTAATAGAAAAGAGAATTTAAAATACTAATAAAATAAAAGAAGAGAAGGAATTGTAGTAGAAATATAAAGAGAAGAGTATTTGATTCCAACATAAAGAGAGAATTGATCTTTATTTTGTATTATTGTTGTGTTATACGTAAAGGCTATGAAGCCTTATTTATAGTAGTACAAAATCAACCTTCATTAAAGGTAGGTCTTCAAATTTCTTCCTTGAAAATAAATCTCTTTGCATGGGAAAGATTATTAGCCGCCCAATTGATAAATGGGCATTCATTTCATGTTTATCCCAACACTCCCCCTTGAATGCCCATTAAGGATTATGCCTCGTTAAAACCTTACTAAAGAAAACCCAGTGGGAAAAAACCTTAGTGAAGGAAAAAGAGTACAATATCCTTTGTGACGGGGACTGCCTCATTAAAAACCTTGTCAAGAAAAACTCAATGGAAAAAAAACCTGACCAAGGAAAAAAGAGTACAGTCTCCCCCTCTTGCCGACATCATTTAATGTCTCGAAATCGGCGGATCCCAATCTCATGTACCAATCTTTCAAAGGAGGATCTTGGGAGTGACTTTGTGAATAAATATGCCAGATTGTCACTTGAACGGATCTGTTGGACATCAATCGTCCCTTGATTTTGAAGATCATGGGTGAAGAAGAATTTGGGAGAAATATGCTTAGTTTTATCACCTTTGATGTATCCGCCTTTAAGTTGAGCAATGCACGCTGTATTATCTTCAAACAAGACAGTTTGAGCTATCTTATGATTAATTAATCCACATGATGATAGAATATATTGAATCAGACTCCTCAGCCAAAAGCACTCGCGACTAGCTTCATGAATCGCCAGTATTTCGGCATGATTAGAGGATGTTGCAGCAATCGTCTGTTTCGTGGATCTCCATGATATAGCTGTTCCACCATATGTAAACAGGTATCCTATCTGAAATCTCCCTTTATGTGGATCAGACAAGTATCCAGCATCTGCATAGCCAACTAATTGTGACTTGGATCCATAGGGATAAAATAATCCCATATCAATCGTTCCATGAAGATATCGAAAGATTTGTTTGATTCCACTCCAATGTCTTCTGGTTGGAGAGGAACTATATCTTACTAGTAAATTCACAGCAAATGATATATCGGGTCGCGTATTATTAGCAAGATACATTAGCGCTCCAATGGCACTAAGATATGGTACTTCAGGACCAAGGATATCTTCATTTTCTTCTTTAGGACGGAATTGATCCTTTTCCACATCCCAAGATCTTACTATCATTGGGGTACTTAATGGATGTGACTTATCTATATAAAATCTTTTCAAGATCTTTTCTGCGTATGTTGTTTGATGAATAAAGATCCCACCTTTTATATGCTCGATCTGCAGGTCGAGACAAAACTTAGTCTTTCCAAGATCTTTCATCTCAAACTCTTCTTTTAGAGTTTTTATAATTGCTGGAATCTCTTCAGGAGTCCCAATGATATTTAAATCATCAACGTACACAGCAATTATAATGAACCCAGATGTAGTTTTCTTTATGAAAACACATGGAC
Source organism: Arachis hypogaea (assembly GCF_003086295.3). Classification (NCBI taxonomy): domain Eukaryota; kingdom Viridiplantae; phylum Streptophyta; class Magnoliopsida; order Fabales; family Fabaceae; genus Arachis; species Arachis hypogaea. Next base: position 120,401,948 of record NC_092044.1, on the reverse strand, counting down.
AGATATCATCATTCTTGAATCCGTTTTTGGCCAGATACTCAGTAAGACGATTATACCACATTCGTTCAGATTGCTTTAGACCATATAAAGATCTTTGCAATTTGACTGAGTATAACCCTTGTGAATATTCACTGGATGGTTTAGATATCTTTAGTCCTTTCAGGGACTTTCATATATATATATATATATATATATATATATATCCCGATCTAATGAGCCGTATAAATAGGCTGTTACCACATCCATTAAATGCATATGCAGTTTATGATATGCAGCTAAACTGACCAAATAACGCAATGTTATCGCATCCACTATAGGGGAATACGTTTCTTCATAATCTATACCGGGCCTTTGTGAAAAACTTTGTGCCACAAGTCGGGCTTTATAGCGCACAACTTCATTTTTCTCATTTCGTTTTCTAACAAATACCCATTTGTATCCAACAGGTTTTACATCTGCAGGTGTACGGACTACAGGTCCAAAGACTTCACGTTTTGTAAGTGAGTCTAATTCAGCCTTCATGGCTGCTTCCCATTTTGGCCAATCATTTCTTTGTCGACATTCTTCAACTGATCTTGGCTCAAGATCCTTACTTTCATGCATGATATTTAATGCCACATTATATGCAAATATTTCATTAACAATTGCCTTATTTCGGTTCCATTTCTTTCCTGTAAAGACATAATTTATCGAGATCTCGTCATTTTCACAAATTACAGGTACCTGAACGTCTTCTGGCGTTAAATCAAAATTTTGGACAACTGCAGGTGTCTCTTCTATGTCTTTTTCAACAGGAATATTATTTACCTCTTTTCTCTTTCGAGGATTTTTGTCTTTAGAACCGACAGGCCTGCCACGCTTCTGGCGTGAATTTGCTTCAGTGGCTACTTGTCCTACTGGGACATCAATTCGAATTGGGGTATTTTTCGCTGGTATATAAGATTTAGTTATCCTCTTTGTATCGGAAAATGCATCAGGCAATTCATTAGCTATTCTTTGCAAATGTATAATCTTTTGAACTTCTAGTTCACATTGTCCTGATCGAGGATCTAAATGTATCAACGATGATGCATTCCAATTAAGTTCCTTTTCAGGAAGCTTATTCTCTCCCCCTAATGTTGGAAATTTTGATTCATCGAAATGACAATCCGCAAACCGGGCTTTAAATACATCTCCAGTTTGTATCTCAAGATACCTCACTATAGAGGGAGAATCATATCCAACATATATCCCCAATTTTCTTTGGGGTCCCATTTTGGTGCGATTAGGTGGTGCAATAGGAACATATATCGCACACCCAAATATTCTTAAATGGGAAATATTTGGCTGCTGGCCAAAAGCTAATTGTATAGGAGAGAATTGATGATAACTCGTTGGCCTCAAACGAATAAATGCTGCGGCATGTAAAATAGCATGCCCCCAAACCGAGGTTGGGAGATTTGTTCTCATAAGCAAGGGTCTAGCAATTAATTGGAGGCGCTTAATAAGTGATTCTGCTAACCCATTTTGTGTGTGAACATAAGCTACTGGATGTTCAACACTTATTCCATTAGCCATACAATAAGCATCAAAAGCTTGAGAAGTAAATTCACCAGCATTATCAAGACGAATTGCTTTAATTGAATTTTCTGGAAATTGTGCTTTTAATCGAATAATTTGAGCCAGTAATCTCGCAAACGCCGGGTTGTGAGAAGATAATAAGCACACATGTGACAATCTCGAAGATGCGTCTATCAAGACCATAAAATATCTAAAAGATCCACATGGTGGATGTATAGGTCCACATATATCACCTTGAATCCTTTCTAGGAATTCAGGGGACTCAAATCCAATCTTTACTGGTGATGGCCTTAAAATTAACTTCCCTCGAGAACATGCAGCACAACAAAATTCACTAGTTTTAAGAATCTTCTGGTTCTTTAGTGAATGTCCATGAGAGTTTTCAATAATTCTTCTCATCATGGTTGTTCCCAGATGACCCAAACGGTCGTGCCAAGTTATGAATTCATTTGGGCTAGTAAACTTCTGGTTTACAGTGGCATGTGATTCAATTGCACTAATCTTAGTATAATACAACCCAGATGAAAGAGAGGGCAATTTTTCTAATATAACTTTCTTATTTGAATCATGAGTTGTGATACATAAATACTCATGATTTCCCTCATTCATCATCTCAACATGATATCCATTTCAGCGAATATCTTTGAAACTCAACAAGTTCCTCAGAGACTTGGTAGATAATAGTGCATTATTTATTATAAATTTTGTTCCTCCAGGAAACAAAATTATAGCTCTTCCGGAGCCTTCTATCACATTGCCTGAGCCAATAATAGTATTAACATATTCCTCTTTTGGCACAAGATGGGTAAAATATATATCACTTTTGATAATAGTGTGCAAACTTGCACTATCCGCAAGGCATACATCTTCATTACATATCCTTGCCATTCTCTTCAAAAACAAATAATAATAAAATGAGTAGTATGCACAGTTAAATTGAATACTTGATCAGAATTATTTTTCTAAGAAACACTGTACATAAAATAATGTCATATACTAAAATTTTATTTTAAAATTTGACACATTTAATAATTTCAAAATTCATAAACATTAATATTTCATTATTTATATACATCACATTTGAAACTTAAATACATAGAAAATAAAACTTAACAATAAGTTCTTTACATTATTTATTTACATAGATACTTCACAATCCCACATATTAAACTATTCCATCATTAATCAAATGACCAATATTTCCTTCAGGATCCTCAAAGAAATCAGATATATCATAATGAGTGGTGGAGTTCTCAGCATCATTTGAAACAAAATTTGTTTCCTTTCCTTTGTCGTCCTTTTTCAAAGATGCCTGGTAAAGATCGACTAGGTGCCTTGGGGTACGACAGGTACGTGACCAATGGCCCTTTCCACCACAACGAAAACACTTATCCTCTGTTGATTTATTCTGCCCGATATTCCTTTCTTTATCCCACTTCTGGTGAGATCCTCTCTTTTAAACATAATTCTTTTTCCTTCCATAATTTTTCTTATTATTAAAACCTTGCCATTTACCTCTTCTGGGGTAATTTGCCACATTTACTTCAGGAAATGGGGCAGCGCCAGCAGGGCGCGCTTCATGATTTTTCAATAACAACTCATTGTTGCGTTCAGCAACAAGAAGGCAAGAAATTAACTCAGAATATTTTAAACCCTTTCTCTCGATACTGCTGCTGCAGGAGCACATTCGAGGCATGGAAGGTTGAGAAAGTTTTCTCCAACATATCATGATCAGTTATTTTTTTTCCACACAATTTCATTCGTGAGGTGATTCGAAACATTGCAGAATTATATTCATTTATAGATTAAAATCTTGTAAACGCAAATGCGTCCATTCATATCGGGCTTGAGGAAGTATCACCGTTTTCTGATGATTATATCTTTCTTCAAGGTCTTTCCAAAGATCTGCAGGATCTTTTAATGTGGGATATTCATTTTTCAATCCCTCGTCAAGATGACGACGAAGAAAATTCATGGCTTTGGCTTTATTCTTCTGGGATGCATTATTTTCAGCCTTAATGGTATCTCCAAGATCCATTGAATCAAGATGGATTTCAGCATCTAATATCCATGATAAATAATTATTTCCAGATATATCAAGAGCATTGAATTCAAGATGAGAGAGCTTCGACATAATGAAAATATTACCTGAGTCTTCCTAAAGATTTGACCAGAATCTCGTGCTGATAACGTGTTGTGAAATAAATAAAAGATATAAAATAGAGATGTATAAATAGAAGACTCTATTATTAATATAATTAGCTCAATAATAATTTATATATATATATAATAATATTATATGTTGTAATGTATATATATATACACAAAGATAGAAAAAAGTATTAAAAATAAAGAGAGAGAATTGCATATGTTTATTGTTACTATCTCAATATAATAAAGATGATTAATATTGCTATTAATATTATATGTAAAGAGTAATAGAAAAGAAAATTTAAAATACTAATAAAATAAAAGAAGAGAAGGAATTGTAGTAGAAATATAAAGAGAAGAGTATTTGATTGCAACATAAAGAGAGAATTGATCTTTATTTTGTATTATTATTGTGTTATACGTAAAGGCTATGAAGCCTTATTTATAGTAGTACAAAATCAACCTTCGTTAAAGGTTGGTCTTCAAATTTCTTCCTTGAAAATAAATCTCTTTGCATGGGAAAGATTATTAGCCGCCCAATTGATAAATGGGCATTCATTTCATGTTTATCCCAACAAAATTTATCTTGCTGCACTTGTTTATAAAAATAAGATATTAAGATATAGATATTAAAATAAAATTATATTTAATAAATAAAATATAAATTAAAATATTATATTTTAAAATATTAAATTAGTATATTTTATATTTTTTATAAAAAAATATAATTACTAAAATATACAATTTATTTTTTTATTTTTTATTATTATTATTAAATTTTTATAATTATACTTTTTATTTTAAATTTTGTGCGAAAAAATAAAAATAAATTAGATTTTTTATTATTTGTTTTATTTAATATTTATTTCACTACAAAATAAAATACAAAAATATTAATTTTTTGTTTATATTATTAATGTCCTATTTTCAATATCTTGTCTTGTTTTATTTGCAAAACTAAACACAACATAGAAGATTACTCATTTTTTTAAATTGATTCTAAAAAAAAATTAATTAAATTTCATCCTTTAAAGTCCTTCTATCATTTCCATCACTAATTTACTGATGAAGTGATGATATGACACATTAAATGACACCAGAGATCAGAGTACACACTCAACAATCTTAATTAGCGACTAACATAAATTTATGCAATTAGATCAAATCAACCCTAAATTGAGAGAGATCTTGAGCCATTGAGATTCCTCTCAATTTAAGATTAATTTGATCTAATTAAATAAATTTATTATGTTAGTAGCTAATTAGAACCGTCAAGTATGTGTTGTAGTATCACTTATCATGTCATATTAATAAATTCTGATGCTGTTAACAATAAAAGTGATGAAAAAACTAGATGTAATAAACTCAAAATTTTTTAAAAACAATTTTAATTAAAAAAAATTTCAAAAATCAATTTAAAAAACTGATAGACCATTTATTTTAAAATTCCTCTATTTACTTTATTTTTAGTCCAGATATTACCATATTTTACTATAATAATTAATATTATGGAATATCCATCTAATTTTGGAAAGTAATTCTTCAATTAGTTGTCAAGTTGCTTGTCAATCCATCTAAATTTAATTTTGACTAATTTTTATATAAAAAAAATATATTCTAAGTAATGTTCTAATATATATGTGTACACACACAATTTGTTTTAAATCATGGAACGCACTTCTCAGATTTTTTAATAATTAAAAAAAATAATTCTGAATGTTCTTTTTCAATTTTTTTTGTCCAAATTCCAAAAGAGAGCCTATTACATTTCACACCATTATTTTCTAATAATGTTTTCTTTTTTTGTTTACTATAATCAATTATATACTTCTTTTATATTATGTTGACAATAATATTTTTTTAAAATTATAAATTTTTAAAATGTTAATTTTAAATATAACACCATTTAATTTAGGATATAAAAATCAAGTTTTTAATTTTTAAGAGATAAAAAATTGAATATTTCAATTTCTGTTTTAAAAAAATAAAAAATTTAAAATAAAAACTTTAAATTCTCTAATTTTAACTGTTTTCTTAATTCTAAAAAATATTAAAAATTATAATGTTATGATATCACCTTTTTACTTTTAGAAAGAAAATAATTAGCCTCAATTATAAAGAAACTACTTATAAATATTAAAATTTCTAAGTTGATTATAGCCATTTTTTGTTTGTATATTGAGTTGATAATGGTATTTTTTAAATTATAAATTATTCGAATGTTAATTTTAAATGTGACACCGTTTAATTTGGAATACAAAAATTAGACCTTCTAATTTTTAAAAAGTACAAAAACCAAACCATCCAATTTTTAAAATACAAACATTAGATCCTTCAATTCTAAAATTAGACTCTTCGATTTCAATTTTTAAAAAATTTAAAAATTTTAAATAATTTTTGTACTTTTCACAATTTTTAAAAAATCTCAAAATTACAATAATAAAAAAAACCACCCATCTCAACTTCACCCAAAAAAAAAAAAATAGCCCTCCTCTACAGCAGCCTTTGTTATGTGTGTACTTGAACCAGAGTAATAAGGACAACATTAGTAGCTAGTTTGATAAAGAATCAAATATAGAAGATTCCTTGAAGAATCCTATGTTGCCATGTTTCAGATGATATTTGCATTGCAGTTTTAAGTTTTAACTTTGGTCAAATCCAGTGTGCAGCTTAGCTTGCAGGACTATTTATTATTATAGATTACAGTTAACCTCTTATATTTATCCCTTACTATCACAACTACGTGCTCTTCCAAATATGGAATGAAATATCATTTGTATTCTACTAGCAGTCTAGCACTTAACTAAAAATATATTTTTAAATTAGTGTTTATTTCGATACCACAATAAATTTATATGTATCAATATAATAAAAAATAAATAAGTAAAAAATTGTCACGTAATTATATTATTTTTAGTCATCATTATTTATTTTTTAAATTTTTTAAAAAATATTATATTAATATATAAATTAAAATATTCTTATAAATAATTATAAATAAACATATATATCCTTATGATTAATTTGTTAAAATATTCAATAATCTTTTTTATTATTATGATCAAAATATTTTTTATAATAACAAAATAAAACAAATCTTAACCTAATAATCCCAAAAAAGGAAAAGAAATCAAAATTAAATTTCTAGAAAATAAATTAGAAATTTGTTTATCTTCTCTTCCAATATGCTAATGCTACTGTTGCAATTGAGGAAATCATGATTTTCTAGAAATTTTTCTATCACTAAGTTTGAAATCCCTCACTTCCATTGAATCTCTGATTCATCCCTCAGCTAGAAAATACACTTTTGTATAGAGTCGATATAGCGTTAGCATGAACTTTTTTCCTTTTGCACCAAAGAGAACGGATGAAAGTTAATTAGGGTGAATAGTTTCAATAGTAAAAACCGCCAGTTCATAAAGAAAAGAAAAAGAAACACGCTTTGTTCCTTCATAATGGCAATTCCACGCCAAAGTATGGATGATTAGATCAATAAACAACGCCACAAATATGAGATAGATTCAAAGAAAAATAAGATTGAACAAATTGAATTTAATTTAATTGACACTGTCAAATTAGAGTACAATGTTTCTAAGAATTAGCTAACGAGATCCGAGTACTATGACTGTACATCAACAAATTAAATTAGCCATCCTACAAAAATTCTGAATTTGGATGAATCAAATTCAATGGAAGTGATGAATTTCAATCTTAGATAGTGTCAAGAGATGAGAAATTTTCAGAAAATCATGATCTCTTTACTTGTGTTTATATTAGAATCATGATCTGTTATTTGTTTTCTGAAAATTTGATTTTGATTTCCTTTTTTTTTTTTTTGAGATTTTTGGGTTAAGATTTTATTTTATTTTATTTTATTTTAAAAAGATATTTGGTCACAGTAATAAAAAGGTTTATTGAATCTTCTGACAAAATTAATCATAAGGGTATATATATCTTTTTATAATTATTTATAAAATATTTTGGTATATATATTATATAATATTATAAATGATGATTAAAATATATAATTCACATGATAATTTTTTATTTATTTATTTTTTATCGTATCAATACGTTTAAATTAGTCATCATCCAGAAATAAACACCTTCTAAATTAAACAATAATTCAAAATAACTTATTTATTAGCTTTAACCCACCTAGCTAGAAATCAAACTCTAATCTTTGTTGGAATCCTTTGATAATCCGCAATTACCATTTGGTGGGTCATATGATATAACCCTACTAACCAATAGTAATTAGTAGTATTTGGGTTTGACGGTTAGCGGGAATTGGCTTTTTCACAAATTAAAAATGTCAACATCTGCTGTGTCCTATGTAGGTTGTGCTCATTGCATATTCTATGGGATATCCTTAGCTAGATTCTCCTCCCGAATGCCAATATGCTCTTTTAGATAATTCCATTAACTCAATCAAACTAGAAGCAAAAATTTTGGTGTGATATTTGTTGTCTGCTAATAATGTTGTTTCTAGCTACTATGAATTCATATGAATATATTGGTGCAATTAATTCATGCATAAAAGCTAAAACCATGTGAGATATGATTTACAATTTTACATTATAATGTCTCTTTCACTTTTCTATTTTTTTAAAATATATATTAAGATTTAAAATTTATGATTTAAAATTTAAGATAAAATTTGTTTTTTATCTCCAATATTTATAGGTTTTTACTTTTTTTAAAAAATATTCCTAATATTTAGTTTAACTCAATTTTATTTTTATATTTTCGATTCGTGTCAAAATTACTTAAAAATATTAACTCTATATAAAACGATAGAGACAAAATTAAAAATATTTAGAGATAATTTTGACAGTTGACACAAATAAAAAACATTAAAGATAAAATTAAATAAATTAAAATTTATTTAAGGTGAAAGACAAAAAAATATATTTTATCCTAAAAAATTTATAAATGTAAAATGAAAAAATAGTATAATACATAGAACTTCACTAAATATATTTGTTAAAACTCTAAAAAACTTGTACTAAAAAAATTATTTTCAATACATATATTATGTATTTTATAAAAAACTTTAAACATCCACCCTAATAAATAATATATTATTTGTCAACATAGTTGTCTATTAAATTGTTAGCACTTAGGATAACATTATTGCAAGAAAAAAATGCCATCTCTTAACCGTATTCATTGCTCATCCAAATAGACAAAACCGTGAAGCTGGACCACTCATCACCTGGGATTAATTCACTCACTCAAATGAGAAATGAGTAATGAGAAAGTTCAGAGCTTTAAATCCACCACCACAACCCATTTCAAGTAATTTGCCACAATCTTCATAGATAGGACTTTGGATACGATGTAGACCAAACATTAACAAAGGTCATTGACTATATATATACATCTAAAATTCAAAATTTGAAATTTCAATTCCCTTGGTGTGAGTCGTGTGACTTATTTAACAACAAAACTGTCACTTTCTATGTATTATTTTTGGATTAACCACTCTATACTTTAAACTTTAATTCCCATACAATAGGAGTAAAGAACATTTTTCTAACATAACAAGGTCAAGACAAAAATATCACAGGATTTTAATTTCTACACCAAATTTGGTTACAAAACTGTGTACATACATCAAACTCATCAATAGGCAGGGGAAGTAGTTGTGGTGGTGTGTGTGGATGATGATGAAGCTGGAGAGTTTGAATGATTAGCCCTATCTTCTTCCGAGTGTGAATGATGATGATCTTCACGCATGTGGTTTGATGATTTCTTCAACTGCGGTCTTCTAGTGGAACCAGCCGCCGTCCGGGGAGGAGGTGGAGGAGGATGCGTGGCTACAGGCGCATATATTCCGGCAGGTGCTAGATCTGCTGACGTGGCCACGGCCGCTGCGGCATATTCTGGCGGTTGAACAAAAATGTTGCCTACTAGGACAAACGGCGTCGTTTGTGGACTGCCATTGTTGTGAACTATGCCACTAGGTCTTCTAGTGTGTAACCGGTATTTCTGTTCAGTAAAACATTAACATAAAACTTCAGAATTAAAATTTGATCCCTTAGGAACATTAAAACAGAAGTGGATAGATTTTGATTAATAGAAAATTAAACCTGTAAATGGCTTTTGACTTCGTCATTAGTGAGGCCATCAACTTTCATAAGCTCCCTGATTTGCTTCGGTGTGGCAGCTACCAAAAATCAATATATATGCCATTAATCAACTATGCCGTGCATACACAAAAAATTAATATGTACTGAAAATAAATTAAATAATACATCTAATTTATATAAAAATACAGCGCTACTGATTTGGTAACTAATTTCTATTGCGTCCAAAAACAGAGAGGAAAAAGAATGTATATATGAATTCTCACAATCAGGGCCTCCAAGTTGTTGAAGGGCTTGCAAGAATCGTTTGTGCAACTCCTGAGACCAGCAACGGCGTTGCTTCCTCTGCCCCTCTTTCTCTTCCTTCTTGCTGCTGTTGGAGGAACACGGTGGTTTCAGATCATCACTTGCAATTGCCTTGCCGCCACCACCACCTACTCTTTCCTCCTTCTCCTTGTGAAATGGCTGAAAAGCACCACCACTTCCACTTCTCTTCACTTCCACCGCACCACCTTTCTTATTGTTCACCTCCTGAATAACTCAATTCATCACCTCATCCTTTCACAAAACAAGCTAAATTAGAACAGAGTTAATTTTTACCTGATGAGGTGGTGATGAGGGTTCTGGATTATTCCACAACTGAACGGATCTAAGCCAATCTGATTTCCTCTTGTCAGTGTTATCCTTCGAGATCTTGTGGCGATGATGATGGGAATGTTGTTCATCGTCATCATCATCATCATCTTCTTCTTCTTCTTCTTCATGTGGAGATGACGGTCTCTTCTTAATTGGGATGAACTCCTCCAAGACAGGACCGTTGTCGGTTGATGTTGTCTGCTCCGAACACTCCGAATTGTGTCCGTTCATGTTGTACTCCGTCGTCGTCTCAGACAACTGCTGCCTGCACGCTTCAATGGCTGCACGCAGAAATTAGTATTTACCAAGTGAAAGGAAAAAGGGTAAATTAGTAATTTACCTTGTGTGACGAGGTCCAAGGAAAGAGGAAGCTCTTTGGAGAAGACCTGAATCTTGCGGCGTTCATGTTCCAATGCTTGGATGTAGTCGCGGGACCCCATCATAGTCTTCAGTCGCTGCATTCTTCTAAGAAGAGGAACAGGATGAGGATGATATATATAGAGAAAGGAAAATGGCAACCATAGATGGAGATGGATTCCAAGAGAGAGAAAGAGAAGACAGCTCAGCGATCAACTCGCGAATAATTTCGAGGTCGGGCCGTCGCATCCAACACAAGAATCTATCACCCATTATTTTATTTTTTTATTTTTTGTTTCTCTTCTTACAACTTACAAGATATAGAAAATCAATTCTACATTTTTCAAAGTATATTTAATAATTAATATATGTTTTAGAAATGTTATAGTAATTTTATTATTTTTTTTAGTATACGGTATTTAAGAATTATTTAAAAAAGAAAAAGTATAAGGAACCAAAAGCTTATCAGCAAAAAACTAAACAAAACTATATTAATTTATATCAATAATTAATTAATTTTAAATTTTTTAAATTCAAAATTTAAAAAATTTTAAATCGATTAAGTAAACCTAATTAAAACCTATAAAAACCTTCCTCTTTTTTCTCACATTAATCTATTCACTTCTAACAATCACAAATTCAAAACATATATAAAAGAACATCCATTTAATATGAAAAAGAAACATTCTAATACTTAGTAGAAGAAACATCCATATATATTAACTCGTAAAAATTTTAAATTCATCCAAAAGTATTTGGCTGGGTTTTGGCTGATATGCTTTTGGTTCCCTAACTTTACTCTTTACAAAATGAGCCCAATCAAATATATAGAAATATCCAAAAGGAGGAAAACGAAAAAAGGCCTACTACACATACAAGTCTTTTTGGTTTACAAGCTATACAATTTGCTCGAGGTCCAAGAAAAAAACACGCGCCTCTTCAACAACATGTTCACTCCTCGTCTTCTTCCTCAATTAAAACGCAACTCATCAAGAAAAAAATACGCGCCCCTTCCAGAACACATTCGCTCTTCCTCTTCTTCCTCAATCAAAACGCAAACCATCAAGATTTAAGGGACATTAGAAATAAACTACTACGATTCTGCAGAAACGTTCTAACTCCTCGCGAAGAGTAGAAGAAATAAAAAAGAAAAGATACAAATCTCCATCAAAAATCACCAGAAAAGAGGAAGAAACATTATTCAAGGTACTGTTCTTCTAGGTTTTTTTTTTATATTGTCTCTGCCATGTGCCTCATCCTTAACCAGCAAAACATTAAAAGATTTCAAGAAGAAATATATTGTCTTCTCCTTAAATCCTTTGGGTGTATTTCTGTAATTCTTTGGGTGTATTTCTGTAACCGTTTGGGTGTATTTATGTAATCCTTTCTGTAACCGTTTGGGTGTATTTATGTAATCATTTGGGTGTATTTCTGAAGTTCCATTATCTTCAAAATGATTTCAAAATTTGATTTCAGAAACCATAAAAATTGAAAAAACGAAGTAAAGAGAGAACGCACGAAAGAGGTCCAATAAATTTGGCAAAAAACTCGAAAAAAGAAACGAAATCTTTTGAAAAATAGAAGTTATATATTTGTGCATTAATTAATTTGAATTAATTTAAAATTCTGTTAAAAAGGCACGTAATATAAGCAGTGTATTTAATGGGTGAGTTTCGTTCAAAACTTGTAAAACTTGTAAATTAAAACATTTGTATGTAGAGATTAATCCAAATAGAGATTAATCCAAACAGAAAACAAAGGAAGTTGTTAGAATGTCAATAACTTACAAGAAATTTAAAAAACTCATATTCTATCCAATTTAGGATTTGAGGTTTTCTTAAAAAAGACAAATTAGGATTTGCTATTAATCATTTTTCATTTAATATTTTATTTTGAAAAAAGTAATCTAAATTTGCTAAAATAATTCATGATTAATAAGAGATTAAAAAATGTACAAATTAATCATGTTGAAAATAAAAATGGTAACAAAATTGAGAGAAAAAAATTGTATCAAAATTTTAAAATATATTACATAAATAAATTAGTTTTACTTTATCGTTTAACGAATAAACTAATATGGCTGATTTATTTATATATCACATTTTCTTTATTAATTTCGATGACATTATTATCAAAATGTGATCGAAATTATATTGTTCTTTAATTTCACAATGTAGCTGACAAAATAAGACTAGACTGCCTACAAAATTAAGATATAATACATAAAAACCTAATTATTTCTGTTATTTGAAAAATATACAATTTTTATTTAAAAGAACCCCTTATTTTTTGTTGAATATTAGGGGTCCACGGTATTTGATTTGCATTTTCTCGTTGTAGGCTAGCAGTGGCGTCACCCTTTTCCTATCCATTTACCAATCACACTGAATTTTATCAACGGATAAGATCAAAGACTACGACTATGTTCTCTATCCTTTCCTTTCTATTTTAAATCTTTTCTTATTATTTCTTCTATTCTATGTCAAACTAGCTAGGTATAACCTTCCTTTCAATTTCCATGCACCAGATAGAGGATTCAAAATCTACGAGTTTCATTTCAGTATTAATTTAATTTAATGAACCGGTTACTGTATGTCTGTATTTATTTTAGTGAACATTATACGTAAGACTAAATACCAGAAATAATCATCATAAGGTTAAAAGAAAGAGAAAACAACTTTACTCAACCTTTTTTTTTTCTCAAAATCTAATCAAACATTATTATAAAACAAATTTATCCAGATCAATTATCTCGATGCAATAGTCTTACCAGAAAATGAGTTGAATGCGAAACTAGCATGGTCATCTAACCAAAGAAATACCATTTTTATAAAGATTATAGATCTCTTGTGATCCTAAAGTGGAGATATTTCCTATTAAAGCTCTTCAATATGTATATGTAAAAATACTTTGCATTCCACCTGAGAATAGGAGATATACACACAGAATGAAAATTGATAATTTCAAATTTTTATTTAAGAAACTTAATTAGCTTTCGGCTGGTTTGAAAGAGAATACTCATCAATTTAGTTCTTTGAATTTTTATTTGATAATTATTAGTTTTGTTTCTAAATATATTCAGTTTAGCTTTTGAATATAACGATTTTATTAGAAATTAACCTTTTTTACTAATAACTAACCAAAAAGTAGTGGATGACTAAAGATTAAGTGAAGGAAAGAGAAATTTAAAATGATAAAGAAATATTAGTTGATTGTTAGGTGAAAATTTTGATTTTTAATTATTTTTATTTTCTAATTATGAATTAAGTTGATTTTTCTTTTACGATTTTAATTAATTACATAATATTTATGCATGTGTGTGCAATCAGAGTTAAAAGCGAATAAAATCAACTCATGAAATGATTTAAGTTTGACTCATTTTTAATTTGACAAGTTAAATTTATGAACATGTAAATTTATTTTGAATTTAAATTTTAGTTCATATATTAAATGAGTTAAACCTAAACTTAAATAAACTCAACTAGTCGGTTCGATTATATATATGTATTATTTATTTTATATTTTTAACTTATAATAACTGTGTAACATATTTGTATTAAATTTTTTATATGATATACATATTAATAGATGACATGGACTAATAATGATATTTATCCATTATATTTTATATATAAGTTACAATATATATAAATTAATAAATTATATTCATTTTATATAATCAACCTGTGCGTTTTTAGCGAGATGGGATTAAATTTTGCAATTAAGTTCAATTTAATTGTGAATAAGTAGTTGATTTCAATTTTTATAAATCGAGTTTTGACTAAGTTTAATTCGATTCGACGCGATTTATTTTTGTCTTTATATACAAGTAGCTAGAAATTATTGTACGTAGTAATCTATTAATTAGTTGAGTAAAGATATATATGAGAGATTCAATTGATCTAAAGAACAAAATTGAATAATTTAAACTTATAAATTTGTCCTTTAAAATTTTTTAGAAAACAAATTGAGTTTGATAAAGTTAGTATCATTTGAGTTAATTGATAGACTATCATAATAAAAATTGATGTCAATAAACTATAATTTAAATAACATAGTCTTTTTATATTTATTTAGAGGTTACAGATTTAAATTTTTTTATTTTTTATAAAAAAAATCATAATAAAAATGATTAACTATGCACATTAATATTTTATTATTAATTAATTAGATAATCAATTTGTTTGATTTGTAGTTATAAAATTCATTGATGAATCTAGCTTAAGAAAAAAAAAATGAAGCCTTATCTGTTGAACTTGAATTTGATATTGAATGGTGAAAGAAGATAATGGGTGACGTAAGCATGGAATATACCAGGTGGGTTCTGAAAATGGAACAGAAACACGCGTGCCCTATGCCGCGTATGAGTGGGTATTCGGGAACCTGGCCTTTCAGATCCTCTAATGGCCATCGCCCTTATTCACTTCACCCAATCCACCAACCACTTTGCCCTTTCTTTCTTTCATGCTTAGCTTCTAAACTATCACCCTTGCCCACACACAAGCCCCTAATCGTAAATGACTTATATTCATTGGGTGCACCAAAATGAAATTAAAGCAACAAAATGTCCCGTTTTCACGGTCTAAGTTCTTTTAGTGACTTATATATATACGGTTCGGTAAGATTAATTTGTGTACTAGTCTAAAACCCTTACCTGTCCTTCACGGACTCCATGTGATATATATGGTCAATTATTCAAATCATTTCATCCGTGAATAGCGACATAATGTGATCATGTATAAAGTTTTCTTAATTTCTATTTTTTGGAAACTATATATTATTATAAAGTTTCTACTCGTCAAATATATCCTGATAACAATGATTTTGTTATTTTAATTAGGGAGCTTTTATGATGATTTCAGTTATGCTGTCTAGCCTACTTATGTACCAGACTAGTGGCAACATATGGACCTTTAATATTTGAACTTCCAATCAGACCATATGTATGTGGGTATTGAAAGTCTATACAAGTCTATAAATAACTCTACCCATTGGGTATTTTTTACGCTCCTACCTGATCCTATAAGATTTTCACATATGTCATTATATTTTATTAACATACTAGTATTCTTTAATTTTTTTATTGTGGATATAATGAATAAAATAAGTTAATGGTGGAGATTATAAAGATATCTTTTGATGTGTTTATGCGAAGATGTTAAACCGTGAGATGAGTATCAAGTATGAACCATTTCGTTAACTGAAGAGTGAATTTTTTTTTTAAAATGTGGCTTGATGTTCTTGCTGTACAAATGATAGTGCACATTCAAAGCAGTTCATATTGTGGTGTTGTAACTAAGTTAATGTTGGACTTGGACCAGCTAAAGATAGTGTTAGAGACAAAAGTCAATTGAACTTGGATTATTGGTTAAAGAATTTTTTTATTTAAATAAAAATAAAAATAAAAATATAATTTAAACTCCGCCTATGTCACATATTTGGGGTACATAGCCGGTTCTAAGCCCAGACAAAAGAGGAGTGTTGTGTTAGGTTTTCGACAACCAACATAAAATTATAGTTGAATTCCATGACATGAATCAAAGACATTATTACGTTAAAACTAGGACGTTACCCGAAAGCAATGCGTTGTATGGCTCGAGTACGGTGTCAAATGAGCAAGAGCCGCTGCATCGGTGCCCAGATGTAGTGTTAAATGAGCAAGGATTCTCGCGTTTTTGTGAACGGACGATGGTAAACAAACTAGTTCACAAAGTAAAAGGTAAAAGTCGGAGCGACAAAAGGTTGAGACTTGGGACATGGAACATAGACACTCTAACAGAAAAGTCCATGGAAGTGGTGGACACCATGACAAGGAGGAAGATTAACATTATGTGCCTACAAGAAACAAAATGGGTTGGTGCGAAAGTTAGGGAGTTAGATACTTCTGGTTTCAAACTTTGGTATACATAAAATGTGAAGAATAGGAATGAGGTTGGAATTATTGTGGATAAGCAGTGGAAGAAGGACGTAGTAGATGTTAAGAGGGTGGGAGATCGAATCATCTCTATCAAACTTGTGGTGGAGGGAGGTGCTTTCCATGTGATTAGCACCTATGCACCGCAAATGGGTTCGGACGAATAATACAAGATAAGGTTTTGGGAGGAGCTAGAGAGTTTGGTTCAAGACATACCTTCAGGAGATAAGATTTTCTTAGGAGGAGATTTAAATGGCCATGTTGGGAGAGAAGCGACTAGGTATGGGATTATTCACGGAGACCATGGTTTCGGGGTGATCAATGCCGAGGGTAAAACTATTTGGACTTTTCCTCAACCTTTGTTCTTCTCATCATAAATACATGTTTTAAAAAGAGAGACGAACATCTTATAACCTATAAGAGTGGCATGACAAGCTCTCAAATCGACTTCTTCTTGTTGAGGAGAGTTGACCGAAAATTTTGCATTAATTGTAAAATTATTCCGGGAGAAAGTTTGACAACACAACATAGGGTGCTCATCATGGATTTTCGGTTGAGCAAAAGTTGAGGAAAAAACATCATACGAAGAACCCAAGGACGAGGTGGTGGCGAATGAAAGGTGGGGAATAAAGAAGCTTCCTAAGACAGGTAGGAGAAGACGCAAAGTGGGATGGGAATGGAAGCGCGAAAGAGATGTAAAAAGAGATGGCAGAAGTTATTAGAAGAACAGCAAAAGAAAGCTTTGGTGAATCTAAAGGAATAGGATCGAGAGACAAGGAGTCCTGGTAGTGGAATGCGAGTGTACAAGAAAAGATAAAGATAAAAAGAGAGTACTTTAAAGAGTGGTCTTTATGCCGCAACGCAGATAATTGGGAAAAATATAAGGCGGCTAAGAAAGAGACAAAAGTGGCTGTAAGTGAAGCAAGAACGAGAGCATATGAGAGTCTCTACCAGTCTTTGGGCACGAAAGAAGGAGAAAAAGGTATATATAGAATCGCAAAGAGTCGTGAAAGAAGAACGAGAGATTTAGATCAGGTTAAGTGCATAAAGGATAAAGATGGAGAGGTGTTGGCTCAAGAGGAGAAGATTAATGAAAGGTGGAAGAGCTACTTCTACGAGTTATTTAACGAGGGACAGAAGACTCTTCCGAGCCTTGGCCGGTTATGCACAAGGGAAGAAGATCAAAACTTTGATTACTATCGAAGGATTCGAGACTTCAAGGTAAAAGAGGTTCTAAAGCAGATGAAAAATGGCAGGGCAGTAGGACCTGATAATATCCCGATTGAGGTTTAGAAGGGTCTTGGAGAAAAAGGCATCAATTGGTTAACCAAGCTTTTTAATGAGATTTTAAAGTCAAAGAAGATGCCTCATGAGTGGAGAAAGAGCACCTTGGTACCTATATATAAGAATAAGGAGGATATATAAAGTTGCAAAAATTATAGAGAGATCAAGCTCATGAGTCATGCCATGAAGTTATGGGAAACGGTGATAGAACAGAGGTTGAGAAAAGAGACACAAGTAACAGAGAACCAATTTGGATTTATGCCAGGCAGATCAACCACTGAAGCAATATACCTATTAAGAAAGATGATGGAGAGGTATCATAGTAATAAAAGGGATCTACATATGGTGTTTATTGATTTGGAAAAAGCGTATGATAGGGTATCAAGGGAGATTTTATGGAAGGTTTTAGAAAAGAGGAGAGTAATGATCGCATATATTCGTGCAATTAAAAACATGTATGATGGGGCCACAACTAATGTGAAGACTCAAGGTGGTGTGACAGAGAAATTTTTATTGGTATAAGATTGCACCAGGGATCATCCTTAAGTCCATACATTTTCACATTAGTCTTAGAAGTACTTATAGAGCACATCCAAGAGCCTGTGTCAGGGTACATACTTTTTGCCGATGATATCGTCCTTATGGGAGAGTTAAGGGAAGACCTAAATAAGAAGTTGGACTTATGGAGAGAAGCTCTAGAAGTGTATGGTCTGCGCGTAAGCCGTAGCAAGACGGAATATATGGAATGTAAGTTCAGTTTGAGAAGGGAAACCCCTAATATAGAGGTGAAGATTGGAGAAAACATCCTACGAAAAGTTAAAAATTTTAAGTATCTTGGGTGCATCATACAGGATAATGGAGAGATTGAACATGATGTAAATCATAGGATCCAAGCAGGCTGGTCAAAATGGTGGAGTGCATCTGGTTTTATATGCGACAAAAAAGTACCTTTAAAACTTAAAAGTAAATTCTATCGCACCGCTATAAAACTGGCTATGTTTTATGGTACGGAGTGTTGGGCGGCCAAAGGGGAGCATGAACATAAGTTGAGTGTGGCAGACATGAAGATGTTGAGATGGATGAGTGGTCATACGCGATTGGTTAAAATAAGGAACGAAGATATAAGGGAGAGAGTTGGAGTAGCACCCATTGTGGAAAAGATGGTTGAATCGCGCCTCAGGTGGTTTGGACATGTGAGAAGAAGACCGATAGAACACCCAGTTAGGAGGGTGGATGAGATGGAAGATGGACAAGGGGCGAAAGGCAGAGGAAGACGTAAGAAGAACATCCGTGAGGTGGTCAAACGAGATCTACATGTAAACGGTCTATTTGTAGACATAATACATGTCAGAGCACAATAACCTCGTTTGATTCATGTATCGTTTGATTCATGTAGGTGATCCCATCTAGTGAGACAAGGCTTTATTGTTGTTATTGTTGTTGAATTTAATTACATCTGTGTCTGATTTTTCTTATATAAATTGTGGTATTGAATTTTAGTATTTATTATTAAGAAAATATTTAAATAACAATAGTATGAGCATTAATTTTAAATTATTAATATTATTTATTGTTAAGAGAATATTTACTAAAGACATAAAAATAAAATAAACTAGTATAGACAATGCATATTAAGATAAAATGAGTATTGTGAAGTGAAAAAAAAATTATTCAAATAAAAGAATGTTCATTTATATAAATTATTTGACTGAAATTCATGTAAGTTATAAGTTTGTATATTAATATTAATTTTGATATTTAAAAAGTATGTCAAATTATTTTTAATTATATTACATAAATATAAAAATCAGCCACCAGCTATATAAGAATACATATTTAATATTTATGAAAAAGTTTAATTATCTAGTTATAACAAATTGGATTCTTTTTCTATACTAAATTTGATTATTCCGGTGATAATAATTTTATTAAAAAATTGAGTAAAATAATATATATATATTTATACATAAATATATATAGTAGCTGATTATTTATCTTTATAAAATATTTTTGTCTGTAATATACACAAATATATAATAACTATATTTTTATCACAAATTTTATTTTATTTGAATACAAAATAAATATAATTAACAATAACAAATTTAATCTAATGATTATTCTAATAAAAATTATTCAATTTTATAATATTACAAAAATATCATTTATGTTTTCTAATTAATAAATTTTTTACCGCCTTTTTATTTTGGTCAAGTCTTTTTATTATATTTGTGCCCAATAACTTCAATCACATCAAATTACAGATTTTTATCCATTTTTCATTACTTGTCCATTATGTTTTCAGGCCTGTATTTCAATAGATTCGCTCCCAGCTGGTCAAATCCTTTTCGTATTTTTTGTGACATGTTTTTTATTTTTGGAACTTTTCGGACTTGGGTTGAATTAACAAAGCGTAGGCAAGCTAAGAGTCTGTTACAAAAGGGCCACAGAAATTAAAACCATGCATCACTCTTTGTTCTTGATTTCATGCTCTTGTGTTTTCTTTTGGGTCAAATTACACTCTAACACACACAGCTTTTGGGTTGAATCACAATCTGGGTCTAACAATTATATATGTTTACATCTCTCTCAAACAAGGTAGTTTACTCCTTTTTCAGCTCTTGGGTTGAATCACAATCTGGGTCTAACAATTATGTATGTTTACATCTCTCTTAAACAAGGTGGTTTACTACTTTTTTTTTTTATTTTGTATCATAATTACTCCTACTTGTATTTTCTCATTCTTATCTGGGCCCATACTAGCGAGCAACTATAGGGCACTTGCCCTGGTTCGATACCAAAAACAATTTCTATATTTTAAATTTTAAATTCTAATCATAAAATCTAAATTCTCAAATAATAATAATATTAACTAATTGAAAACTAATTCTTATACTTATTCATGTCTTTTTCACAAACATCTTATCAACATTTACATCATAATAAGCAGTTGTTGCCACCATTGTCAATGCATCAATCTAGCCTCCATCTTCATATATGATACTGTTTCAGTGGTGGACCAAGATTTAACACCAAACACGATTATTTTGGGAAAAAAAAAAAAAGACAAATGAATCAATAACACCCGAATTTACTCGTTTTAAAATGCACCACTTAAAAATATCTTTTTAAAAAACGCGTTTTATTCTTCTCTGATGTAGGACATTTTGTGCAGCCGTCAGCCACATCGTGCATAGCACGGGTTATTAAAAGAGGAAAAATTTTGCAATTGAGCCGTGGCACGAATGTAGGATTTGTATACCTCTCATCAAACTGCACTTAGAATCGATTTTCAGCCATAATTGAATATAGTGTGTGTGAGAGTGCGTATATCCATAAAAAAAGAAAAATTTTAAATGTTCTAAATGTACCAATATTTTAGTAATTTTAATCATTTATTTCAATTAATATTATAGAAAATTACGATATGAGAAAACATGAATCAAGAATAATGGAGTAAAGAACAAGATTTGGAAAGAAAAGAGATAAATTTCTCATTTCACAAAACTGAAAAAAGAAATTGAAAATAGTAAAATTAGCCTTTGGAGCTTATATACTTGTTGCATAATCTCAGCCACACACTTAATCTTTAGCTACCTTGTCCAAACTAGTCAAAATAGAATTGAGCTAAAATTTTAGGAGCTAGCTAACTAACTAATTAACATGTGATGTGAATAAATATTTCAATACTGTTGCTACTATTGTATTGAAATGGAGGTTAGGTTACATCTTCCCTCAAGCTTGGGTGGTAAAGATTCAGCAATCCAAGCTTGTTCATGTTGGTGGAAAAGGGCCCAAGAGATAAGGCCTTAGTGAGAAAGTCTATAATCTATTTTTTGGAATTAATTGGCATGAGATGAATTGAGAGTAACTTTTCTCTCACAATGTGACAATCAACTTTAATATGCTTTGTTCTTTTATGAAAGATGGGGTTGTTGGCAATATGAATCGCTGATTGGCTGTCATAGAAGATTGTGATTGACTTTTGGAGTGGAAAGCTCATGAAGGAAATCACGAATGACAACCAACGAGCTTCATATGTGGCAGCAGCAAGTACTATATATTCTGCGTCTACAGACGACCTTGCAATGGTTGTTTGCTTTTTGCTCTTCCAGCTTATTAATGAGATGCTGATAGAGAGGCACCTACTACTAACAGGTTTGGGTTGTGTTACAATAAGAGAGGTAAGTAGAGGTTAAGTAGGAGTTTTTTTAGGAGCGGTTGGCATGTCCAGCTAGTTGATAGGTTGTTAGGCTCTATTACTCACTACCTATAAATAGCTAGGTTATAGTTAGTTTAGGCAAGATATTTTTCATGTTATGATTTCCCGGTGTATTAAATTTGTGACAGTTTGATATTCCATTGTCGACTGGCTTGCTTCAAGCCATAGAGTGAATTTTGTAACTTGCACACCAGTCCTGATCTTGCTACTTCCAAACCTAGTGGTATCTTCATATATATCTGTTTGTCAATGTCACCATAAAGGAAGGCTGTATTTACATCTAACTGCTTCAAATGCCAATTTTTTGTTGCTTTTGTAGCCAACATTTACCTCAGTGTGGTGATCTTCATAACTGGACTGAATGTGTCACCATAATCCACACCTTGTACCTGTGTGAATTCTTTGGCAACTAAACAAGCCTTGTGTCTTTCAATCGAACCATTTGAGTTAAATTTCACACGAAACACCCATTTGCAACCCACAACCTTTTTACCAGTTGGGAGTTCAATTAAACACCAAGTCTGATTCTGATTTAGAGCTTGTAATTTTGCTTGAATAGCCTCTCTCCAGCAAGCCTGAGTAGCTGCTTCCTCATAAGTGCTAGGTTCTGGATTTTGTAAAATGGCCAAGGATAAGGACTTATAGTTTAAATTCATTTTATCATATGATAATTGTTGTGAGATAGGATATTTAACTATGTTGTCACTATTGCTGATGTCCTTGCTGTCATGCAGTGATAATCTTGCAAGTAGGCAAGAGATCTTTTTTCTCTTGTTAATTTTCTAGCAACATGGTCATGCTGAAAATGTGAATGCATTTGATGTGATACTGTGTGTGCTAGTGATGCAGGTGATAAAATATGCTGATTGGACTCAGGTTCAATGTCCTCAGCCGTTAAATTTTGGTGAGGATTGTCAGAATTTGTGTCATGCTCCAACTTCTTATTTAAATTTGGGGACATGTTGAAATTGTTGTTTGTATTTTTTGAATTCACAATTGAAGGTTTTTTTAGTGTTTTTTATTGTGTGACAATTATCACAGGTTTGTGAGTTAAAATTGAAAGTGTCATAGAGATTTGAGGAATGACCGTTTAAATGCAATTGATTTTCACTGTATTGTACAAATTTTGAAAATGAAAATTTTTCTTCATAGAACATAACATGTCTGGACATAAAAATTTGTTTTGTATTGATATCAATCATTCAAAAACCTTTGGTGCCGGTTTTAAAACCCAAACAGGCACATTTTCTAGCTCGAGGGTCGAATTTTATTCTTGAATGTGAGGGTGGAGGCAAAAGCTAAGCATCTAAACACTCTTAGATTTACAAGGTCCGGTAGTTTGTCATAGAGAAGTTTGTAAGGACTGACATCCTTCAAAATGGTGCTAGGAAGTTTGTTTATTAGGTGTACAACATGAGCAACTACATATTGCCAAAAGCAATATGGAATGCTTGATTCAAATAACAGTGTTCGAGTCACCCCTAATATATGTTGGTGTTTTCTCTTTACAATGTCATTTTGCTATAGTATTTCTACACACGATGTTTGATGTGTGATTCCACTAGATGTAAAATAGCATTTTAGAGGAAACTCTGACCCATTATCAGTCCTTATATACTTCACTTGTTTATTAAATTGAACATTAGCATAATTGACAAAAGCTGGAATTAAGTGAGACACTTCTGATTTGTTTTCAAGAAGAAAATCCAAGTTTATATACTTTTTTCATCTACCACTGTGAAGAAATATTTATGTCCTTCAATTGATGGAACTGAAATTGGACCTCAAATGTCAATGTGAATCAAATCAAAACATTCTTTTTTATTTTTGAAAGACTTCTTTTGCCTAGCCAAATGATAAGAATCACAAGGCATCTTATTTACATTGCAATTTATAAAAGCATAGTCCTTCTTGAGAATGCTTAGTCTATATGCCAAGGTAAGTGTCCTAATCTTGCATGCCAAATATTTTTATTTTGTGATGATGTTGTGATGTGATTCACTGCTACTAGAGACAGTTCTTTTATTGAAATTGGTTGTTTATGCATGGTGTATAGATCATAGCTATGCCAATCTTCTTCAATGTTGACTGATTCCGAATCTTACAATTTTTATCATTGATTAGCATTTGACATTTTAAATTTGAGGTTAATTTTGATACTGCAATTAGTTTAAAATCTTTTGAAAACAAAATGGTACCAACACCGTTGCTATCCGTGTTAGTTCCGTCTGGTAATTTGACAATAAAGTAAAGTATTATTTTTGTCTCCAACATTTGAAGTAAGTTCCAAAGTTGTCCCTAACGTTTCAATCGTCCTATTTAAGTCCCTAACGTTTCAAAATTGACTCAATGTTGTCCTACCGTTAGGGATCCGTTAACAGAATTGACGGCGGGACAAAATTGAGACGGTTTTGAAACGTTAAGGACTTAAATAGGACGAAAACGTTGGGGATAAAAATGATACATAGAAATAAATTTTAGTTTTATCCTTCAATAATATGAATTTTTTACTGTACATAGTATTCAATTATTTTTTAATCACATCTAAGTAAATTACACTTAATCACACTACTTTCATTCTAAATAAATTATTTTTTTTTATAATTTTACATTTAAAGTTATAAGTTAATATAAAAATATAAAAAAAAAATTATTTAGAATGAAAGTACTGTGATTAACTGTAATTTACTTAGATGTGATTAAAAAATAATTAAATATTATATACAGTAAAAAATTGATAGTATTGAAGGATAAAATTAAAATTTATTGCTATGTATCGTTTTTGTCCCCAACGTTTTCGTTCTATTTAAGTCCCTAACATTTCAAAATCGTCTCAATTTTGTCCCGCCTCAATTTTGTTAACTGATCCCTAACTGCAGGACAATATTGAGCCAATTTTGAAACGTTATGGACTTAAATAGGACGATTGAAACGTTAGGGACAACTTTGGGACTTACCCCAAACATTGAGGACAAAAACGATACTTTACTCTTTGACAATGATAGGTGCAATTTGGTGAAAATCAAGAAAATCATTTAGGCTATGATCGATTGACCTGAGTCAATGACCCAAAATGCTGATTTTTGTGTAATAAGAGTCATGATCCTTGGATTAAAATGCAAAAGAATTGATTTACCTAGGGATGGAGATTGAATTTACTGTGGAGTCAGAACCTAGAGTGCACTTTGATTTGGTTGCTGCACGTTCTTGCCTTTAGTGAGCTCTAACAAGGCTGATTTTGCTCTGTGGTAAATCAGACTTGAATGCATTATTGTTCTCTTTATGGTAATTGGGTAGAAGCTACTTTTCACTGAGATCTTCATAATCTTCCTCAGTGAATACATGGGTAATAGAAGAATTGTACTATTGCTGTCTTTGTTTTAGATGTGGAGGGTAACCATGTCTTTTGTAACAGATTTCTTCAATATGTCTTTGCTTGCCACAGAAAGAACACATCATTCTTGCTCCTCTTCCTCTACCAACTTGGGATGTTCATCCACGTCCTCTTCTTCTGCCTCTCATGGTTGTTGTTGAGGAATTCTTCCATTTGCCGCATTGAACAGTAGTCTCGAGTCTCCATTGTTGAATTGTCGCTCTTGTTGAGTGAGCATTGAGAACACTTGATTCACATCAGGCAATGGAGTAATCAACATGATTTGAGATTGTACTGTCGAGTATTGGTCATTTAACCCTCTCAAAAGCCTTATTACTTGATCTTCATCTCTAAACTCTCTCATTTTTGACGAGCCACAAGAACATATTGAATTCTTCCCATAATTGTCTGGTAGCAAATAGCTCTTCTTGGAGTTCAGCAACTCTAAATCTGTCTCTTTGGCAATATTTATATTTCAGATCCCTCTATAAATCAGCAATAACATTACTCCACGTTACACTTCCTAAAATCTCAGGGATTAGTGATCTAGTTATCCAAGAAATAAGAAACGTGTTGCATCTTTTCCCTTCCTCAAATTCTGGACTATCTTTTTCAGATTTTCTAATTGTTCCATTTATGAACTTCAGTTTATTTTTGGATTTCAGTGCTAAAAGCATAGAATGACTCCAACTACCATAATTGCTAGGAGTGAGAATTTATGGTGTAATTGGAGTACCTGGATTCTCACTAGGGTGAATGATGTATGGACTTATAGGGTCTTGCATTGGATTCACATTATTCTTCGCAATTTGTGATTGCAAGTTCGTGAGCTAGTTTAGTACTTTAGTAGGCTTGCTAATGCATTTACATCCATTTGCATCACGTTGTTCTGGTTGTGTGAGCGGTCACCTAAGGACATTGTGATTATCAATGAATCTTGAAGTGAAGATTCAAATCTTTCTCTCTCAATTTCATTAATTGGAACACTCACTTTCACCAATTGAGTTTATCGAAGTGAATCAGTTTTATCAAACTCTGTTGTTTGAGTTTAAAAAAAGTAGAATTTGATAGAGGGTTGAAGAATCTGATTTGAATTAAGGTCAAAGCTCGTAGAAATTGTGAGAAAAATTGAATATGGTTGTTTGCTCTCTACATTTACCGTACCATGTAGAAAATCATGATCTGAGCAAAGATGAATCAAGAATAGTGGAGTGAAGAACAAAGTTTAGAGAGAAGAGAAGTTAAATGAACTTCTCCTTTCACAAAAATTGAGAAAAAAGGAAAAACTGAAAACAATAAAGTTAGTCAAAGGGAGTCATTCAGATAAAGACGGTAAAAACGTTTTTTTATAAAAATATTTTATAATAATTAAAATTTAACACATATAATCGATTAAATCATGTTATTTTTATTAAAATTATGCTAGTCAAATTGATTTGACTGAAAAATGGTGAATCAAATCTTGAACTAGTCTAAATTAATATTATTTTTTATAAAAAATGATTACAATACCCTATTATAGAAAATGACTAAAATACTTCTATTATATATATTAATTTTGAGAATACTAAATTTTAGTCCTTTATATTTCTATTGTAGGGTTAGGATTTAAAATTTTTAAAATTAATATGTATGTATAATAAGAGTATTTTAATCATTCTCTATAATAAGAGTATTATAGTCATTTTTTATAACAAAAATAATATTAATTTAGACCAATTTAAGATTTGATTTACCATTTTTTCGGTTAAATCAATTTGTCTAGCCTAATTTTGACAAAATAACATAATTTAATCGATTATATATATTAAATTTTAATTATTAAAAAATATCTTTAAAAAAGACGTTTTATGCATCTTTATCTGAGTGTCCCTTAATCAAAAGGATAAGTTTTTGACTCAAAACCTTACTGCAAATACTTCTAACTGAGATTAATAATTAAAATAACTGAAAAATGTTATAAAATAATCGAAAAATTAATATTTTTGAATTACCTGAAATTCTTCCGTTAAAGAGTGATTACCGTTTAGCTTATATATGCAATATGGACAAACGTCCATTATGTTAATTCAATTAATTTCATTTGGAAATCTAATACATCAAAACTATTTCTTTGTGGAATTCTATAATCAAGACCCATTGCGGCAATTTAATAATTTGGGTGAGAGAACAACCAGCGTACTCCATAATATACACTGATATGACTCATAGACATACTAAGAAAATATGAGGGGTAAATTCTAAGAATATTTTTGAATGAAGAATAAAATTGATGGGGAAAATAAAACTAAAGAAGTTTGGCTATTTGATACTCTATCTTCTTTACTTGGATTGCGATATAGACTTTGCGTCAAAGGTAAGTTATCACTTTTTATTTTTGATATTAGCTGGGTACTAGTATGTTTTTAAATTATAAATAATTAGAATGCTAATATCAAATATGATATCGTTTAATTTAGGTCGTTAGGATAAAAAAAAATTAGATCCTTTAATTTTTAGAAGGTACAGAAATTAGATTAATTTTTTAAATACAAAAATTAGATTCTCTGATTTTTATTTCGAAAAAATTAAAAAAATTAAGATATAAAATTAGATTCTTTAATTTCTATTTTTCATAATTTTAAAAAATACTAAAATTTATAATATTTGAATATATTATTCATCTTATCTCCATATATAGACAAAAAGAATTAGCCGTAAGTTACACTGATAACTTTTTCCTAATATTCTAATAATACTAATATATTATCTACCTTCTTTAATATGTTGCTATTCAGCGCAACGTCCTAATAATCATTCAACATTACATACATATATACATGATAGAACAATAAAAATCAGATAATAATCAATCAAGAAAAAAATCCTTTATATGTGTATTTTTAAATTTTAAAGGTATGATTTTAAATTTTTCTATATGTGAACTTTTTATTAGCTAATTAGTTTAGATACTAAAATGTAAAATTTTTAGCAAAAAATAATAACTACTTATTACTTAATAATAATTTGATCTTGTCCTTAATTAGACTAAATAAATTCAAATCCTTTCTTATCGGCAAACTAATTGAAAGTGAGATAGATATAACAGAAGTGACAAGTCAACAATGCAATAACTATGCTTGTCCCTCAAGATTGAAACACTCAATCAGAAAAAGAATTAAACCTACAGAATTAGAAGAAGAAAATAAAAAAACAAAGTTATGTATAAATTATCCGCATTCAATTCGAATTTTGTGGATATTATCCAATCTGTAAAGTTATTGGATCGGATCAGATCTAATCCGCACTATGGTAGAATTAGATTGTGGCTTTGACAGTAATATTCGCAGATTTGATATGCAAATTCGCATATCCGCATATCACATATAAATAGTATAGTTTAAGAAAATAAACCCTAATGTGAGATGAATTTTAGTGTATTATTTTATAAATTTTATGATATCTTATTTTTTATTTTTTATGTTATACGTCGACTTAGAATAATTAAACTTAAATCTTGTGTTATTTTTTTTGTTATTCAAGAGAATTTTTATTGATAATATTTTAGAATTAAATATACTTAAACAGGTAAAAAATAAATTTTTTCTGTAAAAACAGCCAAATAGAATTTAAAAACCTTTTTTTATAATTATACGGATATACCCGATATACGATCTAACCTGAAAATTTACGAATATCGTATCCGATCTGATCTGATCCTATGAGTGCAGTGTGAATCGAATAAAATTTTTTGTTATATCCAATCCGATTCGATCCGTATACGACCCTACATATTTGGTGGGTTTAACGCAGGCAAAATAGAACAACAAATTATGGGAAGAAGCCCAAATAATATTGTGGAATCTCATCACCTAGTAGTGTTTTACTAAGTCCCATACACATGAATTATCCTCCACCTGAATGAAAATTTCAAATTCCACTTACCACATACATCACAATCATCATAAAGGGTGATTATAAAGTCCTACACTACACTATGGATAATCATAGCATTTAATTTGTTTATACCTGATGATGAATCTAGATATTTGTTGGAAGAGAAAGTATGGCGGACATCACAAGGACCAAACAATATAAACAACCATCTAAAAAATTAATTAATTTTAAATTAATTATTAAAATTAAATTTTTAATTAATTAAAATAATTAAATTTTAAATTTGAATTATTAAGATTAGACAACGTAATCTCCTCTCAACACATCGTTATATTAAAATATAATTAGCATCAATTAAGATCAAGTAGTATTATTTAACATATCTGAATAATGCTAATTATATTCTAACACGTTACATACACCACGTTCTCATTTCATCTCATCGCGTCAATCCTCCTCCCCCTCCATCACTCAGACTACTGCCCAGACCGACGCTCCTCCCCCTCTACAATGTTTCCTCGCCACTGGTTGAAGATGTCTCGCGTTCTCTCTTCATCACGACGACATTGCAAGAAGCAAGTGTGCGAGTGAGGCGATTGCGCTGCATTCCCGTTGAGCCGTTGCTACTATGTCGCCCACCCTCTCTCGTGGAGTTGCTGCTGTTGCGACACACAACGTCGGTGGTTTCGTCCCGCAACGCGCCACTGCCGAAGAGTTGCTGCTGTTGCGACGTGCGACATTCGTGGCTTCGTCCCGCGATGCGCCACCGCAAGTCGCCCACTATCCACACAATGCTGTCAAAGACGTCGTCGTTGACCACCGTGCGATTCTTCTTCTTGGATGATGATTCTTTTTCTTCTTGGATGATTCTTTTAACTAGTTTTGATTTTTTTTTATTTTGAATGATTCTTTTTACTACTTTTGGGTAATTTTTTTTCTATGTTTTGGATTTTATTTTTCAAAATTTCGGATGATTGATTTTTCGAGTTAACCACCAAAAACGCTCCCGAATTATTCAAACGCTGACAAAGATGTATCCTTATTTTACTATCGACAAAAATGCCTTTAAATAATTTAAAAACGCGACAAAAATGTCCGACAGTAAATATATATTTTCAAAAAATGCCTTAGAGATTGAATTTCGATGTGATTTTTTTCAAGTATAATTAAAAAATTGAGATATTATTATTCTTAAAATTTGGTGATTTTTTTCTAAGTATATATTGTTTTGTGATTTTTTTAAAATTATTATTAGTTAACAAAAAAATTACAAAAAACATATATACTTAACGAAAAATTACCAAATTTTAAGGACAATAATTTCTCATTTTTTCAAATATGCTTACAAAAAATTGTATCAAAATTCAATCTCTAATATATTTTTTGAGAAATACATATTTAATGTTAGATAATCTTGCAAAAAAACTAACATTAAATATGTATTTCTCAAAAAATACATTAGAGATTAAATTTAGATGTGATTTTTTGCATGCATGATTAGAAAAATGATGTATTATTATTCTTAAAATTTGGTGATTTTTTATTAAGTATATATTATTTTGTGATTTTTTAAAAGTATTATTGGTTGTTAACAAAAAATTATAAAAAAGTATATACTTAACGAAAAATCACCAAATTTTAAGTATAATAATATCTTATTTTTATAATCATGCTTGCAAAAAATTGCATCAAAATTCAATCTCTAAGATATTTTTTGAAAATATATATTTATTGTTGGTATTTTTGTGGTGTTTTTAAATTATTTGAAGATATTTTTATCGATAGTAAAATTCGAGTAAATTTTTGTCAACATTTAAATAATTCGGTGACATTTTTGATAGTTAACTCTTATTCTTTGAATTTTTTTTCTATATTTTAGATGTTTATTTTTTTGAGTTTGGTTTTTTAATAATCTTATTAGATATTCTTTTTCTTAGTTTTTTTATGTTGTTTTTTCAATATTTTTTGAATGGCTTTTTTGTTAGGTTTTAAAATTTTTTAAATTATCTAAAGTCTCTTTTTTATTAAGTTTTGGATGTTTGTTTTTATTATGTTTTAGATGTTTTGATATTTTTAAAATGATTTTAAATATTTTTTAAGATTTTAGATGTTTTTTTTCCATCACGAGTGGAAGAGCCACAGTAATCAGAAACGATGCACATCGCAACGGAAGACTCAGGAGTGGTCGCTGAGAATATGGACCAAGGGATTAGGATTTGTGATGTGGATGTAAAGAAGAATTAAAGTTTGTGTAGTAATTAAATGGTGAAAGATAAAAGGTTAATTAGGATAAGAGGAAGTAAATGAATGAGAATTTTTTTTTTATGTTTAGTGGATCTTAGAGTAGAGCCTAATAGAGACGTTGTTTAGTATTATTCGCACTCGGTTGTTTGCCTAACAAAATTGTTGTTAGGATTATTGGAATAAAAAGCTTAGAAATTAATTAAATATAGAGATAAACGAAATGAAATGTTATTATTTTTATATAATTTATTTAATATTTTTTAATTTTATCTATAAAATATATGGTAAGAAATTATATTTTATTCTCTCAAATAAAAAATGAAGACAATTCAATTTCGTAATCCACTCCATCAGCAAGAAACTTTGTTTGAATTGTGTGCTATTTGCCTTTTTTTTTACGATGATAATTAGGATTATTATTATTGTTGTTGTTAATTAGTGCTGCGATAAAAACGTACCTATAATCAACAACATCAACATCTTGAAGAATATATGAAGATTTCGGATAACTTTATTTTGAA
Source organism: Arachis hypogaea (assembly GCF_003086295.3). Lineage (NCBI taxonomy): Eukaryota > Viridiplantae > Streptophyta > Magnoliopsida > Fabales > Fabaceae > Arachis > Arachis hypogaea. The sequence continues at coordinate 120,369,718 of NC_092044.1, read as the reverse complement.
TTATTACATTTTTCCAATAACGCATATTGTGCTCCTCTTCGTCGCATTGGAAATTTTCGATGCGTTACCGTGCGTATATTAGATTATTAGTTATATAAAATAAAAATATTATTTATATATTAAAATTAATTATTATGTATTTGTATATAAATATATGTATAGTTTAATTTATTTTTAATATATATTTTATATTTTAATAATTAATTTTAGTGATTAATTTTTAGGATACACCTGAAATAGTTGTATATTAACTAGCCTTTTTTCATCTTTAATTTATTGATCAACTTATAAAAATGACTGTTTTAATATTTCTTTTAATAAAAAGAAAAATATCATATATACGAAGAAGATTTTAAGAAAAACGAAAAGGAGTTAGGCAGTTAGCAAAAGAAATAGTTAAAGAACAAAAAGATTTTCTTAATGAGGAAAAAAAGGTAAAGTGGTAACAAATTTGGATACCAAATGTTATTCCCATTATGAGTGTACGATGTTGAGTTATTAAGCTATCCACATCTTATATCGGTTGGATTAGACTATCAATTAAATGCAGGTGATAGGAGTTAAATTAGCAATTCCAATCCTTTTTTTTTAATCAAACTTATTGGTTATAAGTCATTTCATTAATAGTTTTTCATTATTAATTATTATTTCTAGTGTGTAATTAGTGTAACGAGTTATCCAATAGTAGTGATAACGCTATATCATGGCTTAGATTAAATAAATAGAATATGCATATATATAATTTTAAATTTTTCAATGACAAGCGTGCGTTGATATTTTCGAATTTAATTTCTAGTTAAGGTGGCATTATTTATGTAAATACGCGCAGATTTTTTTAATAATGATACCTTCAATAATGTTTTGTTATACATGAAAAAATGCAAGTATATTTATTATTTAGAAAAACTCTACGTTCATGTGATTTTTTTATTTAAGCTATTCAAATAACTTCTTCCACACGTGCGTTTCCTTTTTTTTGAGTCATTTGTTATACACGCGCCTCATATAACGTAAATCTTTTGTTGTGTGATAAACCTTTCTCAACGTAAATTTTGTTTTTTTTTTTCTCGCATTTTCGTTCTTCTTCTTCTTCTTCTTCGTTTTCTTCTTCAATTTACACTTCTGAATGGAATCAATGAATGATTCAATTTCAAATCAGTTAAATGATAACAATCTGGTTTATTCTTTTGAAACGAATGATGCTAATGAGGTTTGGATTGTTCAATTTTGAATCAAATTGAATGGAATGCGATTGTGAATTTTATTTGAATTGGATTCAATGGACGTAATAATTGAATTGAATTTTATTTTAGGTATTTTTGACTCTGGATTGAATTAAATTGATAATATCTAAATTGTAGACAGAGGTGTTTCGAATTTTCTTTTGTATAATGCATTATGTTTCGTTCAGTAAGTACTATACAATTCTTTCACTGTGAGTAACTGTTCAGTTCGGTAAGCATAAAGGAGTTTGAATTTATTTTAATACAATGAATTATGTTTCGTTCACTCAATACTCGTTCACTCAGTACCATAGAGTTATTTCACCATGAGTACGTGTTCGGTTCGGTATGCAGAAAGGAGTTTGTATAAAAGATTAGAGGAATATATAATGTATTATGTTTTATTCACTCAGTACTAAATAATTATTTCACCGTAATGACATTTTCGTTTCACTATGCAAACCAGATGTGCTGTGGATGGAAAATTTGTTCCAAAGGTAGGGATGATTTTCAAGACACTAGAAGAAGCTGGAAAGTTCTACAAACATTATTCAAAACTTGCTGGTTTTTCTACCAAAATAAGGAACACAACTCGGGATAGAGACAAGATTAAGAATCAACTAATCGTATGCACCGGAGAGGGGATGTGGAAATCCAAGCTATCTCCAACTTTGAAGACAAATCCTTCAGCCGGGTTGAACTGTCCAGCTAAGATTTACGTACCATAATGAAGGATGTTAGTCTTTGGACAATTTTCAAAGTTGTTCTGAATCACTCACATCCTTGCTGTCCAGATCGGGCAGAGATGTTCAAACAACACAGGGATTAGCATGTTTGTGCGTCGCACCATAGAAACCAACGAGGAAGCTGGAATTAGACCGAGCAAAACTTACAAATCATTTGTGGCAGCAACTAGCAGCCACCGTGAACTAAGTTTTATAAAAAAAGACATGAAAAATTACATCACAAGAGAAGTACGGAATATTTCTGAAGAAGACGATGCCAAAGAATTTGGGAAGTACCTACTAAGAATGAAAGATAAGAACCAAAATTTCTCCCTTGAGCTCAACCTTGAAGGCAATCACTACATTAAACATGCATTATGGGCCGATGCAAGAAGCTGGGCCGCATTTGAGTATTTCGGAGACGTGGTTTCATTCGACACCACCTATAATACAAATAGGTATTTGGTTCAGTCACATATATTTTCATGTTCAGTGCATGTACAACTTTCGGTTCATCACGTTCTGGGTGTGCTTATTTATGCAGGTACAATCTGATTTTAGGTTCTTCTGTGGGCGTGAATCACCACGGTCAGTCGACACTTCTCGGATGTGTGCTGATGAAAAATGAGGACATCTAATCACTCAAATAGCTATTTGAGTGTTGGCTACGTTGCTTGGGAGGGAAGGCACCAAAAGGCATTCTTACCGATCAATGCGCATCGATTCAAAGGACAATTGAGTTGTGCATGCCAACAATAATTCACCGGTGGTGCATCTGGCACATCATGAAGAAGATTCCAAACAAACTAAACGGCTACAAAGGACACGAAGAAATTGAACAAGAGATGAGCCATGTTGTTTGGAACTCGTACATAAAAGATGCCTTTGACAGAAACTGGAACGATTTTCTCACAATGTACGGCCACGGAGGCAACAAGTGGCTCTCAGGTAACCGATGTTTTAATTCGAATTATTTTCATGTCATTAAAACATGCACAAATTTCGGTTCAATGGTGCTTATGTTTTTGGTTCATGCTGTAGAGCTGTACGAGGATCGGCATATATGGATTCCAGTTTACCTAGATCACCACTTCTGGATAGGGATGAGAAGCACACAAAGGAGCGAGAGCATGCACTCATTTTTCAACAAGTTCATCACACGCAACAGCTCCTTGAGATAATTCGTGAAGCAATACGACAATTGCCTAGCAAGTAGAGAGCAAAGAGAGAGAGAATTCGATGCTGCAGATTTTCACACTGTGATTCAGTGTGCAACAAAACCAGCAATAGAGGCCCAGTTTCAATACGTGTATACCCACGAGAAGTTCAGGAAAGTTCAAGCATAATTCAGAGAAAAAGTGAACTGCATCACAAGATCAAAGCATTCCACCCTAGGTTTCACAACATACGAAGTTATAGAGAAGGTTTCTAACTCAACTTTCAACAAGTTTTTGGTCACCTACGGTACAGTATCATGAGAGGTAAAGTGCCAGTGCTTGATGTTCGAGTCAAGGAACATATTGTGTCGCCATTCCCTGAGCATACCAAGCTTCGAGCGAGTGGATAACGTGACACCGAGATACATACTAGAACGCTGGAGCAAGAACATAAAGAGGAGGCACACACACATCAAGAGTAGCCAAGATGAGCCTCTACTGGAGCCGAGAAGTAAAAGATTCGACGACTTAGTGTTTTGGTCGCACAATATAGCAAATTTGCATCCAAATTCGAGGAGTTGACCAGAATTTTTCATCGAGCATTTGACAAGGTAATGGCCGAGATGCAAGAATATCAAGAGAAAAGCAAAAGAAAAAGTTCATTATCCCATGAAGAAGCGACATTGAGTGACATGAACAACCTTCAAAGCCTGCCATGCGTCAAAATAAGAGGCCGGCCCAAGAACAGACTTGGATCAAACCTAGAAAAAAAGATCTCAAATGCCACGAAGAAAAAGAAAACGACAGCTCCAACTGAGGTAAAATTGATTTGCTTTTTATTAAGAAAAATGCATTTGTGCATTTTGCTAATATACGATTTTGTTATGTCTTTTGCAATTGAACCTTTTAGACTGTGGATCAACCATTCAGTCAAGCTCCAGCCTTTACAATGCGCTATATATGAATTTTTCCAGAGAGGATTATAGGAGTTTTAGTTTTTATTAATATAAATTTCGGTTCACTGAGGTTATAAATTTTAGTTCAGTGAATTTTAGTTTTTTATTAATATAAATGTCAGAGTTCAAGTGTTTCTGAAACTAAAAACTGATAGAAATATTTTATTATAATTAGTTCTCTGCTATATTGATGTATGTAGTTTTTCAGAATGAATTGTTGTCTATATTTAGTTCTAAGAAACGGGAATCTATAGATTGAAAAACTCACATTTCCAAAGGTTTAGAATGAGTTTGTTGTCGATCCTCAATGATTTGTAGTTCAGAATCAGGTGTAGCGCTAGTTACATTTAAACACGTTTTTCGTGTGATTAATTAAACAAAAATTATTAATAAAATCTAAAAGAGTAACATAAATATTTTCTGGGGTATTTTTCCTAAAAAAAAAGATAACAAATTAAAATTAGAAACCTAGATTAGGGGGTTAGTGTTTAGGATTTTAGGGTTAGGGGTTAGGGTTTTGGGTTTCGGGCTTAGGGTTTATGGGTTCAGGGTTCGGTGTCCATGGTTCAAGGTTCATGGTTCAGGGTTTAGGGTTTAGAGTTTAAGGTTTAGGGTTTAATGTTTAGGGCTTAGAGTTTAGGGGTTTTGGGTTTAGGGGTTCAGGGTTTTGGATTTAGGATTTTAGGGGTTTAAAGTTTATAGGTTCAGGGTTCAGGGTTCGGTGTTCATGGTTCAGGGTTCAGGGTTTAGGGTTTAGTGTTTAGGACTTATGGTTTAGGGGTTAAGGCCTAGGGTTTAGGGATTCAGGGTTTAGGATTTCAGGATTCAGGGTTCAAGGGTTTAGGGTTTAGGGTTTTAGGTTTTGGGTTTAGGATTTTTGGTTTAGGGTTTAGGGTTTAGGGTTTAGGGGTTCAGGGTTCAGGATTTTGAGTTTTGGGTTTATGGGTTCAGGGTTCAGGATTCATCGTTCATGGTTCAAGATTCAGGGTTTCGGGTTTAGGGTTTAGGACTTAGGGTTTAGGGGTTAGGGCTTAGGGTTTAGGGGGTTCAGGGTTCAGGGTTTAGGAGTTAGGGTTCAGGGTTTTGGGTTTAGGGTTTTAGGGGTTTAGGGTTTATGGGTTCAGGGTTCAAGGTTCAGGGTTTAGGGTTTAGGGTTTAGGGTTTATGGGGTTTAGGGGTTCAGGGTTTAGGGTTTATGGGCTCATGGTTCAGTGTTCAGAGTTCAGGGTTCAGGATTCAGGGTTCAAGGTTTAGGGTTTAGGATTTAGGGTTTAGTGTTTAGGGCTCAGGGTTTAGGGGTTCAGGATTCAGGGTATAGGGTTTAAGGTTCAGGGTTTAGGGGTTCAGGGTTCAGTGTTCAAGGTTTAGGTTTTAAGGGTTCATTTTGACTTGCTTTCGAATAGGTAAAAATTCAATTGTGCATTTTGCTAATATACAATTAATTATGTTTTTCGTAGTTGAACCTTTTAGATGCCAGATCATCAATTCAGTTAAGCTCCACTCTTTACAATGCACCAGATATGAATTATCCAAGAGAGGAATATACGACTTTTAGTTTTTATTAATATAAAGTTTTGTTCACCCATGAGCAAATTTCGGTTCACCTTCCGAATATAGGAGGGTTAATTTCTGACTATTATTAGTCTTTAATGAATATTCACTTTTTTTTGTGAAATTCTTTATTCTAAAAGTCAATTTTTTCTTTATTGAATAGTCAATTTATTTTGCAATGTCAGAGAGTTCAGGTGTTTCTGAAACTGAATACTGATAGAAACATTTTTTTATAATTAGCTCTCTGAATTTCTATACAGTGTGTTTGCAACTTTTGGTTCGACCAGTGTATTAATTTCGATTCACTGTATTTTTTAGTGTTCCTAATGTATTGGTAAATACACTGATTGCAATCACTGAGAACCTGGAATAAAACAGCAGCCAGACAGTTCCAACAGATATATAAATTAACATCTCAGATGAGTAATCCATCTTGAATCAAATATAAATATTAACATTTGATATATACATTGATATTAAGAATAGATATATACATTAACATTTACATTAATATTGACATATATACATTTGAAAGAAGCATTGTTTGCTTTTTTAACAAGTTAAACAAAATATTGTTAATTACTACCAGTCAATAATAGTATATGCTATTTACTTTCTAAATTCCCAAATGTGAATTTATAATAAGGGCTGGGGAGGATAGTAGATGGTTTTGAGAGTCTTATTGTTTCAGATTCTCAAACCATATTGGTATCTGAAGTCATCAATCTCTTCCTACATTTCAATCGAAAGGAATTAGTTATATAAGAAATGAACCCAACTGAAATAAGAACAATATTATTCAAAGTCCTAGTTATATTCTAAAAATTCAATCACAATAACCCTAAACCCTAAACACATTAAATATCAAGTAAATCAAAATCACATAGGTCATCGAACCGAACAATGTTCATATGGTGAATAAATGGTGATTAACTTTGAATCAACAAGAATAGTATTTCTCCATGCAAAAAAGTACTGAACAGAGTAACAACCAATTTCAAAGCCCTAGTTAAACTATCCACTCAACTACATGAAATTAACAATAAAGTTTATTCAAAGCCCTAGTTATACTGTAAATATGCAATCACAGTAACCTTAAACCCTAAACAAAGTTAAAGAAGGCCACCGAACCGAACATTGTTTATGTGGTGAATAAATGGTGATCAAATTTCAGTCAACAAGAATAGTATTTCTCCATGGAAAAGAACTACTGAATAGAGTAACAACCAATTTCAAAGCCCTAGTTACACTATCCACTGAACTGAATGAAATAAGAAAAGAAAGAAGTTTATTAATTTAGAAAGTACTTACTTGTGTCCAAGCTTTATATTTATATCTCTTCCCGCTTTTGATCTTTCGTGGATCAATTGTTTCGAGCCATTTCATCATGTATATTCCACAATCATAGCTAAACAAGAATTGAGTATAATATGATCAATATTATACAAAATAAACCACATTAAAAATAGCACTATAGAAGAGAAAGATTCTTACTTTGTACGTTGACCATTCAGTGGAATATACTCTGCTTTCTCTCTTAGTCTGTCCTCCATTAAAGGTTCCGTCCCAGCGTACACCCTCCTCTGGGAAATTATTAAACCCTGAAAGGGACACAAAATGTAAATAAAGAGAAGCAACAACAGTGAACCAAACTCCTCTCATCTACTGAATAATTTGAATAATTTACAACAAAATAACTTACAACAAATTTGTTCAGTTTCACTCTTGATTCAGGTATATCTTTTTTTGGCTTATTGATAGGTTCAAGGACATAGAATTTCTTTTTGTTGACATCAGCAATCCACAACCACCAATGCGCTCCATTACAAATTGGCACAAATAGCTGAAGTTTGGGAAAATGATAGAATATTCCAGTAGAAACAATAGCAAACAAGAGAATTATCGAATAATTTTTAGAAATTACAACTTAAAAATGGATGCGATGCAAGTTTTCTTTTGTCAAGAAACTGGCGGTGGTGGGCATACTGGTCAATATCGAACCTGTAGGTCTTGTTTGTTGTTTTATCAGTGTAGTCCACGCCATGTGTTTCCAATATAAAATTCTACAAAACGAACATCAGTTAAATCACATTTTCACCAAACCAAATACAATTCATATGTTGAATAAAACGTGAAAAATATTCAATCATCAAGAGAAAAGTTTTCTTCATGCAAAAGAACTCAACAGAACACATAACAATCAGGTGAATCAATATTAACATTCCCACTGAACCGAACAACAATCAGCAGGAAATAAGAAATTTAGCTTACCACAATATCCAGTGGCACAATGTATACTTGTTCCTGATAATGGCGAACTTTTATTTGGTTGAGAATCATGCTATGTATACTGACAACCTACACGAAGAAAATTTATGAGATATACTTTATAAGAGTATTCAGAAAAATCATTAACGTTAACGCAATTGGCAAAGAATTTACCGCGGCATGCACTTGTTTTTTGGCATTAGAGACATGAAATATTCTCTTAACCCCTCGTAAAGTGCCTCACGTTTCAAGACGAATATTGTATCATATTCGTTGCTACTATCTTTTGTCATTTTCATATGTGTCATCCAATGATAAGACTTCTCGATCAACTCCTTTGAGATTTTTCTCTTTTTCTCCAGAGTTTTGAAAACTTCAACAGCTGGTAAGGTTGGCTCGGAAGATGTTGCTTCAGCAAATTTTAATGCTGCCGTCACTCTAGCATCTACCACTGTCTCTGCCAAGATTTCAAGCTGTGAAACAGGCGGCTCAGAGGGATGATTTGGTTGAGATGCTAGTGGACTTATCCCAAGGCTAAAGAAAGGCATATCATCTTTTTTTTCTATGTTACCGTTGTTTTTCGGCAGGGCTGCTGCATTAAACAGAAAACAGTTCAAAAACAACCAATTAAAATTAATAAAAAGAATTTTTGTGTGCAACTTACTCATTATTAGAAACTTCATAGATATCGTCATCATTGATTAACTCTTCAATAACAGAACTTGTAACAGACAACGTAGGTTCTGGCTCCGTTTTTCTCAGTGAAGATATCTCGGCAGCCTGCTTTTTCAGGTTTCTGAGGGTAACTGTAAGAAATAGAAGAGATAAAACTTACAATTAAAGCATGTAGTGAAGTGAAATTATCGGAATTTGTATAAGCAGTAAAACTTACACATCGATGTGTACTTCTTCTTTCGATTGCTGCGCTGTTGCTTCTTTGTTGGGCTGTTGTTGCGATTCCAAAGGGCTGCCGCATTTCAATAATTATCCCAAACTATTATCATGTTCTATTAAAAAAATAAAAAGTATTTTATGAGCCTACCGAACTGAACAAGATTCATGTGATGAGTAAATATTTATAAACTTACTCTCCATCAGAGGTTTATTGTGTTTAACTTTCTAGAGGGACATAGATAACGTCATCATTGATAAACTCTTCCTGAAGAGAGCATGGAAGAGACAACGCAAGAGGATTTCAAAGGAATGTAAACAAGGAAGAAGTTAATTTTAAATAATTAGAACTTGTTCTAAGAAACGAGAATCTACACATTCAAAAACTCACATTTTCAAAGGTTCAGAATGAGTTTTTTGTTGAACCTCAATGATTTGTAGCTCAGAATTGGGTTCAGTGCTAGTGACATTTAAACACATTTTCCGTGAGATTAATTAAACAAAATATAATTACCTAAATCTAAAAGAGTATCATAAATATTTTTAACTTATACTGGTGAACTTTTAAAAATCTTTCTTGGATAGATTTTATTTTTTCTAAAATATTTACTGTGGTTTTCGGGGTATTTTTCCTAAAAAAAAGATAACAAATTCAAATTAGAAACCAAGATTAAAAGTAGAGGTTTAGAAATACATTAAATTTGTTTTTGCAAACTACCGAATCGAAAGTAAAGAGCGCAACCAACCAATTTACCTGGTATTGTCTTGGGCATTTACAGACGGTGTGAAAGCTTCCCTGAGTCCGCAAGAGTGGTTCTCTTCCGAGATTTACAGTCGGCAGTCTAACCAAGATAAATAAATATTAGTAATTGAATCGATAGGAATTAGAAAAGGTTCTATCAATAGTTAGCAAAGAAAGAAAAATAACTCGATAAAAGAAGCCGAATCTTACGTCTCAGACAAATCATTTTATGGCTCCGTCGAGTCAAACTGATCCGGAGCAACGTTCGCTGTTTGAGCTCCATAATTTCTTTTCTTTCACCTCTTTTCTCTTATTGTCTCCAATGCTTGTCTTCTTCTTTCTGCAGCGCTGTCTTTTATTTGTTCAGATCTGAAAGTTCATAAAATAAGTTTGAAAGAACCTAAAACAAAAGCATCAATAAAGTAAAAGAAAATATGATTCGAGAAACTTATTGCTTGTCAGATTGTGTTTGGATTTTTGCCACCCTTTGCGGTTGTTTTCTTTTTATTGTAGGTATTTTCTCAATTTCTTTTTCTCTACAACACAGACAAAGACATTGAATTTATACCGGAGAAAAATATAAGCAAAAAAAAGACACTAACAATCAAGTGAACGAAATTGACAGACAACACTAAACCGAAAGAAATTCATATGCCGAACAAAATGTGATAGTCATTCAATCATCAAGAAAAATATTTCCGGATGAAAAAGAAGTCAACTTGAGCAACTGCACTGAACAATATCACATTTGTACTTTACTTTTACTTAACTAGCATACATGAACAATTTTAAGCAAGGAAATGCAAAAACTAAACCAAATGAATATCATACAATCATATGAATGAACATCACCCAATACTTACTGGATTTCAGATTTACTTGTGCCCTCTGAATCTGTCAGCACATGCTTTCTTTTTTTGCTTTGTTTTTTAACCACTTTCTGTGGTTGTTTTCTTTTTTTGTGCCAGTTTTTTCAATTTCTTCTTCTCTGCAATACATAAAAACAAACGCATAAGAACAACTTTAAGCAAATACAAGTTAAATGAAATCAATATGAAGATCAAACTTATTAGTTTTCAGATTAATTTTTACTTTCTGAATCTATTGGAGTGCTTTCATTTTCAGTTGTTGTTTCTGAATCCATATCAATAAGCTTTTGTTTTTTAACCACCCTCCTTTGTTTTGTTCTCTTTGTTGGTGGTGCTTTGTCAGATTCGGATTCAGTTTCAGATTCAGAAAATCTTTCTTCTTCTGAAGAAGAATCCAGATCAACAATTTTCTTTTTTTTCTTTCTTTCCTTTTTTCTTCTTATCTAACTTCTTTGTTTTTTTCTTCCTTCTTTATGTTCTTTCTGTATAGAAGTCCCTAAAATAGAAATTTATTTAATGAGAAATACAATAACAATTAGCTAAATTAACATTAGCAACCCACTGAATCAAACAAGAGTAATGTGCTTAATAAAATGTCATAAAACGTGATAATTATTTAATGATCAAAAAAATATTTTTGCATCACAATAACTCAATTGAAGACACTAACAATCAAGTGAACCAAACGGATAAGACCCACCGAATCGAATAAGATTCATATGGTAAATAAAACGTGACAAATATTTAATATTAAAGAAAAGTGTTTCTGAATACACAAAGATTCAAATGAACACACTAACAATTGCAAGTAGGAGAGATAAATTAATTATAACTTAAAACACAAGGTTATTTAGTTATTAGATTATTTTAGAAGTATCTGAAATGAAATTTTAGGGGAATTTTTTCTTTAATTTACAAATGAGTCAGTTGCTTCCCTCGAAATTCGGTCAAGTTTAGATACTCGATTGTTTTTGCAAAGATCTAAGTAGATGTTACTTCTATTTAGCATCTGGATGTTCCTTTTATATACTAAATAAATGTTACTTTATACATTTTTTAATTTTCCTGTGTTGCAGTTGTTATATCTGTATTTTTTTAAAAATTGCATGACCTTTTTTTTTAAAATCCTACTCGACATATTTTTCTGTGTAGTTACTTGGTTGTTTTTGCATAGATCTAAGTAGATGTTACTTATGTTAAACATCAAGATGTTCTTTTTTCATACTAAATGGATGTTACTTTATATATTTTTCGAATTTTTTTGTATTACAGTTGTGGATAACTGTACTTCTTTAAGAATTGCATGGCTTTTTTTTAAAATTCTACTTGTCATGTTTCTCCGTGTAGATATCTGATTAGTTTTGCAAAGATCTAAGTAGATGTTATTTCTGTCAAGCACTAGGATGTTCTTTTTTCATACTAAATAGATGTTACTTTATATATTTTCTGAGTTTGCTTCTGATACAGTTGTGGATGTCTCTAAATTCCTTCACTACCTTTTCAAGCAACATGCTATATTGATTTTACTTTTGAAGCTATCACACTAACAATGTAGTATAATTAATCTTGTTTTCTACTATGAATTTCATCTTTATCAATCTTGTATTTTGAAGTTCTCATATACAAATATCTAATAGTTTAAGATACACCATTCCAAATTATTTCTATAATCTATTTGTATTTGCTTCTTAAATGTCCAATAGTTTTGAAGAAAAAAATTTATGTTTATGTAATTATGTTCACATAAGTAATAGCCATCATTATTTGCATAATAGCTTGGTAATTTTCAAAGACAGTAAAAAAAGAAAAAAATTTTAAACTACTTTTAGCAACAATAACATAAGAAAAAAAATTGACATAAATAACAACATGAAAAGATTAATTTCATACAAGGATACAAGTTTCATTCATTTTGATTTTGAAGTTTAAAATACCAATTTCTGAATATAATTAACAAACACAATGAAATTGTCAATAGAATTGACATTGAGGCTAAGGCAAATTTATTGGGATTAAGGCTATTATTTAGTTAAAAATTCATTCTTAATGATAGTACCTCTAGCAAAATTTTCATTTTTCACATTCTTTAATGCACTAAACATTTTTTATGCTGATGGATCTATCTGACTTTTCACTGACTTGATAATTATTTGAAAATTTTTTTTGTACATTGTCTCTCCCTTTTCAGAATCTTCACTGCAACATCCCTCCTATCTTGTAGGCCTCTTTTGTAAACAAGGTCAAAGCTACCTTCTCCTAATAACAACTATTCTTTTGTCATTTTCTTCTTTTTTTTTTTCTTATTAAAGACATCAACTCTCAAAGCTTCGACAAACTCTCATCATTACCAATTACATCTTATTCAACTATACCAAAAACATAAAAAAGATGAGAATGAAACTAAATATACAATACAGAATATTTTATAGGCACTAAAAAAAATTACTAATTATCTCAAAAGAAATATTCAACACTATAAGAGTTTAATAATTAGAACAATTTAGATTAAAAGGATCCAAAAGAAACATTCATAGTAAAAAAACACAAGTTAAACTAAAACTATAAAATGAAAAGAAAAAAAAATTTAGGTCGTTGTGGAGTGTCGCCTAACAACACAGTTCTAGATGTTGCAATAGCTGTGCCAATTGTAGAAAAACATGGACGATGTGACTCTAAAAATGAGAGAAAAAAAAAAGAAAAAGGTTTCTGTACGTGACTATAGAAATTAAACGAGAGAAAAAGGAAGAATTTTTACCGCTTTTAATTAAAATTTACTTAATCATCAATTTTTAATTATTTATATTTAAATTTAAAAAATTTAAAATTAATTATTAAATAGAATTGTTTAAAAAATTAGCTTATTACTCTTAGTTGAATATACTTTTTCTAATTAATAATAGTTAGAAAAATGACATCACGTGAGTAGTGCTTGCGGACGTTGCCAAGAAAGTGCACAAGAATATGTAAAAATATATAGATACGCAAAGCTTATACTTCCAATGTTATTTAACGATATTTTTCAACTATATCTCCTATTTAATTTTCGGCATGTGAAGTATAAGATTAATTGGAAAGTTTGTAATTATCTCATTATATTATTTACGATAATGTCAAAGGGATAAAAAAAAATAACTAAAATTTATCTTATTTAATATTATTAATAAATATTAAATAAAATTAAATATTAAATAAGATAAATTTTACTTATTTTTTGTTAAAGTAATATTATACATTTTAAAGTTTTTTTATAAATTAAATTTAACTAAATTAAATAATAAAATTTAAAAATAATATTAGTGATAATTAATTTTTATTATATTAAATTAATTCGATTAGATTTGATTAATAAAAAAATTTAATATATAATATTATTTTTTTATTTAATTCATTTTGGTTATTAAATATTTTTGTATTATTAAATAGTAAAAATTAATAAACGTGTCTCATGATTTCCAGATTGTGTTTGTGTGTGTGATCATCACGCATGAAATATTCTTCCGTTACATGCACATTGCACGTACGTACGTACGTACATAATACGTATATTAAGTAGCCATACATGCATATACGTAGCTAGAATGACAGCAGGGATTACACATAGAAGTAAAATTCCTTTTGCAGTCTAGTATATATAATGCACATAATTATTTAATCAGTTGCATTATATTAGTTTTGGTTATTATTGAGATTCGTTCTGATCTTGTTCAGAGATATATGAAGATGGATTCAATAAGATCAATTTTCATTCCCTTGTTTGTTAATACATACATTCTAAGCAACTCTTCTCATAAACCTGAAATTAGTGGTGGAGAAAGATGCCAACAATGCTAGGTAGCTAGTTTAGAGGAAAGTTGACCATTCCAAAAACTGAGAAGGGTATATTATTAATTAATATAATATTGTAATAAGACTAGATGGGGGCATATACAGTGTACGCAATGGCCACTTGCCAAATAGCTCTTTTCTTCATTGGACAAATGTCTCATTATCAACTTGTTCACACTTTCCTAGGTCATGCCTGCTCAGAGGCCCCCCCATACATTATGGAATTAATTATTCGGAATCATGTTAGTACTACTACTATAGTCTACTATACTTTTCTCGTTAATTCCACAAAAACAACGTACCACAGATATTTTTAGAAACCCATGACCCCTTCACCACAAAATTAGACATCCCAAACAGGCTGAAATCATGGAAACGTGATATGCATGAACATTGAACAACACATCTATATATCTCATCTATATCAACAACTTACCTATTATTAAACGGATTACAAAATCAACACTTAGATCGCTATACTAGAGTTATAACATACCTCCTTCAAAAGAAAAAGAGAAAATTAAAAAACAAAAAGCTATTTTTCTATGATGTACAATTTCTTTTTCTTTCTCGTCAACTAGTAATATACAATTCACCTTTTTCACGCAATTTGCAACCTGCAAGTTGCAAATACACCGCCACCGTTTTCCCCCCTTGCCTTCTCCACCTTCTCCCCCGCTCCATTCTTCGCTTCATCATTTCTTCAACAACAACAAAATTCCAAAACTCACAAAAGAACAAGAAAAGAGAGGCAAAAAAGAAACATAAAACTAATTAAACTTAATGTTACAAAGCTCCAATAATCTTTGGCTTCTTGCTACATTCTAATGCAAACAGCTCCATCTCTTTCCGCTTCCCATTGCATCCACCACCAACCCCATCCGAACCAGGAAGCTTCAAAAGGTTGACCCCGAAAAGCCGTACCATCTGAACCGGCTCAACCACCGGCCCAACCGGAATCAACAAACCATTATTTCTTTTATTATTCTTCGTATTATCATCTTCATTAGGGCTATTTACAACACCACCACAATCCATTCTTGCTTTGCAGTCAATGTACAGCTGTCCGTCTGGTCCAGCCGACCGGTAAAACCGAACCGCATCACCAGCCCGAAGGCTCTTCTCCTTAACGAACCGGCTCCACCCTTTCGTGAGCACGTAGCTCTGGCTACTGTTCCAATACGAGTAACGGAACCGCCACACTTTCCCTCCAACGTCTTCGAAATTCAACAGCACTCCTTTCGCCGCTGCGGCGCAACCGTTTCCCTGTATCGGAAAGTGCTTCTCCGCGTGCTGTTTCGGTATAACTAACCGATTCAGTTTACCAACATCGCTAGGCGTAACCGTTTTCTCGAACAGCTGTTCACGCGCGCGAAGATTGCACGCGCCCTCAGAGCCGAAGGAGGACGCGTCGAAGTTGTCGCCGTTGCCTCGTCGGTGCCTCTTTCCGCCGCACGCGCCACCTCACTTGCTCTGACGAAGCTCTTCCTCGTAGGTGTGCTTCCTCAGCATGTCCACGATCTCGGACTTGGAATGCGAATTCAGAAACTCGGTTTCTGAGCCGTCGTCGGATTCGTCGGAGTCACCGTCGGCTACGGTGAGGTGCTTGAAGTTGGTGACGGCGTCCTTGCCGCGGAATCTGACCGCCGCGATGTCGTAGGCCCTGGCGGCTTCGTCCTCCTCGTTGAAGGTACCAAGCCACACGCGCTGGTGCTTCTCGTAAATCTGCGCGCCCCAGCGGCCGTTGGGCTGAGGCACCACGCCTTTGTACTTGGACGACGGTAGCTTCCGGGATTCAACCTCGGCGGCGACGCCGCATCCGTCGGCAGTATTGTTGTTGGCTGTCGGCGGCGGAGGAGGAGATTTAGCCGGGGATAGGGTTATGGAAAGTGAGTCGCTGGTTGTGGCGGTTTCCTCAGTTGAAGTAGTAACTGCTTCCATTTTGTTTTTCTGTTAGGTTTTCGTAACTAACTTTGGTTTTTCTGTGTGGAGAAAGAGGGAGTTATGGGTTTTTTTAAGGATGTTATAGCTTCATGAAATGTGTGAGAGAGTAAAGGAAAGAAAGAAAGAGTGCTAAGGGGTTCTTTTGAGGGTGGAGAGATATATATAGAAAGAAATTTACTTATCTACCTGTGGTGTGTTGTTTGTATGGAAAAGGAAAAATGGCATAATTTTTGGGATAATCTAATTATTTTGAATTAAAGGAGGATGGGTCATGAGTGGGTAATTACAATTGATTTTAATTTTTGTTGTTATTTATTTGAGTATGATGCTGTGGGGGAAATGATGTGGGCACATAACATACATATAGTGGGTCAACTCAATATATATAGGAGATGGAAGGAAGATTCATGGTGCGAGCCACCAGTATATGAGGGAGAGAGGGAGCAGTTATAGATCCACAAGAAAAATAAAATTAAATAAGAAATTCTTATGTTCTCTCAGTTTCACATATATATTAGTCATATTAATAAGTAATTATTTTTGTTTTATGCTAAATTTTTAAAATTTTTATAAAAATATTACTTACAATTCAAAATAATAAATTTATATTACTGATATATCAAACAATAAATAACATATATAGAGCAAATAACTTAATTTACTTCAAAACATATTAAAATTTTTCAAAATGAATATACATAAGAGATTTACTTCACACCTACATGCGGTGTATGTGAACTATATATGAAGCTAGCTAAGGCATTTTTTTTATCTTATAAACTTGTATACAGGACGGATCCAGAAATGATATTATGGGGGGCCAATAATACATATAATATTAAAAATTATGTAAAAAAATTATATAATATAAGATGTATTATAAAAATATATTGACAGAGAATATATTTTAAAGTAAAAAGAAATATGTGTATACTTTTTACTAACGAAATGGTCGATTCTTCATATCATAAAATTCACCGATAATAGAATTTGTGTAAAATTTTTCAGTAATTTTCTTTTCAATATAATTAAAAGAAAATTATCAAGAAATTCATCTTTTATTTTATTTCTAAGTTATTTTTTACAATATTCATAGTTAAAAAAGATCTCTTAATTGTAACAGTTGAAACAGAGAGAATTAATACCAAATGAATAAAAAAAGACTGCTACAAGAAGAAAAAGAATTCACTTTATGATATTTGAAATTTTTTATTTAATTAAAAAATATTAGTAATAATATCTTTTTCAGATTTCTTTAATATTGTTACTTACTTTTTAGATATTAAAAATTATTAATATTAAAATTAGACTGAATTTTTATTTATACTAGACTAAATACTAAATATTTTTTTTAAAAAAAATTAAATTATACATAATAATTTATTACTCTGGGGCCGAGGCCGCCACTCGCCTCCTTATGTCCGTCCCTGCTTGTACATACTATTCCTTTGATTATAAAATAGAAAATAACTAGCTGTAATTCGTAATTTTATATTCACCACATGCATGTTCACGTGAGATATAAATGTACACACACACATTATATTTTGACAAGTTGTGATGAGGTATTAACATACAAATATTAGCTATAAATAATGAAATAAATTTAAACTTTAAATGTGCACATTATGAATAATGTATATGGAAAAAAATAGATAAAGGTATGGATAGAGGTGCATGGGTGATAATAAGTGATGGATGAGTTGGGGGGTATGTTATGTATGTAAAGTAGGACCCACATATAAGCAAGTTGATGAAGGAAAGAGAAAGAGAGGGTGTAGGCGGAGCTGCTTATTCATCCCCCCTGAGCATTGCTGCTACTGCACAACCCTCAGCATGGTCTCCCCTCTTGCCATCTTAATATTTTTTTTATTATATAAATTAAATTATATGGGTATATCAGATACTGTTGTATATGTGTATCGTTCATCAAAATGTACTCTAGTATTATTATTATTATTATTTGGTGCTGCTTGATAAGAATCCAGATTTTCATATTATTATATTCATTTTTCCCAAAGGAGAATGAAGGTCTTGATTTGTTTCCCCCGGCCCCTTTTTATTATATAAATATATTTAGGGTTCATATCTATAATCTTAGCTTCAAAGACCTGGATATGGTGGTAAATGGCTAAATTGCTATATGCACCGCCAATTTCTTATGCCCACTTCGAATTTGTCTTATTTGCCAAAACTTCAACTCGCGGTAATTTCCCTATCAAAAATCATTTACACAAATAAATAATAAACAAATCTTATTGGTTGCAATATTTTAAATTTTTAACATCTTAATATAGTTGACCATATTCGAATTTATTTAAGTAAACACACTATTGTACCATGAAAGACGAATTTTTCTTTAAATATTTTTTCATATTTTGCATGAGAAAAGTCTTCTATAGATTAAATAGGCTGATGAATGATGTAACCCGTTAACTCCTAAACAAACAATAAATAGATTGTACTCTGTCTGCGTAGTATTTGATTCGTGCAATGCCTTTCTTCTATTTCTTTGTAAACAATAACGTATGATAAATCATACAAAAGTCTAAAATGATCTTATTTTATATTTAATATTTATTATAATATTATTATATATAATTATAAATGATATCTATAAAATTATAGATGATAAATTAAATAAAGTAATTTAGATTATTATTATGTTAGCATTACTATTTATAAATTACTACTAGTATTTAAACTTTATTATATAATCTAATAATTTAGCTAGGTAATTAAATAGGAATGCAGTCAATTAGTAGAAAAATAGATCCATTAATAAAAAAGAAAGCATTTTCAAGGTCAAAAGAATCAAACCAAAGAAATATTTAAAATCTAAAATTAAATAAAAACAAATATCTAAAATTATTGTAAAAAAATATCTGAAATCTAAAAAAAAATATCTAAAACATAATAAAAAAACATTTAAAATTTAATAAAAAATAGTTTTCTAAAATCATTTAAAAAAATTCAAAATCTAAAAAAATGAGACATTAAAAAAATATTAAAAAAATTCGAAAATTAAAAAAAATCTAAAATTATTAAAAAAATAATCCAAAACTTAAAAAAAAACACATAAAAATATTTAGCATATAAAAAAGATACGTTCGAAATTTAGAAAAAAAAAAAACATCCAAAACCTAAAAAAAGAATGTCGTTATAAAAATATATCTAAAACCTAATAAAAACAAACATTCAAAACTTAACAAAAACGAGATATCCAAAATCATTTTAAAAAATTCAAAACTAATAAAGGGAGACATCTAAAATGATTGAAAAAAAATATTTAAAAATTAAAAAAACAATTAAAACTATTAAAAAATTATCTAAAACAAAAAAAAACATAAAAAACATCAAAAAATCTAAAACTTATTAAAAAAATCTAAAATTAATAAAAAAATCATCCAAAATTAAAAAGATGTTGACGATGCAACGAGCGCAGCGCGGTACGACAGTAGAGCGCGCGGCCGCCGGTGAGCAGCGGCACGATCGACAAGCAAAAAACACCAGGAGTAAAGTCGCGGGTTGTGGACTCGAATACCATGCGCGACAATGGCACAAGAGGAAGGTCGCAGCAAGGAGATGCGATGCGCGGCAGGGAGGGAGGGAATGAGAGATTATAGCGTTGCAGCTTATAAATTGGGACATGAGACTTAGTTTTTGAGCGCAAAACTAATTTTTTTAAATTTCAGGTTTAGAATGTTAGAAGTTGGTTGAGTTGGTTGCACAATGTGTTAGCTAGATAGACCTTTTCATAATCTAACTCAAATTGCAGTTTAACAATGTAGTTGAACTCATGGGCCACTTAATTAATGAATAAGTTTCTCGCACATCTCATTTATGAGAGTGTAAATCTAAGCATTTGACTCATATTTCTATAATTTTTTAATAAAAATATTACATATATATAAAAAATTAATTAATAAATTAATTATTATATATTTATATTACAGTAAAGTCAATTAGATTCTTGAAAATTTTGACTTTAGATTAATCGATCCTTAAAAAAAATATTATCAACTTGATTTTTAGAATAGCAAACGGTAAACATATAATGTTTTTCTATCAATTTATCAATTAAAATTTAACGATGATGTTTATATGTACATGTCTATCTACGAAAGATAATTATGTAAATAACAATTTTTTAAATGAAATTTCACTTATTTTAATAGTATTTACGATAAATAAAGAACAGTTAATAAAAGATATACAAAAATTCAAAAAATAATAAATATTTCATGGTCTAAAATTAGTAAATTACATCATTTTCTTACTCCTATAACAATAACGAAACATGCACAACTGTAAATAACGAAATACATAAACAATTTCGTTCGTTTCGTACTGTTTATTGACAAAAGAATATACATGTCTACCGTTTATTATCTTGGAGAACTTAACTGATATTTTTTTTCAAAGTTTAATAATCCAAAATCAATATTTTTAAAGATCTAATTACCACTTTACTTTATTTATTATGTATTTTATACAGCCTATATTACGTATACATTAATATTAGCTACTAAAATTAACTACACATATTAAAATACAAATATATATTAAAAATAAATTAAATTATATATATTTATACACAAATATATTAATGATTAATTTTAGTAGATGAATAATATTTTTATTTTTATACTAATAACTAATTTGGTTAGTTATCTTTAGTATTTGGTAGTACGATTGTTTTTTTAATCCCCTTGCTAAGAATCGCGGTTTGATCTATTACGTATTACATTCGGTCGTCGTCGTAATTTTACTCATGGTAATATTAATTAGGTTTTTTCATTTCTAATCTTTTTTTTTTTACATTTTAGAGTTTTGATTATTTAATTTTATGATGTACAAACACTAGCATAAATATAAAATACGATATAATACAAGATACGTTGATACACAAATTTTAAAATTTTATAAGACATTGGATATATATATATATATATATATATAATATTTTTTAGATAAATTATAATAATTTTTTAATTATTTTTAATGTCTTATTTTAATTATATAACGTATTTAAAATATTTTTTATTTTAATAAATAATAATATATTATTTTTAAAATTATTTTAAAAATATATGTTAAGAATAAGGGTGGATATACTGATATGTAATAGTATTTACGTGTGTTCAAACATGTTTGGAGTAGAACTTTTTATTTTTTATTAAGACAACATTGAACACAGCAGAAACACGTGTTAGACGAGTGTTGATGAGTGTCGTGTCCAAAATATATCTGACACGTAAATATAGCAACTCAGTGAAGTGTCTGTACTTCATAGATTTAATTAAATGTTTATTTTATGCACTAATTCTAAAATCTATTACTAAAAGAAATTATTAAAAGTATCGTAAAATTATTTTTTTCAAAAGTTTAAATTAATAAAAAGAGATAATATAAAAATTTATATCTCTAACACACTTCCTTAAAAAAATATTTTTAAGGTTTGCTAGATTTTTCTCATAGATTTTCTTTTCTATTTTTTTTACCTTACGCTATTTTTTTACTTTTAAAATTCACCAATAATTAAAATCTAGACCTTTTGGATATAAAATTTTAAAGTCAATTTTATGGTGCTTATGAGTTGGTGCCTAAATTTTGTCTAACTTATCTTTTGTAGTAAGTTTTAATTTTTTTAAATTTATTTATTGTTATATCTTTCAAATTAAATATTATTTTTTAATTATTTTAATAAATAGACACCATAACATTCACCAAATTTTAATACTATATTATAAAATTATTTTTTTCTAAAAAATTAAATAAATAGAAAAATAATATAAATAATTATATCACTACCAAAAAAAATATTTTAATTAAAAAAATAGTACTCAAATTTCAACTTTTGCAACTAATAGTGAATGAATATATATTAGGATATTAACCGCTATATCTTATACAAATTGTTAAAAGAAGAATGTTAAAAAAGTCAGTAAATTTTATAATTTATAATTATTAATTAATTATTATTAATATTTTTTAATGATATAAAATTATATTTAATAATATAAAATTATTTATTTTTTATTAATTAAATATTTATCAAATTTTAATAAAAATATTTATGTCCTAAATTTTCTCTAATAATTGCAAGGTACTTAAATGTGACATTACATACTTAATATAGAGACACAGTCATACAGATTATACAGAGTGCGGAGACCTACTGATAAGAACCACTTGCTTGTAATAAATAAAATATATAAAAATAAAAAATTATTAACTAATAGTTAAATAAAATTAATTCTTTTCTAATATCGAAATAGGATAATATACTGGACTATTATTGGAGCATTTGTGTACGGACGAGTCCTTTGAACCTTGACATACATAGATTGATGGACCCACATATACACAACTTGACCAAAAACCGAGCGCCCAAGATGGTGGTTTACTGGTTTCTAGTTTCTTTTTCTTTTTTTCTTTTTTCCAGTGGTTCTTGGTTTGGTTTTGGTTCTGTGTGTGTTTAATTTGTGGACCCTTACTTTCCTCTCCCCTTCTAATATCAGAATAATTCCACTAATAGAATTTTTCAATTATGGCATACAAGAATTTTTTTTTTAAATAAAAATTATGTCTTGATCCATGCATGCTGGATATTTCATATTTGTGACCAATTAATGGTATATTCTGCCTCTTGAAAAAAATGGTACGGACAAAAATTATTGCCCATGGTTTAGCCCTCGCTCGTTCCTGTCTCAATCAAATTCGTCCATCTAATTAACCAATCAACCAATTACATTTCTTCCCTTCAATTTCGATCGTCAAAAACATATATAGATATATAATTGAGTTGAAAAAAAGGTACCTATTTAGATGCCATTTTGTTTTGAAACCTGGTGTCATATATATATAAAAATGATAAAAAAATCAGTAATATATAAAAGTGTGAATTAAAAATATTTTATTAAACTGTGACAATAAATAAAAATATTGACTAAAAAATAATAAATTCTGTTAATTCTTTAATTTTTCTCATAAATTCAATTTTGCTATTTCTACCACATATCTAAACAACTTAAATACAACTCGTTATATACAGCCCTACCTATTATTGTTTTATACGGCATGTGTGGGATCAAAATTATAATTTGAACGAGCTTATCTCATAAAATCACATTCTAAAAAATTAAATTATTATATATCTAACATATTAGGTTAAACTTGTACTATGAATAATTATGGATGTGAATTTCTGGAATGAGTTGCGAAAAACGTTTCTGTATATAAATAGAAACACACCTAGCATTGGGGTGCGAATCGGACCCCAAATCTTAATGGAGATTGGTAAGAAAGGATTTCGATTATACGTTAGACCAATCATAAAATGGCAAATGGCCAAGAGTATCTTTTATTACATACATGATAAGAGTCAGGATTCAAGGCCTTAAATTGGATTCATCCAAGTTGCAAATGAATTACTAGTGAAATGATGCATAGAAATTCAAAATATTATTTAAAAATTAAAATTAACTACTAAAAATAATTATTAATATATTTATATATAAATATATAATTTAATTTATTTTTAATATATATTTTATGTTAATAACTAATTTTAATAATTAATTTTAATCTACATGTAAGATAGTTGATATAAATTATAAAGTCGATCCATATCTGACCATACGTGAAGTATTGCTGTGGGTTAATATATGTGGCCCGTGGGACATTAAATTCTCATATATCTAGTGAAATAATTCGGATGGATAATAATTAAAGAAAACAAATTAAACACACTTTATATTTTGAAATTTGAATTGCATAAAAATATTTTCCCGACTCAAATCAACTATTTCATAATTTTGTCAAATAATTGATATATATACTTCTAAGTCCATTGTTATTCGAGTATCTTCTAAAAAGTGAGGATAAATCATTTTCTTTGATGTATTATATTATATAATAGGAATTTTAGTTTTAATAAATGAAACAACTTTTGTTCATAGAAAAGTAAAATCGTACTTATTACATATAGCATAAAACTTATATAAGATTTTTTATTTAAAAAAAATAAATATTCAGTATGATGTAGGAACAGAACTAAATAAAATATTAAAAAAGACCAAAAATATTTATACAATAAAATAAAATTAAAATAAAATTTTAAGAAGATTTAAACTAAAATTTATATATAATTTATATATAAAAAATTAAAATTAAGAGTATTATCGTCCTTTTTCTATTATATGGCTCCGCTACTAGTATGATACTAAAAAATTTTAAATAATAAAAACAAAAATAATAAAATTAATTTTTTTTAAATCTGCACAGATGTCAGATGTACTACAATATAATGGAATATCTGTTTTTCTTCTTAAAATAAATTTAAATATTCTTAAATTTAAAAAAAAATTATTATATAATATTTTTTTTCAAATTTAAAAAATCTGTACTATTAAAGTCAAAATATCCATAAAAAAAGCATTTCAATTATAAAAAGAGAAAAATAAACCATAAGAAGATTATTGAAATTTAAATGTAAAATTTAAAATTTAAAAAAATTAAAATAGAAATAAGTTTAGAAATAAAATCAACA
The DNA here is from genome assembly GCF_003086295.3 of Arachis hypogaea. NCBI lineage: Eukaryota > Viridiplantae > Streptophyta > Magnoliopsida > Fabales > Fabaceae > Arachis > Arachis hypogaea. The sequence continues at coordinate 120,345,013 of NC_092044.1, read as the reverse complement.
ACATAAATAGAAAGGAGAACAAAAAGAAGAAAAAGAATCGGAGAGGAAAAGGTAAGTGGAGAAAGGCAAGTAAAAAAAAAAAAAGAAAGAAAGAAAGACAACTAGAAAAACAGGGATTTTTTAATAAATAAAAAAATATTTTATTTAGTGAAATAAATAATTTATAAAATAATTATAAAAATACATAGTATGTCTTATTTTGTTTACCGTGTAAATAAAATAGATCGAATAATATGTGTATATATAAATAAGATATGTGTAACGTTTACACTGTAAACGAGATAAGATTTGAGGCGACCTATATATACATGTCGTTAACAACAACGTTTCAGTTCTCATTTTCAATTTTTCCACCATTTTTCTCTCTCTTCTATCCTTTTCTAACCATATTATTGAGTAACTTTAAAATGGCACGCGCAGATGCATGTGATCCGGATATCAATCGACTGAACGCGACATGACACGTCGTCGGGACAGCCGACTTCATAGTTAGTTTTGTTATTTTTGTCACGTTTATGTTATCGCATATATATAGTCATGGTTATAATACTTGCCAGAAATTAGTATATAATTTATTGTTTAAATGGCTGAATATATCGTTAGCAATGATTCACTGATAAGGTACGATTTTAGGAATATAATTCTAATTTTTTTTTGTAATTAAGTTATTAAGCACATAATTATTAATTTAGATATTAAATATTGTGGTAGATATTTTTTAAGTTAATTTATTAATTATATGTTTCTTAATTTATTAGTTTAGTTATTAACCATCCAAGTAAAAGTTATTTTTTAAGTAAATAATTATGTAATTTTGTTTTTGCTTAAATTAAATTATTAAATAAAAGTTTGTTAATTAGATTATTAATTATTTTAGTAAATATTTTTATTTTAATTAACGTATTGAGGAGATGTTTAATAATTAACTTAGTAATTATTAACGTAAAAAATTTTATTTAAATAACTTCAGTTAGTAATATTTGTAAATTTTTATTAAATAAATGTATATAATAGTTAACTCAGTTTTTGTTATGTTAATCTTTATGAAAATTTTATTTTTCTAATTTTGATAATTTATTTTTTGTCAGAGGCCTTGCCTACTTCTTTTTCAGTGAGTGAGTCACACACTTGCACCACCAGACGTCCCGTATTTGAGGGAGGCTGGCTTTGGCAACACGGTGTCTCTCAAGGACTTCGTCTTTGACAACTCCCTGACCATGTCATTCGTGGAGTGCTGGCGTCCGGAAATCCACAGGTTTCATCTGTCGTGGGGTGAGTGCATCATCACCCTGCAGGACGTTGCGTACCATCTCGAACTATGCGCACATGGGAAGCCAATTGGGGATGCTTCCATGATTTCTATAGATGCTACGATACCGAGACTTGGGAGTTGGTAGAGCGACTACTTGGTGACAGACCTCCAATGGTTCAGTAGCAAGAGGCGCACAGAAAGGAGTCTTTCTCATTGAAGATGACATAGTTTCGAGAGCGAGTCCGATATATGCCCGATACCACTAATTCAAACACCTTCCAATAGTATGCAAGGTATTACATCATGTTACTGATTGATAGTTACCTGATGACGGACAAGTCAAACAATCTGGTCTATCTCCGGTGACTACCACTATTTGCCGACTTTCAGACGTGCCGTGGTCTGTCTTGGAGTTTGGCGATACTTGCATAGATCTACCATTCTCTGTGCTCTGCAGCACACTAAGGCACGACAGACATAGCTGGCTACACTCCGCTATTAATGCCTTGGATATACCAAAATTTTTTGCAGTGGTGTCCACCTGACCGACAGATTTACATGTACTCTATGGCAGCGAGGTAACCATCCTTTTATGGTTTACTTGTGTTTCAAATTTGTAATTCATTATGATGTTCCATAAATTGAATTCATGTTATTCTTGCAACTGTTCACAAGTTGATAGGGTTACTGCAGTAGAGTAGGGACCAGCACAAGTGCAGAGAGTTATCCGATGGTGTCTGTCGTTAGATCAGTTACTGATGAATGAGGTTAGCAATAAGATTTTACTCTCCTGTAGTTCCATGAATTACTTATCCTTTAATTTTGCTTGTATCAGTGATGATTACTTCACAACTTATGTTGCAGTTTGTGTGGACGCTGTATGACAACCCTACATTGCAGGCTATGTACCCGTCATGGATGCTAGATGAGGTAGAGTAGAGACATGGATGTCTGTTGTTACTCTCGTATGCTTTAACATTGTCGAGTTTCACCAAGATGACTGGGTGATGCGCCAATTTAATGGCGAGCAGCCGGTACCTGAGGCTCCAGTTAACGTCGACAGGTTCCTGACATTCACAGGATGAGGCGAGGATGTCTGGTGGCCTGAGAGACTTGTCGACTGGTATGATCGCTAGAGGGCACGATTTACAAAGGACCACGGGATCACCGTTCAGCCATGCTTCGACTATAGATAAGTTTACACATATACACTGTAAACGAGATAAGACATGTTATGTATTTTTGTAATGATTCTACAAATTATTTATTTAAAAAATCCAAGAAGGAGAGGAGAAGAAGGAAAAAAGAAAATAAAAAGTAGGTGAATGGAGAGCAATAGTAGAAAAAGGAAGAGAAAGGGAGGCAAAGAGAAAGAGGGCCACCACTCTGCCAACGATGGACAGCGATGAGAACCTTGTATTGTTGTATCGTTAGTCTTCATAGATAGAGAGAATAATTCTTTTCTTATGTAAAATAAAGATTTAATTAGTCTGACGGTTCTTATAGTTTTACATCATTTTTAGTTAGATTTTTATATTTTTTTCTTTTCAATTAGATTCTTATATTATATTAAATTTTGTAATTAGGTCCTTATCATAGCAAAAACGTTAAAATTAGCGGAAGAGAATATTTAGTTAAGTGTTAGGCATATTATTTTGTTTAATAGAATATTGTATTAATTTCAATATTTTTGTCATAGTAAGAATTTAGTTATAAAATTTGATATGATACAATGACTCAATTAAAAAAAAAATATAGAGACCTAGCTCAAAATTTGGTAAAACTATAAGACAAATTTCGAGTTAATACTCAAATTGGCCCCTAAAATTTGTCCCCCAACTCAATTTAGTACTCAAGGTTTCAATTGACTCTAATTGTACCTTGAAATTTTGCCCCGCGCCTCAATTTGGCCCTTCCGTTGTTTTTTGTCACCGGAGAGCTAACCTAACTATTTTAATTTTTAAATGACACCTGGCAGTCTTAAAACGACGCTATTTTACTGTTGGCGCCAAAATCTTTAGAAACGAAGTCGTTCACCTTAGAAAGGGATTAAATGAAAATCCAAACATTAACCACTTCAAAGGTGAAACCCAGTTGACCCTTTCTCTTCTTCCTCTTCCCCTCGTTTTCCTTCCCGTCAGAGAAGCACCATGGATATCGCAGTAATGGAGCTTTGAAGCTTTTCTTACTTGTTTCTACCCCCATTGTGAAGATTAATTACTTGAGAGTCATCTTTTGAAAAACAGGTTAGTAACAAAATCGATGCTCTCAACTACCGTGCTCTGTTTTTCTCAATATGTTAGTTGTGGGTTGTTTTTCATTTTTTTTTTCACTCTACTTCATCAGTGAAACTTTGGGAGAATGTGGTTGATTATGGTTGTTGATGATGATAGAGTTTTTGTATGTTAGGGTTTAATTTTTTTGCATGTGTGTGACTGTGATCAACTGAATCGTTCAATTCTTTGTCCGTTTGAGCAGTTTTTGATTCTTCATATTCTATTTTAAAATAACAATTTTACTCCTTCATATCCCATTTTTATTTAATTGTTGATTGGGTAATTTCTTGTAAAAATAAAGTATTTTCTGTGCTGAACATTGTCTGCATCGATGAACACACATGACAATTTTGCTTTCATTCCTTCTTGTACTATTGTTTACAAGAGTGCTGATATAATAGAAAGGAAGTACTGCATTATGTAATGATCATAAGAAGAATATAATTTTGATAAAAGAATCCTACTTTTATACATGAACTTTAAAAGTGTGATTACTAGTTGGAATTTGGTCTATTTTATTTCTTAAGAATCATTCCCTTAAATTTTCTGCAAGAAGCTTGTGTTTATCCTAGTATGTGCTTCATTAACATTAGTTGACTTCAACTCTTTGCATATCAATTTGTTAAATGGAAGAATGTGCTCTTTTGGTAAAAATATTAGAAGTTTGAGTAAATGGGGATTATACCGTATCTTTAACTTTCCTTCTTAATGTTCTAATTTGAATAGAGCTACCTGAGCTTTGGCTGCTGCTTCTCAACATTCTTCTCACCTATTGGAGACACTCTTCGATTTGGGAAAATTGGAACTTCTAGGTTTTATTTGAAATTTTTAGGGGTTAAATTAATGTCTTCAAATATTTTGCTACGTCATCTAACTGCTAGGGTGCCAAGTGTCTATCAAAATTGTCAGGTCAGCTTTCCGGTGATGAAAAACGACGGAAGGGCCAAATTGAGGCGCGGGGTAAAATTTCAGGGTACAATTAGAGTTAATTGAAACCTTGAGGGCTAAATTGAGTCGGGGATCAAATTTTAGAGGCCAATTTGAGTATTAACTCGACAAATTTCATATAAAACTAGAAGTTCAATAGGAGTGCGACAAACTTTACAAAAATAATAGAGTTTGTCGAAAGTGCAACAAATTTATCTAAAATGCTAAAAGAAATGTATTTTGAAATTTAAAGTTTAAATAATTTTTTTGGAAAAATAATAATTTTTTTATTTTATAATAAAAAATCCTCTTTGTTATTCTAAGATCATCGACAAATCACATTGTGAAATTCTCTTTCCTAACTCTTTTTTAAATAAATAAATAAATAAAACAAAATAAAAATCGTGAAATTTATTTTGAACAAATTAAAATTAAAAAGGTACGCATCGTATGCAGAATGACTTGAATATACGTGTAAAAGAATAGAGTAGTTAATCTAGTAATTATTTTTCAAGAGAAATTTTTTAAAGTATTCAATAACATTGTATAACCAATCAATACTAAAAAAAAAAAAAAATGATATAATCAATAAGATTAAACAAACTGTCCAGGATTCCCGGTAATAATGCTACTTTCACTTCCAAGTAAAGAAAACTGTTGTGTATATTTCATTTAATTTATTATTTTAAGTTGCTGTTTGGAAATTGAATCAACAGATATATAGCCTGGCACGTAACACCGCCATAGGGGTATAGCTGTTTAGTGCACCTCAAGTCATTAATTGGGTTAATTACAATTTTAGTTTCTAATGTAGAAGTTAAAAATTTATTTTAGAGTAATATTAGGAAACCAAAAGAATATTAGTAAAAAACTAGCCAAATATGTTTGAGTGAATTTAAAATTTCTACGAGTTAATATATATAGATGCTTCTACTAAGTATCAGAATGTTTCTTTTTCATACTAAATGAATGTTCTTTTATATATATTTCAAATTTTTTTTATTATAAATGTGAATGTCTCTATTTCTTTAAAATTTTATAATTTTTTTTAAATTATAACTGGATATTTCTTTGGTTAAGTATTAGGATATTTTTTTCATATTAAATGAATATTTTTTTATATTTATGTAATTGTTTAAAAATTCCTTTTAACTAAGATCAAGTGTGTAATTTGCAGCTAATAATACCCTTCTCTTCAATCACCCATTCATCCTTTCAAAACCACATCCGAAACCAAATCCACACCCCAACAAATCCACACCCCAACTGAGAGCCCTTCTCCTCTGTTCGTCCACCTCCCTTCATCTCTTATACTTCTTCTTTTGTTTAGTCCAACTAAGAAAAAACAAAAAAAAAAAAAAACAGAAACAAAAAAAAAGAAAAATTTTAGCATTATTTTTTATTTTCTTTTATTTAAATTTCTGCATTTCTTTCTTGGTTGCTGGTGGTGTCCGGGGGCACACAGTTGCAGTGCTGGCAGCAAGTTCTATAGGCTCTGCGGTAGAGATTTGGACGAGAAGATAACAGGCACCTTGCAGTACATACTTCGTTACAGAGGAGTGGGTTCCGGTAAGGAGGCAGAGAGAGCCTAAGAGAGAGAGAGATTTGTGTGTGTGATTGTTTGAGGTGAGTAGGTTAATATGAGAGAGAAGATGAAAGTTTTTATAGTTTTAATTAGGTTTTAATTAAGATTTAAATTTTGAATTTAAAAAATTTAAAATTAATTAATTATTAATATAAATTAATGTGGTTTTGTTTAGTTTTTGACTCGTAACTTTTTGGTTCCATATACTTTTCATTTATTTTATTTCTGTATTTTTTCGCTACAAAATAATCTTGAAAATTTCAGTTTATTTTAAAATTGTCTTTCGGACAAAAATACCATTCTCCCTTCTTCCCCAAATCAACCAAAAGCAGAAGCTAAACCAGAAGCTGAAGCAGAACAGAAGCAGAAACAGAACAAAAGCAACACCAATGAACTCAAAACTCTGAAAATCATCATCATCATCAAAACTCAGAAAATTATCTAAACTCAAAAGAACAACAACAACAAAAGCAGCTAGAAGCAGAAGAAGAACAACAACAAAAGAACAACAAGAACCCATAACTTAGAAAATCATCATCATCATCAAAACTCATAACCCAAAACTTAGAAAAACAAAATCCATAACTCAGAACTCAGAAAAAATAATCGATAAGGGAATTAGAAGAACAACAACAAAAGAATAGAAACCAGAAGAATTAATAATCAGAAGCAGAAACAACAGAACCAGAAGAAATCAGAAACCGGCGAGGAGTAGCGATGACTGGCGACCGAGCAAGGAGGGGGAGCAAAAATGGCGAGCGCACAATGTCCACCATCGCGGATCTGCTGGCGCGACGTCGAGCCAGAAAGAGGAGCAATGACGAGATCTGGCGGTGAGATCCAACGGAGATGACGAGGACTGAAAGACGTGGAGCAGCGGCAACGGCAGCGAAGAGCGGCGGCTGCGAGGGCCCTTCCCCTTCCTTTCCCCCTCTTCTTCCCGAAATCTCATTCCCCCCTCTTCTCCCTTCGCGTTTTCCCTTTCCTCTTTCCCCTTTACGTGTTTTCTTCCCTCTTTTTTAATTTTTTCTTTTTTTAATTTTTTAGTTAGAGGTAAAATGGTAAAAAAATAAAAAATTTGGTAAAGATGACGAAATTAAATTAAACCGAAACTTTTGAGATTATTTTATAGTGAAAAAAAGGTCAAAAACAAAATAAATGTTCAGCCTCTACGTTAGGACTAAAATCGTACTTAACCCCATTAATTTTAAGAGTTTATTATACTTCTTATTATTTTATTTGTTGAGAAGTGCCACATCGTCATCACATTATAAGTTTATAACAAACAAATTAAAAATTACAAATCCAAAAGATTTTGATAATTAGTTTAAATTTAACAAAAATTAATTTTATTAGTAAAAATATAAATATACGTTCCAACTCTTCAGTAATTAACGTGAACGTAAATATTTATATTTTTATGGTTTTTCTTTTTTTTTGTGTTTTTTTTCTTTACATTCCTCTTCTTTACGTATTTTTTCTTTATCATTGTTCTTTTATTATTGTTGTTGTTGCTGCATTTTTTTCTTCCTTTTCTTTTTAGTAATTTTACCGTATTAATTTTTTCTTCTCTTTATTTTGGTTTTATCCCTTTTAAAAGGTTAAAACAAAAACAACTATGAAAAAATGAAATAAGAAGAAGTGCAAAACTTATCAGAACAAATAATACCAAAATTTTTTAACAGTATATAACACATAAAATTTTTTATTTTACACAGAAATTTTGCTACAAAAATACAAAAATATCTTCTTTAATATTGTATTTTTTCTTCTTTCTTTCTTTCTTTCTTTCTGTTGCTCTTATTTCTTTTTTTAGGAACATTGCTTCTCATATTAGACTTGAATGAACATGTTTGTAATGTATTGCAATCTTATTTAGTTGAGTGAATGTAGATTCATCATCTTCCTAGTAATTTTACAATATTATGTATTTTTTCTTTTTCTTTGTTTGATTTTGTCTTGTTTTTATTCTTGTTAAGAGAGTTAAATAAGAAAAAACATGAGAAAGTAAAACAAGAAGAAAAAGATGAATAAGAAAAAAGATGTTGATGATGAAAAAGATAAAAAAGAAGAAGAAGCAACAAAAGATTAGGAGGAGAAAGAGAAAGAGTTTCAAATTATGCAGAATTTATCAGAATAAATAACACCGAAATTTTTTAACAATAACACATAAATTTATTAGTTTTTACACTGAAATTTTACTACAAAAGCACAAAAATGTATTCTTTAATGCTGTATTTTTTCCTTTTTTTTGTTGCTCTTATTTCTTTTTTTAGGAGCATTGCTTCTCGTATTCAACTTGAATGAATATGTTTATAATGTATTGCAATCTTATTTAGTTGAATGAATGTAGGTTTATCATCTTCCTAGTAATTTTGTTGCATTATATATTTTTTCTTCTTTTTTTAATTTTTTCTTATTTTTATTTTTGTTAAAAGAGTAAAAAACCAAGAAAAAATATGAAAAGGTAAAACAAAAAGCAAAAGACGAATAAGGAAAAAAAAAGATAACGATGATAAAAAAAGATGAAAAAGATGAAGCAACAGAAGATGAGGAGGAGAAACAGTAAGAGTTTTGAATTATGCAGAATTTATCAGAATAAATAACATCGAAAATTTGTAACAATGACACATAAATTTTTTAGTTTTTACACTGAAATTTTGCTACAAAAATACAAAATGTCTTGTTTAATGCTGTATTCTTCTTCTTCTTCTTCTTCTTCTTTCCTGTTGCTCTTATTTCTTCTTTTAGAAATATTACTTCTCATATTAGATTTGAATGAATGTGTTTGTAATTCATTACAATTTTATTTAGTTGAATGAATATAAGTTCATCATCTTCCTTGTAATTCTACAGCATTATGTATTTTTTCTTCTTTTTTGTTTGATTTTTCTTGTTTTTATTTTTGCTAAGAGAGTAAAATAAGAAGAAACACGAGAAGGTCAAACAGGAAGAAAAAAATGAATAAGAAAAAAAGAAGACGATGATAAAAAAGATGAAAAAGAAGAAAAAGAAGTAGCAGAAGATGAGGCGGAAGAAGAGGAAGAGTTTTAAATTATACAGAACTTATTAGAATAAATAATACCGGAATTTCTTAACAATAACACATAAATTTCTTAGTTTTTACACTGAAATTATTCAACTAAAGGATCATAAACTACTATCGAATTACATTAACTTGATTCGAACCACACTTCAGCCACTTGATTCGATTCAAAATAATCATCCAATTCGCTCTGGTTCAATTGATAGTCTGAACTTGAATAATTCATTGCCTTTGAAAACGAAATACTTGTTCAAACCTGATTTCACTGCTTGATTTCAAAAAATTTGATCCAAATCTTTAAATAAGATAAAAGAGCATTGATCTTGAACGAAGAGAATGCAAAGAACGAAGAGAACATAGAGAATGCAAAGAACATAAAGGAAGAAAAGAACGTAGAAAATGCTGAAAACGCAGAGAAAATTCAAAAAAGAAAACGAAATACGGTTGAAAAAGGCAGTTATATATTTGCGCATTACTTCAAAAGTTTGTTAGAGATAATAGCAGGGGTGGCAAAACGGGTCGAACCCACTAAAAAATGTGGGTCGGGCTTGGATTTGAATCCCGTCAAATTAAAAAAATCTGCCAAACCCGCACTGCCAAATTTGCCCCCGCCTCACCGGGTCAAAGATTTTTATTTTTTATTTTTTTAATAAATAAAAGAGTGATTACTACTATAAAAATAATAATTATATAATTTTCGAACACTTTTTTTATTTTTTATTTTTATTCTTCTTTTAGTTATTAACTTTATTTATTTCATTTTACAATTTTGTATATATGTTCAAATTATGTGACTTATTTTTTAAAATAAAGATGGTTCTATTGACCAATATTATTTTAAACAATTTTATTGAAGTTAAAAATAAAAAAATAGTAAAAAATTATATTATAATTTGACTATTTTTTATTTGTATTTAATTTTTTAAATATTATTTTTGGTTAATTTTAATGAATTTATTTTTCAAAAAAAAAATAGAATCAAACGGGTTAGCCCGCCAACTCACCAATCCGCCATAAAATAGAGCGGGTTAGCATTTTGAATCCACTTTAATTAGGGGAGCGGGTTAACATTTTGAAACCCTAAATAATAGTGCGTAGAAGTAAATTAAATTAAAATTATTTGGTTGGTTAAATGATTTAGACGTAAAGATTAATTGTTTGATTTTTTTTCTTAATGTTTATAGATGTAAGAAATTTTTTATTTTTTAAATTAATATAATTTTTAAGATTGAATCAGATTTTCTTAATTATAAAAGTACTGAAATAAAATCTACCATAAAATATATTTTTTTTCTTTTCTTTTTTTCACTTCATTGGTTTGAAATGGAGTGAATTTTTTGACATTTTTTTTTGTCTCAGCAAATATGTATACTTTTGTGTCATGAGTTAGTTAATATGCTTACTTACGAAACAACACTATATATTTATAGAAACGTGGAACACGATGTGGTGTGAATTCACCTGGTTCCATCAGCCATATTATATTTATGTCATGTCCTATTGTTTTTTGTTTTTTCAATCACATCTGAAGATAAACAGAAAAAAATTTTTAGATGTGTCTGGTTTACGTTTTTATTTTTTATTTTTATTTTTAGTATTTTTATTTTTTTGAATTTTATGAAAAAAATAAATAAAAATATATTATTTTTACTATTTTTATTTTTTTTTACAAAATTAAAAAATAAAAAATATTAAAAATAGACACAAAAATAAAAATACAAACTAAATGCATCTTTAATTATTGACTTCATGCAACAAAGAAAAAAAAGAAGAAAACTACTAAATTTATGTGGTATGTAATATATTTATAAGCAATTTAATTTATTCACTTAAAAATTAACATTTTAAATCATAGAAAAAAACTAATCAACCATTTTTTGCACATTTTTTTCTCATTAATATTGCAACCTAGCTCTCTACTAATGTTTTATAGTTTCTGGAGCGGCCAAAAAATGTTCACTATCAATCATCTATATAATAATATTCAAGTAAATAGTTTAATGAATTAAACCTTTCAAGATTCTTTTAATAGATCTGTAATTAATAATTATATTCTTTACCAAATATTATGTCTACAAAATTTGCTCATTAAAATAAACGCCTTCAATATTAATAACAAGTTAAATCTTAAATTCGTTGAAGAACACTTATCAACATTATTGATTGACACCTATCCTAATGAAAATGTTCAAAATATTTTTTTATGAAAATATTTGTTTAGTTACACTTTAAAAGTGTGATTTATAAAAAAATAACAATTATAAAAAATAAATTATTTTTAAATAAAAAATAATACTTTTATAATTTATTAAAATTAAACTTTATAATTTATTATTTAATAGTTAAAAAGAAGCATTTTGATATGAAAACAATTAATATTTATTATTATTGTGATGAAAATAAAATATCTGTACAATTTGTACAAATATGCATATTATGTACTATAAAATTCTTAAAAATTAAAGAAATAAATACTGCAGCCAGCTGGCAGGCGGTCCCCTGAGCAATGTATTGTTGTTTGTAAAAGCAACAAATAATGAATGGATAGTGTCTCACACACACACCCACTTGTTCGGAAAAAAGGAGAGTCCTGCTGCCACTCTTCTTGTTACCTTTCATACAAACTACCTACTCTTCATTTATTAAGAGCTCAATATTTATTTCAAAAATTTCATTAGTTTGTATTTTAGAATTAATTTGAGTTAATTGGATGGTCAATTTATTTGTTTGTTTAAGTAAGTGTTGGAGATTTAAATTCTGTTTTATTTGTAATAGATTAATTCTTAATTTATCAAGTTAGGAGATACTATTTTAGACAAAAAAATTATATTTTAATTAAGGATATACTTTAAAAATATAATAATATTTTTTAAAATTTAATAAAAAAAATTTATCTTCTAGTATTTTTAAAATATCTTCTTAAAACATATGTTAGTAAAATTCTTATTTCGATAATAATTAAGCTAATTAAGGAAACTAGATAATTATGAACATTTTATATTATTGGCGCAAACAATTATTATTATATCATAAAGTTCAAGTGTTTTTCAGATTTATTCTCTTACCAGCAGTATTTTAAATTTTGGAGTGCTAAGTACTTATTATTATTATTATTATTATTATTATTATTAGAATAATACTAAAACAATACAAGTTAATAACGAATTTGTCTACTAAAATAGTAAGCATATCACTTTTTTTTATTACTACTAGTATTTTATCCGTAATACTATTATGAAAATATAAATCTTTTAAAATTATGTCGGTTCTGATATTATAAATTATGACACAAAAAATTTATAGTATTAAACTATTTTTATAAAATGATTATAAGGGACAAAAATCTCCATCGACTATGAAGACCAGAGTCTTAAACAAAATTAAATAATAAGTTTTTTAGTTATTATTTTCAAACGAAAGAGTTTAATTTTTTTACTTAATTTTAATATTCGTTATCTAAAATTTGAAAGAATTTAATGTGTATATTTTTATATTTGATTAGGTATTAAATTTGTTACACAAATAAAAATAATTAATTTTTATACTTACTATTTAAAAATAATATTTTTTTTATATATATAAAAATATAATTAGATATTAACACACACAAAAATTATATTGATAGTTATAAAATTAACTCATTTTTTTAAATAATTGAATCTTGATTCTAACTTCTAATCACAACATTAATATTATTTTAAAATTATATGTAACAAATATTTAAAAGAAAATAAGTGAAAATATATATTAAAAAGATAAAGAGTAAAAATTTAAAATTAAATAAAAAATATGTATATAATAATATTTTTTATTTAAATTATATTATGTTGTTAATTTTATTTTTTGTGTAGAGAAAAATAGAGAATGAGAAAAAATAGAGAGAAAGATAAAGAAGAAGAATGAGAGAGATAGAGTGAGTGAAAATGTTATGTTGTATATTTTGATTGTCAAATTTGTAATTAGTCATTGATAATGATATATATAAGAGGGATAGAGTGAGTGAAGGAATGAGAGAGATAGAAAAAGAAAGAGAGAAGAGGAGAGAGTTTTTTAATTTTAGAGAAAAAGATTTGATTTCAAGTGTAATAAAAGAATAACATGTAATATATTTTACCTTTAAAATTAGTAATATATAATAGATAATAGATTACTAGATGTCTGTGGGTATAATTTATTTATGTTGACCGTGCTAGTTGATAAACGACTAATAATTAATTTGCAGTTAATTAGGGTATGCTAGATGTAAAGCTAAGTTAATTAAGGAGTGATCTAGAATTATTATAGTGGGGCCTAATGTACCTATGTGCCAGATAACATAACTGATCTCATTGGTTGAGTGGAATATGTCAGATTATTAGTGATCAACATCAAATTGTGCAACTGACCCATTGTTTTTTCTGAATTATGCTAAAGGCCTTTAATATTTGATATTTTGTTATTTTCCCAAAACCACGAATAATTTTGAATTTTCTTTGGTGGTTTTTGGTTGGATCCACAGATTGAATCACAACTTGGGCGTCTTACACTGTGTCTGACTTGATCAAAAATGGAATCTCACTCCATTCTAATTGACTTTAGAACCATTTTAATTCCATTTCCTTTTTTATATTATATTTTTTATATTTAAAAACAATTTTGGGACTTTTATTGCTCTTGAATTCTATTCCTAGCTATTTCCACACGTTCTTCATTTAATTTCTACTATTTTAATAGCTTCCAAACAAATTAACTTTCAAAACTTTGCCACTTTAATTTGTTTGTGTGTTTGATGTGTTTGTCTTTCAAATTAATTAAAGTCCACATAATTAATAAAAATTAGCATCAATTTATTAAGCAATAGATAAGAGTGTCTAATATAATTCTGCATAACTTTCCTACTTAACAAATGACAAAAAAAAAAAAAAAAAACTGAAACTCACTTGTTGCTATACCTAAAACAAATAGAATTATGAGTAATAAATCTATATAACTAATATTATAGTAACCGATTTCAGTTAATATTAGAGAAGGTTATTAAATAAGTTCATCGTGAAATTAATTAAAGATGAGTTTATATTGAGTTTGAATTTTGAATATTTATTTTAATAGAACAATTCAGATGTTTTTGGTTTTAAAATTTTAGATTTTTTGTTATGTTAAATATTGGCTGTACAATGGTAGTTCTGATGAAAATTGTTTTTAGAATTATTATTGAATGGTAAAATAAAATATTTTGATGGAATGGTAAAAAACTGATAGATACAAGAACATGCATAATGATGAAAAGAAGTACAAATTAAACGTGTTTAATTTAATTTGGATAAAAGTCAAATAAAATTGTGACAAGTGGGAGCTAGGTGCCATAATTGGCCACCATTTATAACTGTTGCATTGTTTGATATATTACACCACACATGACTTGGACTTGGTTTGGTCTTTCTTGTAGATAGATAGATAAAGCCTCATTACTTTCTTAGTTTCTTATCATATCACTTGGTCATTGCCATAGTTGTCATCTGACACCTAATTCTTTTCAAGTTGCCAATTGCCAAATCATTAATGTGTGCTACAATTTGTACAAATAATTAATTCTTTAGGAAAATTTAATTTAATTTAATTTCCAAAATGAATATCTTATATGTATGTATTGCGTATAGTGTATGTTCGACTATAGGAGACTTTTTATGGAGAGAGCATGGATTTGAGGTCAACCATGTCAACACAGGGTTTAGTATTGTTCTACACTCGCTTTCCATAATTGTTTATAATAAGAACATAGAATTGTAAGCACAGGGTAATATAAATCTTGCTACTTTGCTAGCCCCATAAGTGAGACTATGAGATAGTAAAAAAACGTGTCTAAACAAAAAGCGTCACCTTCTCTAATCACGGATATCCTGATTCGTAGTAGAAATGCCATTGCCACGGTTTTTTCAGATATTACACGGTTTTTTCCCATGGCTAAAACCGACATCTCTTGTGTAGTAGTAGTATATATTTTCTTAATGGTTTATTCTAATAAAACTAATAAAAAAAGGTCAGCAAAGTTTGATGGTTTTATGTTTTAAAGAAGATTGATAAATTGGAGAATGAATCTTCTTAATTTTTTTAAATTATTTAATAAAGTGTAATTTTTTATTTTATATTTTTTAAGTATGATTAAAAAAATATGTAAAAAAAAATATTAAATGATAAAAGACTAAATAGTTAAAAAAATGAGAGGATTCACCTTCGATAAATTAGATGCGATTATTTTTTTTTTAGAGCTAAGGAGGATATGGATTGGTTTTTATTGGAACATACTTGTGTTGAACGGTTGAAAATATTAAATAAGTAATAATTAATCTTTACCAGAAAGAAAGGAGAAAAGCGAAAAAAAAAAATTAAAAGTCGTGTTGGGCAACGATAACGCTTAACCACACAAATTTTAATTAAATTAGTTAAAGTAAATAGTCAACAAATATTTTCAGCGGCTGCCTAAGCTACTAGGCCATCCATGGCTAATCACCAAATAATTTATTATAACAACAAGTACATTATTACTTGTTTTTTTAATGGATTTAACTAATTTGTGTCTTTAGTATATACGTTAAAATTGTAAATAAAAAGTTTTTTTAAAATATAAAAAATTTAAGATTTTAATATATGTATTTTGTATTTATTAAAAAAATATTTAAAAATTTTTATTAATAATTTTTTTATGTGTCTTTAACACATTAACTAAACCCTTTTTTAATTATGCTGCTCTAAGAGTGAGGATTACTTGCACTGCTATTCATATAATTACTGAAAGGGCAAGAAAACACAATTTAATATGTATAATGTAATGTAAAATTAACAGTTACTTTTTAAGGGAGAATTAACGAAAGTCTATAAATGGGTTTATTTTTTTTTATAGAGTATGATAGTGTAACTAACTTTTATTATAAATAAAGAAAAGAGTGTCAAGAGATCTTGTAATAAAGGGTATAGGGAGAGTATTTTAAAACTGACTTGAGTTGAATTATACCAATTAATCAAATATAACATCATTTCCAGTATTCCACCTAACATCATCAATTAATTATTGATTTCCGAACGTTATCATTGGAATTGCATAGTTAAGCCAGCGACCCAAAGACTTTGACGCATTAGAAAAGCGTAATATATATACATATAAATGGGTTTCAGAGTTTCAAGTTTACGAGGCACATTTCTTGCTATTTTATTAGATCAACATTGTTATTATAATTTATAATAATAATGGTGATGATTAAGTTATTCACTCGTTGGTGTATTTGAAATTTGAATTCGTCCTTTTCAGTCAATGTGTTGAGGCATAATGAATATAAACAAAACAAAATTAAAAGCAATATGTGTATGTATGAACTCGTTGCATTGCATGCATGCTCTTTAAAGTCAAATTTCCACTACTCTACATACCACATCATTACTTTTATTTTGTATTTCGTACGTTTTTTATGTATAGAGGGAAGACTCAGTGGAATGGTATTGCCAATTATTATTATTATATTTATATATTGCCAAATCTGACCCATCTGATATTTCATATTTTTTGATGCCTAGGCATGAGATAATTGACTTTATGACTTGATATCATGTGGAATAATAACATCTAGAACCCTTTTTTTGGTGCATGCTATGTGGGAGACAGCTATTTTAGAAGAAACTTTAATATCACTACTTGAACCATTAATTATATTAATACGTAATCTTCATATGTTTGATTTTCGTTTAATTTTGGTGCTAAAAATAGATTATTCGAGACTAGCAATAATTTTTATAGGAATTCTTATATAAATCGACTTAACTAAAGACAAAATGATCGGTCAACTATCAAAGTGGTTCATGGTGTATCTTCATGCATTCATACTCTCCCGTTGGAAACTCCAACAATGTAGATTGATTTTCGAGTCTTATTTGGCCTTCTTTTTTATCGTTGAATGTGCTTCACTGTTTAATTTTTGTCGGATACACTAGTATTTATAGACCGAGTATAGTGTAACATGTAATTTTTTGAGTGCCGAAACGTGGTATCATTTAAAGCTGCGAGAATTGTTTCTTATTTCTAAGAATTTTTTTTTCTCATTTTCTACTTTCTATGCTTTTGGTTAAGTGTCAGCTTTTACGCAACGCATCTTCTTTCACCAAATGTCTGTTGCTTGGTTTGTACATGCAGCTAATCTCATTTCACACACAGAAACACAAACACACCGTATGGATCTTCTATTGTCTCTTCACACTGTTCAATCCTTTTTCTTGACACATTTGACAATTGAATACAGTGACGTAGATATAATTATTAGCAATCTTTAATCATTCTTAATACAAAGGTAGTAGAAGTAACTAAGGAAAAGTTCTTGTATCCATGCACTTTTCATTATATTTTCTTGGTATAAATGTGTGAAAAAACTTGCTAGTACATTGGACAATGTAGGTAGCTCACTGACTGATGCTTGGCAACAATACATAAATCAGTATACAGTGTTAAGAGTCAAGCAGTATTGATGTAACAGGTAAAAGTGGACACTATCTTGAGGCTCAAATTGTATAGTACATTGATGGGGTTGTTACTCTTTTCCTATTTGTATTTATCAAAAGGTACAACAAGGATGGATTTGGATGTTACTGGGAATATGCCTTTGCAACTTTGTACGATGATTCAGGAAATAATGTGTCACACTGCATGGCAATAAGTATCACGCAGAATCCTTGCCCTGAAGAAAAATTGGTGGGAGAAAAGCCAACCCCAGAAGCCATTTTTTTACTTTTCCAAAAGTTGGATTGCTATCAAATCTTGTCTCAGCATTGATGCTGCAAACCACATTCAATAACTATAAGTTTCTCTAAGCAGTAATAGTGTATGTTTAGTCGTAAACTACGTATATCAATCTTCCATTTCCATTGAGAAATAGTTATTGTGGAGTAAAAGGTGAAGGTAATCCCTTGGCATGTTGACTTTCAAGCTCAAGAAGCATCAATGATTTCTGCCTCACGTATCGGTTTCTCTTGGCTGCTAATGCTGCAGAAGGTGCACAATAATGAACAATTATTACCAGAAACTCTGCACAAACCAAATACTTGTAGAGAAAGCCAACAGAAATATGACGTATGATTCCATTTGTTTCTCTTTGTTTACAATTTCAATTTTCATGCCAAGGGCAGTTATATATGAAGAGAATACTGCAGTAAAAAGCAAATCCCATATGAATTAGTTTAAATTCTGCAATACAAGGGTAACACAAAAATGCATGCAGCTACTAGTCTAGTAAAGCAACTAAAGGAACATTCTGCAGAATATATAAACGTGTATGAACAGAGTATCAGGAATGATACCAAAAACAATGCTTGATGAAAACAGAATCTCGAAGGAAAAATTCTTACACATTAATTCGTGGGGCAGGCCAAAGTCATAGTCATTTCTTTTTCTCCTGATGTAGATATATACCAGCAGCAGTAACACGAGCAAAACAAAAACACAGGACAAGCTTATTGCAATTTTACCACGAGAAGATAATCTTCCATGATTCCAAAACATAGGACATGAAGGCAGAGATGGTGCACCGCACAGCCCTTTGTTCCCAGAGAGACTGAATGAAATATCAAAATAATTTGTTAAAGATTATTTCTCATGGGATTATAAACAATTGCAATTTAGTTGCAGCTTCAATAAATCTACAATATCACAAATCCTTCGGAGAATTTATTTTGTCCCTTTTGTCTGCTATAATAGGCATAGTATGAGAACAACTAATGCTGCCAATTTCCTGAACTGAGCAATTTAACTGAAATAACGATGAAAAACTGAGATTTTCCATGGGTTACAATCAATTTATGCCACTTTATAAGCATATATTTTCCAGCAAAACTAGGCAGCCACACAACTTGAAATTTATTTCAGCTCACAAGAATTATGCAACTTGGATAGCCATACGCCACACAAAGGACAGAGCATAGAAGAAGGAAGAAGCAACGTGGATAATGGAGAGACAGAAGAGAATGATCCTCATGTAAGAACAGGTGAATAAAGCGGATTTTAGCATTCAATACCGATAAGGGATGACATATTGACATATACACACAGACAGTGAGAGGGAGAGAATGAGAGAGAGAAAAATACACCCAATTATAGGCCAAACACGGAGTATGCTATACACAAAGTTATAAGATATTCCATCTGAATACACATTATGCAGAACCAGATAGAGAAGAGCTAAGAGATTAGAGTGACATACTCAATAGCTCCGCCATGCACACCAACTGAAATAAGTTGATCTGGCACTCGTCCTTCCAATAAATTATCGTTTAATAGCCTGGCATAAAAAAGATGGATTAGAAAAACAAACTGAAATAAGTTACTTGTATAAGCTTGCTCTAGAAGTCAAGTACTATCAAACATTACAATCTTAAACAATGCCAAACGTCAAGGACTTAAGGCTGCTGAAGTGGTAATAAGATACTAAAATAGAAAATGAGAAAAATCACTAGATACTGAAAAAAATACATTGATATTTAGAATATACTAGCAAATTAACAAAACAAAATGACTAGGAAAGATGACTTGAAAGTTGATATCAGAATATCAGATCACAAAATTGAGGGAAAATAAGTGGAAAAACTAGAGGAAGGACAACACGTCTTGGCCTTACAAACAGAAGAAGGTAAAGAACGAGGATTATAGATACAGAACCATTGTTTAGTTGTCATGACTATGAGATTATCTAAGTGAAGGATAAGGATGCTTACACAAGCTGCAAACTTGAAGATGCTAAACTATCTGGTATGGAGCCTATCAACTGATTGTTGGATAAATCACTACAGCATACATTAGAATAAAAAAAAGAATATTATTGATAACAGATCGTTAGTTAAAACCAAGTCAGTGGAATAAGAGTAACTAACAGAGATAGTATTTTATCTTACAGCTTTATCAGGGATTTTTGGGCAAGTCCAGAAGGTATTTCACCCTCCAACGAGTTAGAACTGAGGTTCCTGTAAAATTCAAGGGAAGGTACGAATTTTTACCAAAAAAGAAAAGAAAAAAAAAAGAACCTACCAATTACAAGATACTCAAAAAATGCACTGAATATAACAATAACGATGAAAATGTATGTCAGATTGAGCCTTTCACTAGGACACGTCAGCAATTCCAATGTCAATATTAAGCACATCCTCCACCCCAACCCCAAGAGCCCAAAATAGAAAAAGTGAAAAAAAAAATTGAGACCCAACTTACTAATTACTAATAAACAAACAAAAGTAATTGCCTAATGAAGATTAGGGTACTGCAGGAACCAGTAAGCCAGAGTACTACTAAGCATGGGAAGAAATAACAATTCTTAGTTAATTATTTTTTCTCATTCCATAGAAATAATAGAATGATATAAACTTCAAAACACGTAATCCGCGTGAAGTTCTAGATTTGTAGTATATAAAAACATGTGGCAGCTGATACTTACAGGCTTACCAAGTCAGACAAAAGACTAATTTTGTCGCTTATGTATCCTTTCAAGCCTTGACTGGCGAGATCTCTGAAATGAAAATTGAAAAAGTATTTCAGAAAGAATGGGAAAGGAAAATAAATGAGAGAAAACAACTCGTGTGTGAAAAAGGAAACTGCATCTGCATGTTATTCAATGTTTTCCATTTCTGTTTCTGGTTCATCGATTTGAATTAGCCATTGTTGAGAAGGGATTAAACCCTTGATTTTAGCAGGAATACAAATTGATAAGCCAAAAGTCATTTTGCAGAACAATTGCTAAGAAGGTAACTACAATGTTTTTACACTATAATTGGTAAGCAAGGAAAATGGCACAGCCAAATAATAGACACCTTATGTGCTCTACACTAGTACTTCAATGAATTGAAACTCATGGAAAGTGAGTATATGGGAAATGCTATACGCAGAAAAAAGGCATTAAAACCTTTCTAATGGAATGAACATATGGCTACAAGATATCATACATGCTTTAGATTGACCAACCAATTGTATATTTAGCAAATGGAACCAACCTCTGTTCTCTACCTTTAACCTTACACATAGAGCAGCATCTCATTGATATAACAATTATAAGATAGATTTTATAGTAAGACTAAGACTCGTGCATAAGCAGCACCAATATTTGTTGCATAAAGCCAAATACATATAACTTTGTTTGGATGCTTACATCGCACTTATGACGAGAGATGTTTTGTCCTTATTCATCCGGCAGGTGACTCCCTCCCAAGCATCCCAAGAAGTAGGAGCACAAGGGTCACCATTCCAACCCATTCTGCCCGGAACTCGAAGCGACTCTTTCAATGCTTTCATCGCACTCGCTGCAAATGCCAGCCCGGTCAAGTTAAGTCAACACAGACACAGTGAGCCACCCCTAAAATTATTTTCTGCTTCATCTTCAATCAACAATCCCCAACTTACTAAATATACGTTCCAACAATTAATAAACAAAGTAGAGAACTTACTATTAGTTGCTCACTATAGTAATGATCCTCTGATTTTTTCACGTGACTGAGCAATGTGTGATTTCTTATAAATATTCTTGATTAACATCATTTAACATGTGTATCAACATCAATATATTAAACAATAGAAATACTTTGCTTTACACTTGTCAAAATCCCATGATATATATAGTACATGCTTAAATGAGAATAACTCAACAATCATACCCATGATTGATTTTCAAAATTCTGCTCGAGCCAAACGAATGAATTAACAGCAACAATGTAAAAAATCTAAACAATTTTGTGCAAAATAAGCAGAAACACACAAACCTTGTTGAGGAAGAGTGGAAGGATCAATGGGGACCAATGCGTAATTCTCAATGCCACTGATGATAGGAACACCAACAGCCGCCACAAGCTTCACCCTCAAAGAACTGTCACTCAAATTCTTCACAGTGTAGTGCCAATCAAACGCCGCGAACCTTCCAACCTCCTTGTATATATCAACCCTGCTCACGTTCCTCTCATTGATGAACACATCGACGACCCTCTCCCCTTCCTTCCTCACGCTCGAATCGATCTCTGCAAAGTGCAGCCACACCATGTAGTCCATCTTCGCGTCCACAGTAAATTCGTACTCTAAATTGCCCTCCGCCGTCACCGCCGACTGGTACACTTTCATCGGGAAGTAATTAGGGCTCAAATCAGCGCCACTGACGTCGTTCTGCGTGAACACCACGCGCGCCTCGGATTCCTTATCCGGCAAGATCCGGAACGCGGAGTCCGGTTGCCACGACCTCCCGAAACGGTCTTCGTCGGCGGTAAATCCCGGTCCCCAGTGCTCGTCGGAGCCGCAGGAGACGCGGCCGTAGTTGACCAGCACAACGTCTTTTCCGGTGGAAGCGGCGTCGTATGAAGCAGGATCGATCTCGAAGAGCTCGACAGAGGAAACTACCGGTGCGTCTGTCGCGTAGCCGTAGAAGCAGAGGTCAATAGTGGCTTCTCCGACGGAGAAATTATGGGCGGCGGTGGAGAATGCAAGTAGATCGGCATAGGCGCCATCAGAGGCAGTGGAGGCTGGCCATGGGGAGCGCCAGCTGAAGAGGATGGTGGAGGAGAGAGAGACGTCGAAGGAAGGAGGGCGGGACTTGGCGTCGTAGTTGTCGTAAAGAGTGAAGGTGCGGAGGAGGAAGCGGGAGGATGAGACGGAGGGGAGGGAGTAGCAATTCTTCTTGCCGTAGGAGGAAGGAGGAAAGAAGCGGAGAGTCTTCTCGGAAGGGAGGTGGAATCGGAGAGGCTCGGAGATGAGGGAGTCAGTGCCACCGGAGAAGTAGCGGTCGGAGAGCCATGTAGTGTTGTAGGGATCGGTGGCGTTGGTGGAGGAGCCGCAGTTTATGTGGATGGAGTAACCTGCATAGTATAGCCGCAGTCAACATGTTAAACATCATTGCCAGATGCATGTGAGGAGAGAGAGAGAGAGCGTGTGTTACTTACCGTAGTTGTATGGTTGTGGTGGCGGCGGCGACGATGAAGTTGTGATAATGCAGGTGAAGAAGAAGAAAAAGAGAAGGGTGCAGTTTAACGGCGTCATTGTTTCTGTTAGTTATGAGAGTGAGGACATGAGTACAGCAAGAAACGTATGTAGTGTTGATGATGTGAAAAAAGCGAGGGAGAAATGGCGAGATTGGCGGAAGAAGAATGTAGTCGTTAATTAGTGCAGCAAAAGTAGTTGTTATTTGTTAATGCACAGTTACTACTTACTGCTTGCTACGCTAATTTTGGTGCCAAAATTTCAAATGCTTTCTAGTTATTTTTTTTAAATATTTTAAAAGTTAATTTGGTGTAATTTTATTGAGTTTAAAATTGAAAATGATTTCAAAAATAGATTCTGTCATTATTTATTATTGGATTCAGGTCAAGACGAATTTGACTTCACCTATCTTATGTACACTCTAAAAAAACTAGAAGAATATATATATTTTAATTAATTTTAATATTATATTATATTAATTATAAATTTATTATTTTATTTTTAATCAGGTTTGATGAATTAAAAAATAAATAAAAAATATAAAATTAAAATGGATCCCGTTATGGAGACAATGGACTATTTGTATAATGTGGACAATGGTTATTGAGTTATGAAATGAACATCCCCTATACTATTTAGAATAACCATTCGAGTACAAGGAATAATAAACATCTTCTCGAAAAATTAGTTTAATTTTTGGGTTCACCAAGGATCAAACTCTTGACCTTTCGGATCTAGCGTTTTAATACCATGTCATGATATCACTCATCCCAAAAGTTTCAGCTGATGGAAAAATGTAACACTAATTATTATATCTCTAATACTCTATAAACCTCCATTGTACACATTGTATAAATATTTCATTGGCTCCTCATACTTTTCTAATTAAAATTTATGAAAAAATTTAAATTTTAATATAAATATCAATTTACAGTAATAAATATATCATAATTTTTTAATATAAAATTTATCAAAATTCAAATTTTGTCTATCTAAATTTGATTTTAGTGTAACTAAAAAATAATATAATTTTATCAAATCTAAAATCGAATAAAAATATTAAAAATAAATCTAATTATTATTTAAAGTAAAATTCAAATAAAGATGAACCTGATTTCATTCACCTATGTACACACTCCTAATGCTATATATTAATTTCATGTATCAATTATATAACAGATCTTGTAGTAGTTGGTATTTGGTAAGGATATTTAATGTGATAATGTTATGCTTTGTAGGTTGTAGCCGAACAAGTTCCTTTTTAAAATTAATTAAATTCTCTAAACAATCAGCAAACTAATTAAGGCTAAGGTCAATCCTTCTCATGTGAAAGCATAGAACGTGGATACATGATTGACCCCTCCCCCCTGCATAGTATAGGCATGGCGTTCAAATGTCAATGGAAGACTTAGAAGTGACGTGGAAATGTATATATCATAGTAACTACCCCTTTTGTTTTCTTGCCTTTTAATGATAATAATATAACTAGGTTAATTTATTCAAGTGTTTTCTGCTGCGCCCATATCCCTAAACAGCTAGCAACGCCATTCATTTTTAATGCATCATTTAACTCGGTAAACATTGAAGAAGTTTGGTCCAACCAAAACAAGTACCTCATAATTCAGATATGAGTGACACAACTGCGCCATATATTTACTAACCGTAGCAAGTTTGGTAAGGTTACAGCAAGTAGGGGTGGAAGCGAGCTGACTATTCACTGGGATTTCTCGTCGCATTTTATTAAATAACCCTAAATTTTTTTATAAAACCTATTAATTAAAAAATCATGTTATAAGTTTTAAAAACATTTATGAAATTGTTGGGAAAATTCATTACAATATTTTTTATAAAAATAAATTATTTTTAATATAAACTTTTAACTATTTGACTAATATTAAAAAAACCCGAAAAATAAATTAATAATGTACTGTCCTATTATTAGAGTTTGTTGAGTGTTCTATTAAAATTTTTGGAGTAATTCTAATTTTGTGAGATCTCATACACTGTGTGCCAATCGATTCACCATGGCAGCAATTGTTATACTTACTAATCAGCACCATAGTGCGATTAAAGATGAGGAGGAACAGATAATTTATTTCGGGAATGAAGATATCCAAGAAGAATTAGAGAGATTCTCTTGGAGTTTGGTAGGAAGACTACTAGCAGATAAATAATTCAGTGCTAAAATGCTAGAATCAACAACGTATACTATCTAGAGGTAGTCAGAGAGATTCAAGGTACTAGATCATGGTGGTAATATGTTTCAATTTTTTTTAAGAAAGGAGATTGATCTATTGAAAGTTGAGAAAGGAGTGCCATGGTTCTTCCATTCCAAGTTTTAAACAAGAAATAGGAAGAATAAAATTCAAACTTTGGAGAATGAAAATGGCACAATTACACTTCTTTGTAAAGAAATAAGATAAACAATTCTTTGTAAAGAAACACATGTTTGATGATTTCCTGCCATAAAGTATAGCAATTTTTGAGAAAAATAGAAAGTATACAAAATAAAAATTATAAAATAAAGTGAACTGATAACACTGGACATCGAACAACCATCATTGTAAAGATTAAAATGCCAATCAGAAGACATATTTTTACGGATTCATATATATTTTCAAACAACAAGCTAAGATCACACTAACCCGATTTTGATATCTTTCAATACAATATTTATTAGGTTTCGAGAACCTTAGCTAATCTGTTTATTAGCTAATGAAGCTATCGAATTCATATATAGAAAAATTTTTCTTAGGGCAAGAAAAAAAAAGTAACGATTCCTTCAATGCCGGTGCGAATTGAAACATGAAAGAAAGAGGAGAAGAACCTGAAAATTGAAACACGAAAGCAACGATTCCTTCAACAAGGGCAAGACCAACATTGACACCGAGCAAGAGACGCGGAAAATAGTTGCCGCCTCCGAGTTCCGACATCTTCCCACATTGTCCCTTGTTGTATTCGCTTTTGGAAGGAATTGGTTAAAAGAGGTGGCGCTGACGCTGACAGTAAGGATGCTGGTAATGGCGACGAGGAGACGAGGCGGAGAGGGAGCGGAGGCTAACGGCGCAGCGAGGGTGGTGCTGGTGACGGCGGGGATGTGAGCTCTTCCAGGGTAGCCAGGGTGAAAGAGTGACCAGGGGATGTTGGGTAGCCAGGGTGAAAGAGCCCGATTAGGGTAGCCAGGGTGAAAGAGTTGGGGGACCGGGTTGAAAGAGCTCGATTAGGGTTGGGGACGGGTTGCGGGCCGGGTCATTAGGGTTTTTTTTTTTAAAAACACCTTTTGGCCACGCTTTTAAAGCGTGCCAAAAGAGTACCAGGATATGGCTACATTTTGTAAGTGTGGCCGTAATGAAACCATGTCGCCACATTTTTAAAATGTCCCTGTTTCTCTTTATGGCCACGCTTTTGAAGCGTGGCAAAAAAAACTTTTTGGCCACGCTTTTAAAGCGTGCCAAAAGAGTACCAGGACATGGCCACGTTTTGTAAGCGTGGCCGTAATGAAACCCTGTCGCCATGCTTTTAAAATGTCACTCTTTCTCTCTATGGCCACGCTTTTGAAGCGTGACAGAAAAAAACGTGGCCGTTTCTCTAATCAATTGCCACCCTTCCAAAAGCGTGACCGTTGACCCTTTTTGCCACGTTTTTGAAGCGTGACAAGAAAAAATGTGGTCAAATCTCTATTCAATCACCACCCTCACAAAAGCGTGACCATTGACCACTTTTGGCCACTCTTTTAAAGCGTGAAAAAAAAGCGTGGCTATAAGCCTTTTTTCTTGTAGTGATCCCTCCCTAGTTGCTGAAGAAGCGCGAGCTACAGTGAATGAACTCTATCACATCATATGAATTTTTCCATTTTTTAGGTTGTCTTTAGATATTTTAGTTGGATCTTTACAATTCTACCCCCTTGCTGTAGTCCAAATTTGGACCGATTATTTCTTTGGAAATAAAATTAACTACCATGAAAAAAAAATTATAGTCTTTTTGTTCAAAGAAAAAGTTTATGGATTGTATGGTTATAGTATGTGACATTTTAGAATACTTTTAATATTAATTTAGATTTTTTAAGTTTATTGTTTTGAATTCTAATTCATAAAATGGACTTTTTAAATAGGCTCGTGGGCTTGTCAGACTTTAAACAGGCAGGGACCGAATCTGAAAAAAGCTTATGAAAAGTAACAGGCTTAAACTTGGCTATCTATTTACCACATGGACTAAACTCGTCAAAGCTAAAGTTCCGCTCGGCTCGACCCATTTCTACCCTTAGTAGCAAGTATTAGTGTATTAGCCAATCAAAATTAAACATTATTTCCAAATTCTTTTGGTTTTCCACGGTGTTCCATAGTTCAGCAGAATAAAGACTAATTTGTCGTAGATTGGAGTTCTATTTAAGAGTTTGTCGTTAGCCAATGAGTTACTACTTGTACAAGATAGCTGTAGAACAATAAACCCAGCTATAGATGATTTAAACTACAATGTGAAACAATGAAAACTAGAAAACACTAATTTTCTTTTGTCATATATATATAGCCCCACTCACTCGTACACTAATTTTAACTACAACCAGGGACGGATTTATGCATAAGCCAGTGGGGGCAATTGCCCCACGTGAAATTTCAAATAATAGAGAGTAGTTCTTAGTGAAATGTTAAGATTGCCCCCACTATATAATTACTTTTGCCCCCAGGCCCCAGCCCAAAGCCCCAAATCCCTAAACTGTTCTTCTTCTCCCTTTCTCTCCAAATCCCTAACTACTCCAGCCTCCACCCTCTAACCTTCAATCCCTAGAATTACTGCCGCGGTGCCACCAGACCGCTACTTCGTGTTTTTGTCGCTCCGCGACTCCGCCAGTGTGGGCTGTGTGATAGTGTCACTAACTCCCTATCACTCCGCATTTCTGCTCCCCATGACTCCGTGACTCCTTGTATCGCCACGATTCTCCCGCGTGGCTCCGTCCTCCGTCGGTTTCTCCTTGCATCGCCGCGATGCCACGTCTAATGGTTCTCAGGTTCTACCTTCTTTTGCGTCACTGCTTATGATTTGTGTGGATCTGCTGCTGTGCTCCTCTTTTGCGTTTCTTCCTTTGGCACTCAGCAATTCGGCATCTGATTCTGCGGTTCTGCCTTCTTCTTCAACAAATATCAATTTCTTCTGGACTTATGGAGTTCTGGTTCATCTTTTTTAGTCTAAAATCCTCTTCTCTGTTGCCGCTGGCGCCGCACTACTACTGGATCATCCTTCTGGAGTTTAGTCTTGGACTCTTGCCTCTTGGTACATGATTGGGAACCCAAATCAACCTATCAACTTATCAAGAGTGGTAAACAACAAAAAATTCTCAAGTCTACCAAGTAACCAATTAATTATAGCATATGTACATTATAAATAAATAAGCTTTTGGGGTGGAGAATGGCCGAATGGGGATTTAGAATAAAGAAATGGTTTGTGACTGAATAAGAATTAATAGTTAAGAATCAATAGGTCTTAGGTCAGGTGGTATTGTGTTGGTTTTCTTGTTAAGTTGAAACAAGAAATTATGAGCAACTAACCAAATTCATTATGTTCATTGAGATTCAAGTTCTGTTAGAATGTTATATTTTTATGTGACTGAATAATAATCAATCGTTAGCACATAGTTCATATACTTAATTCACTTAGTTGCTTCATTCATTTTTTCACTCATTTGTTTCATTGTTTGATAAATGATAATTTGATATAGTTGGTTTATGAATTGTGAATTTGTGATTGAATTTGTTCTGATATATAATTGATACTTTAGTTTCATTAATTTATTTGTTAATTATTTTTGTGTATTGAGTTATTTTGAATTTAAAATTTGGGATATTATTAATTGCTAGTTTGCTGCTGTTGTTAATGGATCAATTTTTTATTTATAATTTTATACTGAACTTCTCAATTTGAGAAGAATTGTAAATTAATTTTATTAATTAATTAATTTAGGTTTATAATTTTATTCTATTAGTAATGGAGAAATATTTCAAAAGAATTTCATCATTGAAGATTGGATCCCAAAACAATTCATCGACCTCTTCTAACAAGAGGAGGTTTTTAGAATTTAAAGTAGAAAGTCTCATAGCAGATCTAGGACAACGACCAAAGATTTCAAGTTATCATTCGAACGACAGAGACAAAGTTAGATGTGTATATTTGCAAAAAGGTCCTTGTCAACTAGGGACTCATGATTTTTTGCAAACTGCTTGTGGTTCTTCTTTTCGAAGATTTAATCCTAGTTGGTTTGATGATTATGGCAATTGGTTAAAGTATGGTATATCAAAGGATGTTATTTTGTATTTTTGTTGTTATCTTATGAAACCTGAGAATGAAGGTGGCGATGCTTTTGTAACCAATGGCTTTTCAAATTGGAAAAAAAAGGAGAGATTACAAACTCATGTTGGAATTCATGATAGTGCTCATAATCAAGTTTGGCGAAAATGTGAAGCACTTATGAAGCCAAAACAACACATTAGTACTGCTATTGAAAAACAATTTGAGCAGGCTAAAAATACTTATCAAATTCACTTAACAGCCACAATTGATTGTATTAGATTTTTTTTGCGACAAGGATTGGTCTTTCGTGGTAATGATGAGACAGATGATTTTATTAATCAAGGAAATTTTTTAGAACTTCTAAATTTTCTTGCACAACATAATGAAGAGATTGATCGTACTTTTAAAAATGCTCATGAAAATCTTAAACTAAGAGCTCCCTCAATTTAAAAAGATATTATAAGAGCGGCTACAAGTGAAACGACAAAAGTTATTGTTAATGATCTTGGGGATGAATTGTTTGCTGTTTTGGTTGATGAAGCTCACGATATTTCTATTAAGGAGCAAATGTCAGTTTGTTTAAGGTATGTGAATAAAGAAGGGCAAGTTAGGGAGTATTTTTTTGGTCTTGTTCATGTTTCTAATACTAATGCTTATCTCTAAAATTAGCATTAGAGTCATTATTAGAAACATATAATTTAAGTTTATCAAGAGTACGTGGCCAAGGATATGATGGTGCAAGTAATATGCAAGGAGAATTTAATGGTTTGAAAATTTTGATATTGAAAGAAAATTCTTATGCTTTCTATGTACATTACTTTACCCACCAACTTCAGTTAGCTCTTGTAACGGTTGCAAAAAAAAGTTGAAATTGCTTTGCTTTTTAATTTGTTAACCAATTTGTGTAATGTTGTTGGAACTTCGTGTAAACGAAGAGATATGCTTCGTGATAGTCAAATGACTAAGACAATTGAAGTATTACAAAGTAGAGATACCAGATGGGGTTCACACTATGGAACTATACTTCAATTAATTTCTTTGTTTCCTTCTGTGGTCAATGTTCTTGAATATGTTGAGGAAGATGGAAATAATTTAGAACAAAGAGTTGAAGCATGTCATTTATTGAATGTCATTCAATCCTTTGAATTCATTTTCAACTTGCACTTGATGAAAAATATATTGGGAATTACTAATGAATTATCTCAAGCGTTACAAAGGAATGATCAAGACATTATAAATGCTATGACATTGGTTAAAGTGTCTAAGCAATGGTTGCAAACTATAAGAGATGATGGTTGGTCTCTTTTACTTGATGAAGTCTCATTGTTTTGTGACAAACATAATATTACCGTTCCAAAAATGGATGATATATTTGTGTCATAAGGAAGATCAAGACGCAAAGCTCAAAAGATCTCAAATTTGCATCCATTTCAAGTTGAGAAATTCTATCAAGTAGTTGATAGACAACTTCAAGAACTCAACAATCGTTTTACAGAGGTGAATACTGAATTGCTTCTTTGTATAGCTTATCTGAATCCAAGACACTCATTTCTTGCGTTTGATAAGGAGAAGTTGATCCAATTAGCTCAATTCTATCCATTAGAATTTTCTTCAACTCAACTTTTGGTACTTGATAGTCAACTTGAGAATTTCATATTAGATGTGCGTTCTGATGATCAATTCTCAAACTTAAATGGGATTAGTGCTCTTTTTTAGAAATTGGTTGAGACTTGAAAAAATATTGTTTATTCATTAGTGTTTCTTCTTTTGAAGTTAACTTTAGTTTTGCTTGTAGCAATTGCATCAGTTGAAAGAACTTTTTCTGCTATGAACATTATAAAGAGTCGGTTTTACAACTGTATGAAAGATAAATTTTTAAATGATTGTTTAATGACATATATAAAAAAAAGAACATTTAATTGTATTGATAATAAAAAGATTATTCAATCTTTTCAAAATATGAAATCCAAAAAAATAAAACTTTAAATTATTTTATTGTTTTAATTTATTAATTAAATAATTTGAAAAATAATCATATTTTATAATACTATAATATAATTATAAAAATTATCATTATTATACTATATATTTTGTCTCCACTCCACTGATAAAATTTAGATCTTTCACCGACTACAACCTAACTCGTGTTAGGTATCGAAGCATCTGCGGCTATTTAAGAGGCCAATACATCAGGCACTCTTACAGATGCCTCAGCCAGTGATTTTTTTGGTCATGTCAGCCACTAATTTAAGATGAAAAAGTCATATCAAAGCCTTTTTGTAAATACACTACATACAACATATCTGTAACAAGAAAAACCCTGGTGCTCTTTTTAGAGATGGTTTTGGTCGGACAAACCCAAGCAAACCAAAACCCAGCTGCATTCAACCTGGTGCTTTTTTAATCCAAAATTTGTGGGTCCAAGTGGGCTTCTCCTCAACAAGAAAAATTCGCTCCTAACGCTTCTGCGTCATCGAGTTTGCTCTCGCATGAGAACATAGCGTGATAATGTATATGATAACCAACCTTATCAACAAAGTCGTTGTAGTATAGTGGTAAGTATTTCCGCCTGTCACGCGGACGACCCGGGTTCGATCCCCGGCAACGGCGTTTTACTTTTTTGGGTTAGTTTCTTTCCTCCCGCTAACACCTGTTAAGCACATACTTGGGAGTGGTTGTTCATTACTAAGACACTATTCGATTCATTTGATATGTTTCTCTTGAAACCAATTATATACATGTCAATGGTTCAATTCCTTGATAATTTAAAGACACCAAGACAAAAAAATGTTGTGTATGAATTGTTATGGAATCCATGCCTGATGAGATAATAGCTTCCCTTATATAATGTAGCTTAGTGTATTCAATTGATGGTGGAGTAATGTGTGACAGTGACTTATATGGAAAGAGGGATATAGAGCGTTGATCTTGATGTGGCCCTGAAATCAGAAATAGGCTTTGAACTTTGGTATAATTTTGGACTCAGATACATAAATGGGGATAGAATAGAATAGGATGCTATCTTCTGACACCAAAAGCTGCATTCTTATTCAATGCAAAAGCTGATGGATGATGCTGCAGCAGCAACACTAAGCTCTGAGGTGTTGCTTATTAAGCTAATGTGGCAAAGTTATTATGAACACACAAAAATTGTGCTGCATCTTACTCACTCTGCTTCACCAACCCTATCTCAGTATATATCTTCTCTTTTTTTTCTTTTTCATTATATATAAATATATATGTTGTCAGTTAGTGAACATAACTCAAGTGAATTATGATATTTTATTGCATGGACTTGATTCATTGTGGGGTGTTTTGTTTTCCTTTTTCTTTTTCTCCTTGATTTGAAAGAAGGAAAATTGATGTTGTATATATTAAACTCCATCCTCAAGAAAAGCCATTGATGATGAGATGGATAGCCATGAGTGAGAGTGTAATCTTTTTGTCCATTAATGAAATTAATTATCTTTGATTAGATAGAAGCATTTCCTATATATAGTAGCTAGAATGTGATGGAGATGTAAGTGGAATCTTTCAACCACACGTGTAGAAGCTACTTTATGATGTGAGATATTCTGATTTCACTGATTTTAGGTTTTGAATGGTGACACTAACATAACATTATCTTAGAATTGCACGCACATTCCTTGATGCTGCTGCTTCCACTTTTATTTTATCATTTTTATTTATTTCATTTCATTGAGTCATATATGGACAATCAAAATTTGATTTACTCAGCTTGAAGATAAGATCTAGCTCCGGATCTGTACAAGTTTTGGATTATGAAGTTTCATGATTATCATTGAAGAATGAATAAGTGTTCATATTATTATATAGGAAAAATATATATTAATTAAAATCAACAAATAAAATTATTAAAATATCAGTATTTCAAAAACATTAGATATTTTTTTATGAGGAGTGTTAGGGGTCAACAATTTTTGTATTTTGTAACTATCAATTAGTCATCAATAATGTTTTTAATAGTGTGAGATTAAATCCAATGATGTGGAATCATTCAATTTTCTTTTGATGGTTAAATGCTGGCCAATTTTTTAAAAAATTGCTGGCACCAAGACTTTCTCTTTTTTTATTATATATACACTTAATATGTTTCCTAATAGTCAAATCACTGTAAACTGGTGGAATTAATTAGTTTGCATAATTATTTACATATATAATTTTCTATTAAGGCAATAATTGTTCTTAAATGAATTTAACTTACTAATGCAATATATTATTACTTCATTCAATATCATGCAAAACCTTGTTTTTGCTAGCAATGGATATAGTCGTATATGCTGAGAGATTGTTATGTTGGTTAATTACTTAGTGAATAATTAACACTTGATTAATCCATTAAAGCTGTACGTACAATTAGTAGTAGTACTTAACTATATATATATATATATAGTAATCCACTAATAAGGTATAATTAATGTTGCTCAGAACATAAGTCATAAGATATTTGCCATGTAAATATATACATTATTCCCATTATGGCATACATATAGCATTATTCTTTTAACACTAAAATCCTTTAACAGAGAGGTGGCTATTTGAACATCTCAAAAGCCTCTCTAATACTATGCGTATATGTGCATGTGACATTGTGACCGGTGAGTTTGTTCCTTCAGAAACAAGCATAAATTTGAGGAATTGAGATTATGGGGTTGTGGATCAAGTATTCAAGTATATATATTAATTAACAACTATATTAGGTGATGATGTTGATTATATTGCAGGCAATGGGAGTGTTGTGAATCACGAGAACTTCACGTGCGATTCTGACTTCCTTGTTTAGTACAACAGACCCAAATTAATCTTATTTTAATTATTTAAGTTTCAGGTTGTAATTAAGTGGTAACAAAACCATGCGCTAAGATATATAATAAGAAAAAGTATTAGAGATACATTGGTGTAAACTTAAATAAACTTCCCCTTGTTAAATTGGACCACTTTGATCACAGTGTATTTCAGACATTAATGTTACCTTCTCTATCTCCAATGTTAAAGGCTCACACGGTAATTTGTCCAAATTTTAAACGAACAAAAGAACTAGTGCTAATAACTATCTACCTCTATTCATCATCAAATCAATGGATACCATGAATACTGGTTTATGAATGTTAATAATTCTGTGTTACCATGGTCATCACTTAGCTTATTATATTATTTCTTTAAATTAAATTCAGTTGAAGTTGGGATTGGTTAGTGATTGATGTTTATTTTAGACTTTTAACCAATAAAGGGAAGACAGACCTTACACTATACTCTCTCTAGTCTCTAGTAGTGAAATAAAGAAAGGAAATTTCTATAGCATGCATTATATTGTAAAAAATCTTATATATTTTTGCAAGTTTCTACGGCAGGATCATGTAGAATTTCTTGTCAAGTGTTGAACGAGATTTCTTCAAAAATTACGATAAATGACAATTTTGTGTCATTCGATAACATTGATAAAAGAAATATTAATACTATTTATTCTAAAATTTGACTAAATTAAAACTTCACACAAAATATTGTAACAGAAATACAGAATCATAGGTAGTAGTATATATGTATTTTTAAACAAAAATAAATTCCAATCATTAATATATATGTATATAATAATTTGATTTAGTTTATCATTTATAATAACAATATTCTCTTAATCATAATTTTTTCTGTTAAATATTTTTTTCATCTTATATTATTTATTTACAAGGTTCAAATTTATTAATTATAAAAATTCAAAAGTATTATTCGTACCTAAAAAAATTCGTCATCAAATCAGTTATTATGTATTTATTTATCAATATATATTATTTAAATTATTTTTAATATATATTTTATATTTTATCATATATTATATACGATAGTTCATAATTTTTTTACGTACATGTCATTTTACATTGTTGATCTGAATTGAAGAAAATAAATGATAAGCCACTTAATTAGCTTCAACTGGTCAAAGTCAAATAAAATAAGTGAGGGTGAGAATAGCAAAGCCTAATTACAAAGGAGATGTTAAAAGAAGCAACAAATTACTGACACAAAGCACCTAATTCCATATTAAGTGTTTAAAATTGCAGAACCTGGAAGACAAGATAGAACAACAAACAATTAAGTAGTTATTTAATTAATAAAGTGTATTTTTATAACAAGAATTTATTTATCATGTGCTTTATCGATATAGGTTAAAATTACAAATTAAATTTTTTTTATTAAAAATACAATCCATTTAAATTTTCATGTATGTATTTATTATTTTTTATTTATTAAATAAAAATATTTAAAATATTTTACTAATAATAGTTTTTATGTGTCTTTAGAACATATATTAACTAAATTCTTGTAACAATTTCATTTAAAAGAAAAAAAGAAAAAAAAGTTGTCAATGTAAGTGATTAGGGAAAAGCACGAGGTTAACCAAGTGGGTGCTCGTGCTGCATTTGCCTCAAAATCATTAATCTATCATTAGTTTAATTAATCACTTAGCTGGCTGGCTCTTCTAATCATATCATTGTTTATTACTTTATTATAAATAAAAACTTTATGTCGCTTCCTATGGAATCTTAGTCAAAAGCTTGAAACTTACGTAGTCTTTGCCTACTTTTTTTTTTCTTATTAGGCCTTTTGTGATGCTGTCCAAGAAAAATAAAAAATGAGTAAAGTGGTATTTAAGTATTTTAGCACGGTTGAATTAAATTCTAATTTTAATCTTTAATATTTTAAATATTTTATTTTTAGTTTAAAATTTTTTTAACAGTTTTATGTAATTATATCGTTAAATTTGATACCAATAATTAATAATATTATTAATTAAGTTATATACTCTTTATATGTTAAAAAATATAATTAAAATTTTTTTGTAATATTTTTTCAATTTTTTTGTACAAAGCTATAAATCCTAACAATCAATTATCAATGTTTCAAAATTAAAGTAAAATTTTTTATATTAAACATCGTTGGTGAATCAATTTTACTTGTATGCTGAAATTGAATACGACTCTTCAATATGCAAACTGTTTGTATCAAATTTAATGGCGTGACAATATTAAATCAGTTTAAAAATTTTTTAAGATTGAAATAAGACGTTTGAAAATTTTTGGAATTAAAATAAAATGTCTAAACTTTAAAGATTAAATTAAAATTCAACTCAAAGGTTGGAAATCAAAATAATATTTTGTAATATTATTATTATTATTGTTATTAAGTTTTGATCCTTTACATAATTAATTATTGCTTGCATGGTTATGCAAATAAAAGGCACTTTATTTGCTTAAATTTTAATTACCCTTTTTGGGAAAGTTATTGGATTTTGCAGTTAAAGAGAAAGAAAACACAATATGAAGGGGTCAGAAAATTCTTGGCCTATTGTTGATGTGTAAGAATCTTGTGTGGTTCAAAGCCATGGCTGGCTCTCATGCAAATAATCTCATTACTGCTTCCATATTCTTGTTGTCTCCTCTAAAGCTGTCAGAACCCTTTAACATATATAATTATATATACATATACATACATATATTCCCATATTCATTCAGTTTGTTTTTTCATATCTATTTTGCAGCTTTTTTTGCCTACTCTTTCTAAACTAATATCAACCCAAGAATCTCCTATCTAAACTAACAAATAATTATTCCAAACGAAAGCATATGTAGTCAGAATCAATATCAAAGACGAAGTTGATTTGATGCAGATTTTATAGATCACCTAATTTAGTATTTTTCTTGTTATTCATCTCTCATTGTCTAGTCATTCAGGTAAATTACTACACTTTTTTTATTTTAAATTAAGGAATCATGTGTGGTTGAAATCATTAACAATTCTCTTTAGAGTTATAAGAAGTGGATCTTTTTGTTATTGATAGCAATGACGAAAATGGTAATGAGATAAATTTTTTTGGTTATGTCTTTTTTGTTTTTTTGTTACTTTAGTTTTTGTTATATCTTTTTGTTTCACTTGTTGTATTCAGCTTCTTTGTTCAAAAAAAAATATCTACTCTTTAAAATAATTATATATTAAATTATAAGTACCTTATTATATATTCTCAAATTTTTCAAAATAGAATCTATCATTAAATAGATAAAACTAAAAATTCAAAAGTTTAAAAATTCAACTGATAATTAACTGAGATTATACCAAATATTAAATATATGCGTGTGTATTTTTTAAAAGATATTTTTTGTACTCTATTATTTTAAATCCATTAAACATTAAAAAAATCAAAACAGTTATATTAATTTATTGAATTTTTAACTGATTTTTTGGTTTTTTTTATCAATTTGGTAACAAGTCTCTGAATTAGACCTATCTAATGATCGGTTTTTAGTAAACCCAATCGAATCGACTAGTTCGATGATTCTCAAAAGCATGCATTTTCCTTAGCTTTCTCAACAAGCCAAAGTCATTTTTTTTTTCTTTGTGATGGGACTAGGCACTGAAGATTTTAATTTTGATGAGGTTAGGCTCACCAAATTCAGTATCTTGTTTTATTGAGTGATCAATAATTTCTTCACTTTGTATTGTTGGGATATGAACAATTTTAACCATGGCATATGCAAAATTTGACACTAATAACTGGGGCCCTAAGACTGAGTATCTTTATTCTATATAGAGTCAAAGTAGTGATAATTAATTAAGTTAGATGCCATTGTGATTATGATTGTGATCTAATCTTAAACACCCCCTCTCTCTTTTTTTCTCTTAATGGTGGTTGTTAACCTGTTACATATGAATTGAATTCTTATGCATGATTCAACTTAAGCAACCCTCTATCCATCAGTCGTCATTTCCCTGATTATGTGGATCCAACTTAAGATAAGGCAGAAACAACAAAACAATAAGCATTATTATAAAGAATTAAAAAAAAAAAAAGAAAAGGCTTTTGTCTTCATAGACAACCAGAAACTCACCTATCATGCACAAATTAAGGGCACCTTATTATTTTAAAGAACAAAAGGATTGGTATGTTTCCAAGTTCAATAAGTTTGTAAAGAAATAATTTTTTTGGATAAATCACATAAATAATAAATTGTTGTAGCCTGTAACGATTTACCAGTGGGTAATATTTACATCCATACAATTTATTTACATGATTTACACTAATTGTAGTTCTAATCATGCATAAACCATGATAAATTAATCTAGAATGGGAGAGGAATTATGCTGGTAGTTGGTGGCTACAATACATAGGCAATGTATAGAGTGTGAGATAGGAAATGAAAATGAGAGAGTTGGTTGTTTTATATGAATAAGAAATGGTGGAGTGGTATTCACAAGTGGTGAGAGTAGTGGGGTCCAATACCCTGTGTTGTCTGGTTGGTTTGGAGGCACTGCACACCCTTTCATGCCCCATCAGTCCCCTATGTGTGTTTGGACCACACCCTTCCCCTTCTTCTATAAGAACCCTCTCTTACTCTCTCACACTTCATCATTCATTCATTCATTCATTATCTTATTCTTATTAGAGACTACCTACAACATTGCAATAACAATAACATAAGATGAAGATGGGGAGTGCTAGTGCTACCATGGGAGGATCAAAGAGAAGGATGTCATCATCAAGCAGAGGATTTGGTGGAGTCTTGAGAGAGCAAAGAGCTAGGCTTTACATCATAAGAAGATGTGTTGTCATGCTTCTCTGCTGGCATGACTAGTTCTTCTTTTCTTTTTCTTTTCTATCTTCTTTTGATTCATGGTGGAGTGTATATAGCTCATCAATGATGAGGGATCAAATATTATTATGGTGGAGAGAAAAAGGAAAAGAGAGAGGGAAAGGGTAACAATTTTTTGTATGCCTAGGCTTTTATTATGTACATTAGAATAGCCACCAAAATTATTATTAATGGTAACAATTTTCTCACATCATTCTGTTCTTAACTTCTTCCCTTCTTTATTTCTTTTATATATTTATATATAGAATATAAGCACATAATTAAGTTACTTTGTTTATGGCCTCTACATTCTTCAGAACCTAGTACCAATTGGATAATGTATTTTTTATTTTCCTTTTCCTTTATATATATACATACATATATATATATATATATATATATATATATATATATATATATATATATCATTTGTTCTTCTTTGTATGATCTCAGTCTCTGATGAGATTTTTGAAGAATAATAATTCTGGTTGAGGAGTATGAGTCCCCGTAAATTTTTCCTTCAGGATTTTCATGAGAGGAATATTTAACTTAGTTTTTCACTAAGCACAAAGGGAAGAAAGGATCTAATGAAATGGTGGCTTTTCCTTAGATTTTTTTGGAATATTCAACAGAAAAAAGCAGTTAATAACATTAAGATTATATCTGCAATGACTGAAGTGCTTGTTTCTGTAGTTTCACAGAACTACAGAAATTGTAGAAGTGTTTTATATGAAAATTTTTGTAATTATCTAATATTTATTGAGACAAGACTTTGTTATGGTACAAATTTTTTCTTCAAACAAACATTTTATGGATATCTATATTTATCTTGTAATATTTCTACATTTCTATTGGTTATTAATCGTTAATCTAGTAGGGGCAAAACTTTTGGTTCATAAAATAACTAATTATTTATATCATGATACTTTCATTTTTAAGAAATTCTTATAAGCTCTTTGAACTTTGAAGATTCTTAAAAATATAATTAAAAAAAGGATTACATTGTAATATTCATAAATCATAACTAGTGTATTAAAGTCATGAATAGTATACAAAGTGCCACTTTTCTCCTTGTCCTATATGGGATTCTCTTTTTTCCTAAGAGATAGCACAGTCTATTATCTCTTAAACAAGAGGAATAAAGTTTTAAAGTAATAAAGTAGAGATTATGAAAGAAAAAAACTTTGTATATGAAGATTAGTTCATGGCAAGTGGCATCAATAATTGAACATATATTGTAGGCCCATTAATCATTTGAAGTGAAGATTTTGTTGATGACTCTATAGCATAATGTAACTGCTAGGAAGTAACTTATTTTATTTTTTGGTCAACAAGTTATATAACATTTTATATGGTTTATGGAATCTACCTTTTTTTTATTTCCCACTTTTACCCAAAAGGGCAATATCAATAAAGTTGTTGCAGCTTGAACCCAAAGAGTGTTTCCTATGGTGAAATGTATCAAGTGCTTGCCTTGCCCTTACAAGGGGGAAATAATGTACTAAATGCATTAAGGAGTTGTAAAATTTTAAAGGTTAAATTACTCTCCACTCCCTGAAATTTCGCTAAATTTATAATTAAATTCTTATATTTTAAAAATTTTTAATTGAATTCCTACATATGTATTAATTTATAATCACATTCTTTTTATTCTAAAAGTAAATTATTTAAGGTAACGTTTGAAAGCAGAGATTAAAACTAAAATTGGAGA
Source organism: Arachis hypogaea (assembly GCF_003086295.3). NCBI lineage: Eukaryota > Viridiplantae > Streptophyta > Magnoliopsida > Fabales > Fabaceae > Arachis > Arachis hypogaea. Next base: position 120,304,342 of record NC_092044.1, on the reverse strand, counting down.
TTGAATTCAGTATTGTATTTGATAGTAAAAAATTAGAACTAAAATTTCAATTTTAAAACACAAAATTTTAGTTCTTTTCTGAAAATTTTAAAAACAGAAATTGAAACTTTAATAACATTTATTTTTAAAATGATCCTCTTTCAACTTTTCAAATTTTAAATTTAACCATATCTTCTCTTTTTTAACAGGATACTTAGATATGACTCAACTATGTATACTTTACACTAAACACAATACAGAAATTTAATTTAGTCTTTATCTCTCAATTTTTATCATTGTCTCTCAATCTTTACACCAAATATATGCTAGTAGTGTGAGATAGATGAAAATATTTGTATAATATTTATCTTAAAAATGATCTAATTATAAATTTAAAATTAATGTAAAAATATAATTAAAATTTTTTAAAATATAAAAAACTAATTATAAATTTAAAAAAATTATAAGAACAAACAAAATAGTTTAACTAATTTTAAACTTTTTACTTTAACTCTTATCCATGATTGGTAATTATAATATCAAATAAATATTTATTTCAATTATTAAGGTTTTTTTTATTAAAGATAGTATTGGTAAAAAAAGTGCGAACTAAATAAAAATCTAAACGACATGTACAAATATAAATAAACTAAGGTCAATTCTATGATGAAGAGGATTCTGTTTGCATAGAATAAAAAGTACTTAATCTTATTTTAAAAATAAACAAAAAATAAAATGATATCTTTCATGTGATAGCTATTTAACCATCTATTAAAGAATATTTTGATCTCTTTATTATTTTTTCTCTCCACCATAACATGTACCATAAACTAATAGGTCAATTTCATATTAACATACATCAAAGTCGTTAAAGGGACATTTGCTACCACCCAAATAATTTAACCAATAAAGAAAAGTATACTAAATAATAGAAGGGGATATGCATGTATGCATGCGTGTTGAGAAAGAGTCATTAGCCTTTAAACTCTCCCTTTTTTTTTAGATTATTATTTTGTTCATCTCTTTAGAAAAATGAAGCTTAAGAAACTGTTGGGGGAACATGAATATGTGCTCAACTGAGTAACTAAGACAAAGACCTATCTGGTTGGTGTACACTAACACTAGGGGAATGGATCTTGTTGTCTTCCATTCCTTGTGAACTTTTGAATGTGGCTTGATCCTCTTGTCTTCAACCTAACAACACCATCTAACACTTAACTAATTTAAATTATTTTATTTCTCTAATGTGATCAATGCTTTATGTGCTTGGTTCATTCATGCATTCAAGTTAGTCAATTTTTAAATCAAGGTATTAAGAAAAGGGAGATTTAGAATTGCAAGACAGCACCACCGTTTGAGGTGAACCAAGGAACAAAAGTGGTCAAATCTCTTTTGTGTTGAATGTGGGCCTCACTGAATTATTGGATTCCAGCCCATATTCACGTGTGCCACGTCTACACCTTAATGGGCCTACTTACCATCCAATATTACTATCCTCTCCTTTTTCGATATTTTAGGATCAACACACATTTTTTGTTTTGTTTTTTTTTTTCTTTGTCGGAGAACAATTTTATTTTATAAATATTTATAGTTGTTCACGATCAGAACTGTTAATATATATAAAATAATATTTATGCGAAGTACTACTATTTTGTTAATAATAACACGGAGTTAATAGTCAAAATTGTCTTTAAAAGATATTTTGATCTTCATTTTCGTCCCCAAAAAATAAAATTAATCAAATTCGTCCCCGAAAGATAACCAACCTGATCGCGTTAGTCCTTCCGTCATCTCCTGTGTTGAGGTGGCTAACGCTCGCTGACATGACCTGTTAACTGCCAGCGTGGCACTCGCTTAGTGTACTCTCTTGTTGCTGATAAGATAAGTTTATTAAATCAATTCAAATTAGTCCCTAAGTCCATGAACCCTAATCTCAAATTCAATGATTGGCTGCCTTGTCGTCTCTCTCCACTCACTTCCATCTCCCCTCTTCCTCTCACTTCCATCGTTGCTCTTGGAGCAATTAATTCAAATTATAGTTATATTCAATTCTCTTCTCAAGCCACAGAGAGTTCATATATAAAATCAGTACATTAAGATGGGTGTCTGTAATGTCTTTTTTTATTCTGTTTTGGCAACAAGGTTAATATATGATTATAATGATGATGGTTGTGTGAATGATGAGTGATCAAGGCATAAAAAGCTTGTTCTACACTTGCAACGCCATGCTTCTGGGCAAGTCATATGATCATATCCAGTTGAACCGACACGTAAATCGGTTCGCATGGGCTGCACCACCCACACTTTGACCTGCATGACGACGGCCACGACCCTGGATCCCTCGACTTCTTCACATCCCCCGCTGTTGCCCTTTTTCCTTCTCTTCCATATGATGTTGCACGTGTTTTGCTGCTACTCCAAAACCTAAATCCAAAAAGCGAAGTTAAACAGTTAGTCAGAGTTGAATACAGAAGTAGAAAGAGTGTCACGTGATGTTGAAGTATATTATTATGAACTTACTTGGCGCTAGGGGTGGAAGTGAGTCAAGCTAGCTCGAGCTCGACTCGTTAATAGCTCGTTAATTATTTAAAATTTTATATTTATTTTTTACATATAATTTTGATGTAGGACATAAATAAAAAAATTTATAATTTATTGATAGATAACAATATATAAAATTGATCTATTTAAATATTTTTTAAAATATATAAGTTATAATTGATTGATATAGAATTATAGATTATGTATTTATGTTTCTATTATTTGAGCCAGCTCGTGAGCTTTCGGTGAGTCGAGCTTGAGCTTAAGAAATAGGCTCGATTGTTAATGAGTCGAGCCGTGAGCCAAGCTTAATTTTCGTAAGCCGAGTTTGAGTTTGGTCTAGCTCGACTCACTTCCAGCCCTACTTGGCGCTGATGATGCTCTGGTGGTTTTGCTGCTTCTGCTGGTCATGGACTGAAACAGCAGAAGAGAACAAGAGAAGAGTGAAGGCCGTCAATGCTAATTTGGGATTAGGGTTCATGGATTTAGGGACTGATTTGAATTGATCTAATGAATTTATCTTATCAGTCACAAGAGGGTACACTAAGCGAGTGCCACATTAGCAGGCCATATCAACGAGCGTTAGCCACCTCAGCGCAGGAGATAACAGAAAGACTAACGCGATCAAGTTGGTTATCTTTCATGAACAAATTTGATTAATTTTTTCTTTTGAAAACAAAAATAAATATCGAAATATCTTTTATAAACAAATTTGACTATTAACTCTAATAATACAAACTACTATTACATACATTTTACCATTATCTTTTGTGTGAACATAATGTGAAAATTTTGGATATGACATTTGTGTGCAATTAATAGCTTAACAGGGTCTTTTATGACAATTTATCGAAGAAAACAATTTCTTTCTTTCTTTTTGTTAGAACTTAGAATTCTTAATATTAGTTAAATAAAAGAACTTATATTCTAATATTAGTGAAATGAAATTCATATTAAAAAATGGGTGAAATGAAGTCTTTTATATAAAATTGACCAAAAAACATTAGTGAAGTATTAAATTCATTGCAAATCTGAATTTAATTTAAAAATTTATTATTGACCGGTAAATTATTACACACATAAAATTAAATCGAGTAAAAAATATTTCTTTCTTCTCATAAAACAGTCTTAAATTTTAAACTCAAATTTAACTTTTTATTTATTATATTTTATGTAAATAATTTAAATTTAAAATTTAGAATTTAATTAATATTTAAAATTTAGAATGTTTCATTTTTTACTTTTATTTTTCTTATATTTAACAACACATTTAATTTTAGAGATCGTTTATTATTTCAATACATATTAACACACCATATTATATATTATATAAAGAATTTTAAGTATTTTTAAAATATCAATATTCTAATAGTTTTAGTCATTATTCTTAATTATAAAAAATATATAATATATATTAATTAAAATATTTGAAATATTTGAAAATTTTCCGGTATTAGAAGGTGTAGAAAAAGAAATCCAAGTTAGTGTTTTAGAAAATTAATAATATATATATATATATATATATATATATATATATATATATATATATATATATATATATATATATATATATAGTGTTTGTCGGGGAGACAAGATTAGGAGTGAAATGGGAAGGTTATGACAACCACGTGCAAGTCCCTTATCCAAAACCCCACCACCATCACCCTTTTGATTCTTTTCCATTCACACCCCCTGTCCCATCATGTCTTTGCTTTCTTCCTCTTCTCTCTTCTTCTTCTTCTTCAATTCTCATACATCCTCTTCCCCTCTCTTTCATCATATATATGCACTTCTATATTCATCATTCATGCATGCTTATCTTATTCTTATCCATCCATCTTCATTATATTCCCACATATATATATTTGATACCTAGCTAGCATAATAATAATAATAATAATAATAATAATAATAATAATAATAATAATAATAATAATAATTGACACTATCTAGTATCTTCGTTTCATCTATGTAGTCGACTTTATCCGTTGTGGAATAGTTACAAATACTTGCATTATTAAGAAACTATTTAACAGACATAAGATAAGGTGATTATATTGTAAAACTGTTTAAACCTTATCTTAAAATAACTACTCATATTTTATTGTCTAACCATGTCTACAACATAACACCCACTTAGCCTGTGACGGTGTTTGAATTTTTCCGTTTAACTCTTTTATTAGTAAAATGATAAATAAATTTCTGAAATTTTACACATTAAACAGATTAATCTCTTAAAAAAATATCAATAAAATCTTTTAAAATAACAGATATAAACATATTATCTTTAAATTAGCCTATATGATTAAAGTAAAAAGTCTTAATTTAAACTAATCTGTCCATGTTTATTATTATTGGTATTTTTTTTAAAAACTAATTTGTCCGAAATATAAATTCTCAGAATTTATTTTATCACTTTATTCTAATTTTATACTAATAAATTTTTTTTTTTGAAAAATGAATGCATGAAAAATATGATATATCCTTTTCCTACATAGTACATGTCATTATAAAATAAATAGATATTTCTTTTTATTATTATTATTATTTGGAGATTTAGTGAGGATTTCACACAATTTACTATTTAGTGTTTTACAGACATATCATTATATTCATATTCGTGTATGCTTTGAGTTTCACCAACTAATTAATCATTATTAAACACTTTCCTGGAACTTTGAATCAATAATATGAGCACAATCACGTGCTTTCTTTGTTTTGCCATAGTCTCATTTAATTGGACACCAGATATTTTTTTTTTTTTGGTAAAAGTGGGAAAATTAAAGAGTGAATCAGGAAATAGAACAAAATTCGATCCACACAAGAATGTTTCAGTGTTGTAGCAGGTTTTGGAACATTATTTCTGTGTTCATTGGTGTATGCGTTAACTGTTAACAATAACATATATAAAAATAAATTCAATTAAATGGGTGATATAATTGTTAAACATGACGCCTATAATTTCGCATTGTTGATGGTTCAGATACCCAACAGGATAACATTCCCTGCAACAATTTGTCTCACACATACAATAACAATAATTATAATAATACAGATGAATAATGATGAACATGATTAGTACTGATTAATTAAAACAATGCAATCAGAATAATTATATTCTCTTTGTTAAAATATTGCTACAGATATTTTTCTTACAATTATATAGAATTAATAGCATAAAACCGTCTAACTTTAGTTGATAAGTAGCATAAGATCAATGATTCAATTATTGATGATAAGATCATAGCAAATAGTTTTAATGTCTAGCATGATTACCTGGACTTGTTTTCCAGAAATGAACCAAGCCAAATTGAAACACATGTCAGAACCAAAACAAGTTGAAAGTTGCAGGCTTTATTTCTGTAAGGCCCCCCTTTGCCTTGTGATGGATTGGACTATATGAGAGAGAGTGTGTATGTGTGTGTAATAATACAATTTGACTTACCTGGATTGTGTCATTGTAGATGACCCACTTTTCCTACATGGATCCATTATGATGCCTCTCTTCATTTAGAATTATGATACATTTTCTGCAAATTGATGTGAAGGCATCCAATATAAACATTTGCCTTTGCTCTTGTTCTTTCTCTCAACATGCATTTAATGTGGCCAAGACACTTGGTCAATTCAACACAAGTCCTGTTCAATTTTTTAGATAAGCGATCAATTTTGAGGTCAAATTGTCAATATTTCAATCTTTCGGGTACTGAGTTGATAGTTTACTTCCAAAGAAACAGGAAAATTCGAAACGGTTTGGCTTATGTTCTTGAGGGATGCACCTTCCTAGCCCTATAGGGAGTGATAGTGTGATGCCAACCTGGAAAATGTTAAGTTCATGGGATCCAATCAGGTTCTATCTCATCATGTTTCATGATCTGTTTAGGATGTAACACACTCAGCATTCATGAATCTGTCGCCACCAAATATACATACAATAGATTTTTATGGGAGACAAGACAACACATTTCAAGATAGGGATATAAAATTATAAATGTACATGTTCATCTTCATATGTTACTTTCAAAATGAAATAAAAACATGTAGTGATTTTTGGACAAGTCAGGTCCACATGCAACTTTCTAGAGAACTTGTAAGGAACATACCATGGCTTTCACTACACCAAAAGACAGTATTAATTACACCACTGTTGATCAAATGTTACAACAAAAGTAGTTAGAAATGTGTTTGTTTCCCATATTAGCCGAAGAAGGGCCGGATTAGTCGACTGCCTTGCCACCGCTCAAGGAAACAAAGCTATCCTGTGAACCAAATTCCTATAGCAAATGGGAAACAGGTTATCAGTCAATGACATTCGGCATTTGTGACAAAACAGAAGAATGATTGAGAACATGGGAATACCAGCTGACTTAGTCGAAACTCTGAAGGTGGTGTCTCGAGCTCTACGTTTGCAGGATCAAGATTAAGGTTTTGGCACTCTTCAAGATCTTTCTTCAGATGCTCTGGTCCTAGATGAGCATAGATGGAAAGACTCAAGTGCTCCTTGTGTTCTACATTTTCATCATCCTTATTGGAACACTGGCTATGGAGGAGATCATCACACAAGGCCAATGCTTCAACAAGTTGTTGTGAATCTAACAAATTCTGTGACTCACTGTCCCACCATTTTTGTTCTCCATCAGCATTATTTTCTACATTATCCATTCCTTCATTATTTTGAGCATCTGCCATGGCTACATCAGTTTTCACAATCTCTTCACACTCGGCTTGAATGTCTTCTACACAATCTGTCTGAGGACCCTTTGGTAAAATATATTGCAGAAAACAAAATAGGAAAACAGCATTAATAACCGTCACGAATATCATAAGACTACTGAATCATTGTCAACCTCAAATTGCCTTAAAATGTAAGACATTAAAAATTAGAATGTTAGCTAAGTGGTTAAGTGACATTCCGCAGTACTACTAATAAAAAAGAATGATTAGAAGGGCCACAAATTATTTAAGAGCATCGACTCCAGCCAAGTATGCATTGGTTGCAAGAAAAAGCAATGTCTATCTACACAATTAAGACAATATTTTCGTGAAAGAACGGCACTTAGATTAAGTTATATGCTTTTTAAAAAACATGGTTGGAGGTATTACCTGAGGAATCTGATGTGATTTTTCTCCTATGTGGAGATATGAACATTGCTTTTCACTATGAGGAGGTTCCGAAGTGACTGGATCATCTTTCACAACAGTTGCTTCATTGGTTCCAGGAACATCATGATCATCTTTTTCACCAAACTTAACTTGTTGCTGGTAAAACACTTTAGAGATAACATACTCTCCTTCCTTTTCATCTTCGTCTGTTCCGAGGTGATATTGATGCATAACCCAGTTAGTTTTCTCAGCTTTTACTCCTCTAACTGAAGTCATATATAGAACCATAATCTTTTTACAGCCTCTCTGAACCCCGTCCGAGATGACAGGTTTAGTTTTTCCAGTCTTGTGCCAACGGACATCGCCAGAGTCCTGGTCATTTATTTTCCGACGCTTTCGATTGCCGGTATTATAAGCCTTGATTGATCTGTGGAAAAAGTGTGTAGCACTACCATCTTGCTTGACACCTTTTTAAGGGGAAAAAAAATCACATGTTATTATGTTTACAAAAATAATCGTCGTATTTGAATGAAAGTCATGATATCCACCTGGTAAATGTTTAGGATGTGTATAACAAATTCCATCATCCACTTCAAGAGTAGCAATAAATTCATCAATGAAAGGGTGAGGCTCTGAACCTGCTGCACCAACTTTTGCAAGCAAGTGCGATATTATTTCTTGATCAGATGGATCAAATTTCACACCTTTTGGTAATCCAGGCCACTCTTGTGCCACCTGACAATAGAAAATTGTCAAGTGTTACTATGTCAGAACATTCATAAGAGCAATACATTGAGACTGAGATAAGAAGAAATTTCACATTTATGTATGTGTTTAAACTTTCAACTTGATAATGCAAATTAAATTTATAGGATACATTTCTATGATACCATATATAAGGCAACAAACAAACTGAAAACAAGTAAAGAAAATACCAAAGTGACAAGCATTTGAAACCATCAACACGCGTTGTTCAGAATGTGTGATGTAACGGAAAAATACTTGAACAGTCACTGTAGCCCTTTCAAAGATTTTCATGTGTCTAGCTTCGTAGAGAAATATTAGAATCCACAATACAACACTTCCTATGAAATTGGTTGCACCTCCCAAGCCACAGAAACATTATTGTTAACAGAAAGTTATAACAAGAGTGCTCTAATTATAATTAATGCATGAAATCTAACGATGCAATGAAAACTAGAAAGCTTTAAAATCACAAACAAACGCAAAAGGTATTTTGATTATGCGGTTGATGATTTCCAAGTATAGTACATCAATTAGGAAAAATTTTATGATAGAAACAGCTTCAACAACTAAATATTTATATGCATAAAGGAAGATGGGGATACCAAAAGGGGGCTATTATTTATTTTGTATTCCAAAAGACGATATCTCAATGCTCATTCTATCTCATAGAAACAACTGTCAAGAAAAGTGGCAGTCCTTAGATACAGTACAGTTTAAATAGTAATGAATTGCTTTCTTTCATGACTATTTTACATTTAGTTCAATTAGGATAAAACACTTCTATCAATTTTGCTTTCCGTTTATGGTAGTTCAACTACGGTACAGCTGATTTCTTTCTTTCTATATATTATCACATGCATGCAATATCACTGACAAAGTGTAACTCAGAACCATATGATACCAGCAAGAGTAACAGAATCATGATCAAAGAAATCATGAAAACTAGAGTAAATGAATGGAACACAAGCACAATAATGAAAACACAAATGTGACGAGGGTGATGGCAAACAAGTGATCGTGAACGCAACCTTACACACACATGTGCAATATCCACACAGAAGTACAGAACATATGTGTCAATATATAGAACCTCAAATGAAATGGTACATTGTAAAGATATACATACATCACTGTTATCAATAACATGTTGACAATTCGGACAAGTTCTGGTAGGATTGCTTTTCCATAAAACTTTCCCACTTGCTCCAGATGCACTCTTTATTTTGGTTGCAATTCTACTTTTGTCTACCAACCACGATGATCTGCATAAACAAGAACATATACAGAACCTCAAAGGAAGTTACTATTGTAAAATTTGACAAAGACTAATTCCGAAAAGGGAGGAAAATTCCTACTTCTCTGATATCAGTACGAAGATGTCTTAGAAGTTAGAAATGCGTAAGACACAATGGTTGCACAAAAGAACAAAAAACTTATCACAAGTTTCAGTTGTTTGGAACTGCATAAGTCCACTGAGTAATAATTTATATTTATTTATTTATTATTATTATTTTGGAGAATGTAATAAAAATCGGAACCTAGTAGACATTTCCATTATATTTAGAGAACAATACATAAACATTAAGCTAAACAAGCACAACATTCATTTCAATGGTGCATCCGGCAACTGCATGATAAAAAGGGGGAAGGTACATAGAAACTAAAAATCTCAACTTTCATATGCTTATGCTGACATCCAACTTAGTTCTCAACAATAGAACAATCAACAAGGAAGAGGCGAACCCCACCACAAAAATTAAACCCAAAAACAGAAAAAGCTAAGATTTTTCAGATGTAAGAGTTAACCCTATTTAGCATTCTAAACATAGAAAGAAAAGTAGATGCCCAAGTTCAGCTTCTACTGGGAAAATGAACTAGTTTGAAGTTGAAGCAGGGAAAGGAAAAGAAAAGTAGTAAAGTACATACCCGGCCATAGAGAGAGAAAGAGAAAGTGGCTGGTGATGCAAGTAGGGAGACGGAGATTCAAAATCATATATTTATGTTCCTGTTCTTATGTTTGAGAATTTGTCTCTTTCTCTGAAACTTCCAAGTATTTCTACACGTGTAATTTTCCTTTAATTTTGTAAATATAACATTAAAAGAAAAAGAAAAAGAAATGCTTATGACGCATGTATTCAACACTCTTTATTTGGACTAATAAGTATTATATAAAAAATCCAAAGCCCAAAAATTGGTTTCTTGGCAAAGAAGTTAGAAGCTTATTACTAGTAATAGTGCATGGTAGATAATAATAAAGTAGTGTGAAATTATGAATGTTGAACAAAAGAAAAGAAAAGAAAAGAAAAGAAAAGTGTCCCCCTCGAAGAAGAGTATAGAATGGTAGTATTACATTGGTGGTGTGGCACGGTTGTTAATTTGATGCTATTGACTCTGACTAATCATTTGTCCAAGTCTAAAGGTTCTTGTGGTCTTTCTGCTCATTGTTGATGGTTTTCTGGTTGGCATTTCACAAGGCAGAAAAGGCCAAGTCAATTTTCATAGTCGGTAGTCAGAAATTTTTTATGCCTTAAGAACAGTGTGATATGACTGGTAAATTTTAGTGTTTATACTTTGACTCACCAAAGGCCATATAAGGCTAATTTTTTGTAATATTCGTAAAAAATATGTGTTACACATCAAGTTATTGGCTTTAGTTGAGTTTTATTCTGTTATGAATTTTATTTTTAACTTTTTAGAAGATACAAAACGTCATTTTTTGTCTCAATTTTTTAAAATTTAAAAATGTCATTGACATTATATTTTTTTAATTATTAAAATAGAAAACGGCATTAATGTTTTATTTTTTTATTTTAAAAAAGAAAACGAAATCGCTATTTTGTTATTTTAACGAATTTAAAAATTAAAATTGCGGCGTTTCCACAATTTAGTACAACACACATAATGAATTATTTTAGGAGATAACATCATCTTAACCCAATATTTAAAAAAAAAATCTAAAAACTTCATAGTTATTTTGTTTTTCTTAACGTTGATTCATTACAAGTAGAATAACATGTCATATTTCTTCATTAAAAGTCAAACTTTATTTTATATGATATTATTTTTAACAAAAGTTTAACTTGCTCAAGTCATCTAGAATTAGATTTTTAAGGTAACAAACTGCAAACAAGCCTCAATAGTTATGTTGGAATGGATATGAATCCTCAACTGCATGTTATTCTGAATTCATATACACACTTCAACAATGACCTTGACCATGCTTCCCATTTTTGCTGTATGTATTAAAAAAAAAAACAATGTTCCTATGAATGGAAATCTTCCTTAATACGAATTGCATCAATGCACTATAACTAAAAAAAGTATATACAACTTCCTTCTGTTCAATGCTCATCATGACTATAACTATGAGTCCCATGTGTGCTTGTTTCATCTAAAAACACAAGCCAGAATGGTCAACAGGATTAGGATATCTCTCTATACATCTTCATTGAACTCGGTCTACACATCATATACAGGCATCCGTTCTTCGATGTTGACTCGGCATACGGGGCATCTCTTACATTTCTCACAGCAAGTACTGTCATTAACAAAAAATCAGTATGTCAATACATAGTAAGTATAAGATATTTTTGTTAAGTAACAACAACATGCAATTTAGTAAATAGATTCTTTATAAAAACAGCATCCTTTTACAAATTCAAAGGCAATATAGTTGTCAAGGAAATAAGTGAGAACATTATAAATTGGAACAGAGGGAATAATTGTTAGAGAAGATTGAGATGTCGTAATATTTCGAAGCAAAGACTATATTCCTTTTTGGTCGGGCTATGGTAAGAGAAAGTAATTAAATCAAAGGCAGTGATAGAAAGCATAAGAGAGGAGCGAGGACGAGTGATGACATTGCCAGGGATCTTACCTGCAAATAATGTGATGCCTGCAGGGAAGCAAGACAACATTAATCTGCTCTTCAAAGCAAACCCTACATAAGATCTTCTCCTGATAGATTTGTCAAATCAATTCAAAGTGAGATCCTGATATGGTTGAGAAATATTCAAGCATGCTGGAAAAAAATAACCTACTAAATGATAAAAACAATGCTCATCCATCAATATATAACTTCCTTTTAATCTTCAAAGGTTGATTCTGAACTAAACTACTTACACAACTAAGACATGGTGATTTAAATATTATAATGCAGAAAATAATAGATCAAGTTTGAGAGTGTTACATTTTGAAGTCTTTCATACTCCTCTTGGCTAAACTTTGTAACTTGTGTCTGCTCACCCAGTGCAGCTTGTAGCCTAAAAATCTGAGTTATAAAGAACTGTTATTACCGAGACGTATGAAAGGGATTCAAGCCTGCTTATATAATTGGTTTAACAAAAAATATAGCGGTTTAATTCATTCTTAAATGAGGAAAATATTGGCAAAAAGATAATGCTGTAAGCCTGTAACTACATATCAGATAAAGGGTTTTCACCTCCTCAACGAGATCTGTTCTAGGCATCTTCTTCACCGTATCAGGGGAGAAAGTATTGTACCTAAATAGTAAATTGAATCCCATATCATAAGAAAGAAATATCTTTAAGCATTTTATATACTACCACTCAAAAGAGTGAAGGTATAAGAATTAGGCACAAACACTTGAAGCATAAGAGCCGATTGACGGCACAAAAAGAATAGTACACACCTTATTGGAAGCACACACCAATAGTCAAAATAATATAGCTCTAGGTTCTTACCATCACTAATGAACATGAGTGAAACAATGTCTTAAGAACTATTTCAAACAGAACTGAGCAAGCTTGTAATTGAGGGGAAATTGGCACACAACCTAAAGATATGCTTTATAAACATGAAGCAGGGTAGTTTACTAACCCAGAAGTGCCGGAAAAATAAAGTCGAGCTTCTTCCTCCCTACTCCCTTCATCTATGGACCACCAACCCAGCAACCTGTTAGGAAATAAATCACAAAAAATAACAATTCTCCAAATCAGTTTGAGCAACATTTTTTTGTTGTTGTTCGGTAGAGATTAGAGAATTGGCGAAAGATGAAATTTTTTGTAGGCAAACAGATCAAAACCAATACCTTGCCCCACGATGGAAGAACCCGAAACAATCAAAGGCTTTTGATGCTACAGATGAGTAACTTCTAGGAATATCTCCAGTGTAGACTAAAAGAACTATCTTCTCTACTGATCTACACAATGCATATAAAACCCCAACACCTTGCAACAATAGAAGTGGGGAAAAAATGACCCTATTCGATATATCCCTTGCACTCGATGGTGTTCCCTAAAATTTAAATGAAATACATTGAGAAAAGGAATTAGAAGAGGGGGCAAACAATAAAAAAAGAAAAACGAAAGTGGAGGAAATCAACAAATGCTGAGAACATAATGACAAGGTTCGTGATAGAATCTACCATACCTCTAAATGCATGATAAGAAGAATTTGGAAAGCAATGAATGGAATTTTCATAATGTGACCACCAATGTTCTGCCGACTGCATAACCCGTATTGCTGGTCATCTTCATCACAGGAAACTACTAAGCCTCTTCTATTCCAATCCAGATATGTTATGGAACTGGAGGATGAACATGGTTCTGTAATATGGCAATCTCCATGGATTGTTGGATTATGCCATTTTGTACAAACAAGATAGGCAAAGCACTGTGCAACACTGCAAAAGGGTAAAAGGTTCTTATGAAGGGAAAGGCTCAATACTAAGGCCAATTGCAAAATACTAACACTAGTGCAAAATGTTGATTTTACCAGAAGTTAATAAATAAGTCCCACCAGCCTAAAGCAGCTACATCACCTGCAGGTAATTTAAAGATAGTTTTTAAAAAATAAAATAAAATTAAAAAAAAAGATAAACTTAAGTACTAAGTAGTATCAGTTGAACAGCGAGTTTTTTAAGGAGTGCAACAAATGCAACACAAAACAGTATCGATCTGAATATTAAGAACAGTCAACATAAAAAAATATATCAACAAGCTGTGGAAACTCCAAGATAACGGAAAACAAGCTAATTACACTATAAACAACAATTTTCAAGAGAAAATAAAAGACTTACCAGAAATCTTTAGAAGGGTGAACACTGTAGCAGCAATAAGGAAGACCATGGCTATTGAAATCCAGAAGTGCTAGAAAAACAGAAGTATACAATTCATTGTTGTCCGTTTTGGAAAATAAAAACAAAAGCAAGATCACATAATCTACTGAATAAAACACCTTTCTTTCATCACAGTCAAGTCTTATTAGATGAGAACAAAAGGTTTTGAACATTGAGTCTGTTCAATCATCCTTTTCCTTCCCTACACATCCATATGTGTCGGAGCTTGGAAGGAGAAAAGAAATACAGAGCAAGCATCATGCTTCCGCCAAAATATTTCTAGATCATCCCAATGCAAGGAACACACAATTCATACACATTACAGATGAGCATGATGAGGCCCTATGATAAAATAGGCCATTAATTGCATAATCTAGTAGTATCACAAGGGGACATTAATTTATTCTAGTTCAGAGCTTGCCACTAATAATATATCAACTAATGAATAGAATCTTACAGGAAGTGTTTCCCATACTGCTTCATCAGTCAAATTTTCGTCATCTCCAGGCATCAAAGCCCTACACATCCTATAAAAAAACATTTTTGTCATCCATGCATCCATTTGATAGATGATCATAAATCAGGTTAACATTTATTTGGGGGGATAGCGAAAGCAATTATTTCAAGAGAATGTACAAAAGTGGATAAGAAATCCTAAGATAGATACAACAAAGATTGCTAAGACCTGAATGGATAGATTATGTAGCAACTCACAAAGAAACAAACTAGTTATGAACTATAAATATTGGTAAACTCAAAAAGAGATAAGATAAAATACCTGATGTTATCAACCAAAATAGCTAGTTCAAAAGCTATCAGGGGCAAGAAGACAATCTTCAAATTTACAACTGCATCGTTTAAAAGCATAATTAATTATCTGATAAAATAATACCACAATTACCTTGATGTGAAGAACATAGTGATCAATAATATCCTTGATGGTTGTGCCACTACAAATGTTGCTTACCATAACTGCTCCCAAGATGTATACACAGAAGAATCTCAAATGCAACAAGTAATGGCGTTGCTACGACTGAATGAGAAGGAGCCCACTGTCCATACACAATTTTTATTAACATAAGTTACAAATACCTAGTACAGGCTGAGGTTTCCAATTTCCTACAAAACAAGTAATTTCCAATTTTTGAAAGACAAAAGGATATCTTACTTGGCGACCATGAGGCATTGAAGGAGCAGGCAAGGAAAACCTGCCTCGCGCTATCATGGCATGGAAAAGCCATAGAGGGGAAAATACAATCCTGCCAGAAAGAAACATAAAGATACCAACATGAATACACATGGCAACGCATATTTCCAAGTGTGACAAACTTGACAGTGCTGTTAGTTTGAACCAAATAGTAAAAAAGCTCAAGAGGAGATAATAAGTAAGAACTGAAGAATGCAATGTCACAATCTTCTCATTATGAGTTAAACTTTCTTCCAATAGCAAGCTGGTCAAAATCTAATTAAATTAGCTCACACATCATAAGAACATTCATTTTTCACATAATGATATCACTTAACCGGTGCAACTGAATCCAGATACGGAAGTAAGTGATTAGTTACAAAGGGCATCATGAAATATGACTCCTAATATGAACACATCATAAATGTAGCATAGTTTTAAGGTTGAAAGCCTTACAACTGTGTGACTAAGAAAGGAACACAAGGGAGAGCAAAATCAAATCTAAGCCAAGGAAAGAGTAATTGATACTCCTCCTTATATTAGCTGAACCAACAACACTCTTTCGACCAGAGTAAATGTTTTGACCATATTCACGGGATCTGGACTACAATCTGAGCACACATTATTATACCATACAATACATTGCATTTCACAATTTTGGTGAATAAACGTATTCAAGTTTCATTCCCCAATTAAAAAATCATGTATTCTACTACTGGTGGATTATCCTTCTCTTTAATTGGGACACAGGACATAGGAGTCCTCAACAACATCTAGGAGGAGGGGCCGGGGAGTGTGAGAAAAGGAGCCTCAATCTATAAATTCAACCAACAAAATTCTGTGCACCCAAAAAAAAAATTTTCTTTTTTTACATAAGAATCTCAATCAATGCCATATTCTTCCAGAATTACAACAAAAACGAAAATCCTCCATTCAAGCATTGCATAACAAAAGAGGGGAACAAATTAGCACAGAACCGTGAATAGTCTGAACGCAGAACAAAGTCAAACATTGAAATATGAAGCTAGACATGAAAATTAAAAAAAAATCTTAAAACAACAAAGCTGAAATCTTGTTGGCACCCTATAATTCGTTCCACAATTTTCTCAAATGGGTCATGGGAAAAAAAAAACAAATTTACCCAGCTTTAGAAAAGAAAAAGAAAAGACCCAAAAAGCGCAAAAATTGAGAATTGAAACTGACCACCATGAAGAGTGAAGAACATGGTCAAGCTTGAGAGCAAGCAGAAGAGAGAAGGTGAATAGCAAGGCATGCGCTAAGAGAGCTTTGAGGGACTTCGCCACCCTCCTCCAACTCATTACCCTCCTCCGAACCAGCATTTTTTCCGGCAACAAAAAAGAAAACGGAGAAGAGAAAACAGAAGGCACTTGTTGCTGCTGACACAAGCTGCTTCCTTTTTG
Source organism: Arachis hypogaea (assembly GCF_003086295.3). Taxonomy (NCBI): domain Eukaryota; kingdom Viridiplantae; phylum Streptophyta; class Magnoliopsida; order Fabales; family Fabaceae; genus Arachis; species Arachis hypogaea. The sequence goes on along the minus strand of NC_092044.1, from coordinate 120,287,286 downwards.
TGTATGAGAGAGAGAGAGAGAGAGAGAGAGAGAGAGAGAGAGAGAGAGAGAGAGAGAGAGGAGAGATGAAATTCCTCGGAGGTTGCAAAGAGAGTGACTTTGGAACAACAAACTGAAGCTGAAAGCGTTAAATACAAAGATACAATACAAAAACAACACGAGATTTTTTCCCTCTTTTCTTTTTTTTTTTTCCAGTAATTTCTTTTTATGTTCCTTTCTTTTTCTTTCCCTTTTCTCTGAGTGTGTTTGTTGCTTTGCCTTCTGTTTCACGCCAAAATGTAAAGCAAATGTTTTATTGTGTGTGTGGTGCGTCACTGTGGGCGGGGAATACATACATGTATAAATGCCAATGGACCATAATGCCCATCAACTTTTCCTTTTTTTTTCAGGAAAGAAATCTTTAGTTAATCCTAGTGACTAAATTTTTTTCACTTTTGAGATTTTGTTTATTTAAGAATTTGTAGTGATAAAATTGTGAAAGAATAAGAAAAAAATAAAAAAAAATTATTAATTATTAATTAATTGAATTGAATTGAATTGAATTATAAATTATGAAGGTATTAAATATATATAGAGCATTTTTTATGAAAGATAAGAATAATGATAAGATAAGATAATAAGGAATAAAATTAAAATTGAATTTATGTATTTTATTGAGCTGAATTTGTGGGTCACAATACTTTTTTATTGTTATCATGGACTAAGATAAAAGAATAATTTAATATGTAATTTTTCATATTTAAGTAGGAGTTTAATTTTAATATACTATAAAATAATTTTACACATATATTTAAGGAATTATATAATATTAAATCAACCATAATAAATACTCTTTGTATTAATTACATAAATAATTATTCAGAAAAAAGAATATAAATCATATAATTATATGATTGTATAAAATATTTAAGTACTTAGTTTTTGAAACACGTTATTTAGATTATATTTTTATTTAGATATATAAAAATGTTCAATTAGAAATTAAATTTTTTTAATATTAACTATTTTTTATTTTAAATTATAAATTTAAATTTTCTATAAATAAAAATTTAAAATTAATTAATATTAATTTATTAAAAGTAATTCCTTATACTTATTAAAAAAATTGCGAAAAGTGAAATATACTTAAAGTGTACCAAAAGATAATACTTTTTTTTCTTGTTTTTTTAGAATTTTGTTAACTTGTACCATAAAAATATAGGTTAAGTATACGATAAAAAAATATTTTATAAAAATTATTGCAAAAATTAATTTTTTTATATTTTCAATACATCAAAAGTATTTAAAAATTTATTATTATATTTTTAAGGCCAATTCTATAATATCTTTAATTTAGTATTTAACTAATTTTTTATAGTAATTTTAAATATTTTAATTTTTTTACTTTTATATTTTAAAATTTAAAATTAATTATTTAACCTTTTTTAGTAATTAAATAATAATTTCTAGATACCATAATAAATACCTATTTTTAAAATATGTCTCACAAATTAGTTACTTTTTTTTTAAATTCCAAAATTCAAATCTTAAATGAATATGACTTACCTACTTAAACACTAAATTTGCTAACTTTGATTGGTCAGTAGATAGAGACATTTTAGTCATTGTAAAAGTATGGATCAATTGCCACCAGGTATGTAAATGTAAGAATATTGATTTCATGGAGACTACCAATTTTTTGAAAATGGTGTGAATAAATGGTTTTGGTTTGTTGCCATTAATTATTCTCAACGACTGGGGTAGTTCAAGACTTGAAGCAATTTTAAATGAATGATGTCATTCCAACGTTTATAAAAGATTAGGTGTTTATCATATTTTTCAATAGTATGATTTATAAGACTGGAAAACTAGAGATCTATACTGTTTGCTGTATTTAACTGAATGGAATTATTCAAATTCTTGCTCAAATCAATAATGAATTGAATTCTTTTTTTTTCTTTTTTGTTACATAATTAAAACTCAAATTGTTATCATTATATTATCTTATATCTTACAATAAGTAACATTCTAACGTTAAAAATGTTAGCGTGCTGCATTTTGATACTTTTTTATACATACCTCTTTCTTTTCAAAATGTTTTTAAAAAAATATTTTCATTAGAATTATACAAAAAATTAACTTTTAAGGACTAAAATTGTATTAATTATTAATTATTCTAATAAATTTAAATCATACCTTTTTTATATTGGTAATAGAAATAATAGTCATTTAATTATGGGATGAATCATAATTTATATATTTAATAATTAATAGAAATAATAAGCATCGCTCAAATTTTCGTAGTCAATTTTAGTAGAATAGACAATTAATTTCCTATGAATCAAGATTTGTTCATTTAATGTTAATAGACATACCTACCTAACTGATAAGATTTATTTGAATAATGATTTAGAAAAGTATCTGTGTGTCCAATTCTTTTTTCAATTCCTATTATTAATTTATGTACGATTAAATGTAATATATAGTATTTTTTATTATTTATGAGTGTAAGTTTTAAAACCACAGCATTTGATTAATTTTTTAAATTTATTTTTGTTCTTTGACCACTTTTATAGAATAGGAATATATATTTTTTTATCGAAAGTAATTTTTTAAGGTACAAATTATAATATTTTTTTACTTTTTATTAATATATCTATATTCTTATTTTTTTTATCATTTGATGATTGTTTTTATTTTAAAAAAAATTATCTTGCCTTGCAGTGCGATTGTCTTTTGTCATAATTATTTACAATGCACCAAATTCATTAAATATCACTTAGAGTTATATTTATTGGTTTAACAAAGATACAATGAACTCTATTTTACTAAAAGATGATTGAATATACTCATATATTATGACCAACATAATAGAATATGAGTAAAGTTAGTTTTTTTAAGAGAAGTTCGATTTTTTATTGAACAATTCATTCCAAAGAGTTTTATAGGCTAAGTTCAAATTCCATTTACTTCATACTTTATGCGTGTGCCAAAAAAATTTTAGAAGTAGAACATATAACAAGATTAAGTTTCCTGTTTTAGATTCAATTTTTGAATAATTGTGTCAGATTTGGAGATGCAATTTAAAATATTAGTACGTGTTAAAAATTCTTTTAAATTTTTTATAATAAAAAATATTTTCTTAATGTATTGTGATTTTTTTTATAAATTATTACTTAGCTGATGCGTCAATACAATACCAATGAGGAGAATAAAAGTTAGAATAAAAGATAAATAGGTCCTTGACCTTTTAAAATGCGGACATTTTTGTCCCTCAAAATTGGAAAATACATTTTGATCCCTCACGTTTTAAAGCGGCTGACAATTATACCCCTCCGTCCATTTTGGGCCGAAAACGGCAACGAAGCCAGCTGACATAGAAGGGTAGAGAATAACGTGTCTGTTACACTTGCTGAAGTGGATTGGGACAAATTATTAATGGACAAATTCGTCCCTTAAGTGTAAAACGACGCCGTATCCACCACCCCCAATATTTGAAGCTTCGCAATCCCCATAACACCCAAGATTGACTCCACATATTACAGAAAACCCTATCAAAACACGAACGCCCTTCTCCCTCCAAAAAAAGAACGACTTCCTACAGTTGAAAGGGATGGTGTGGTCAGTCGACGTGGTTGTTGTTGAAGGTTACGGCAAGCTTCGCGTGGAGAGGAAGCTGCCATCATCTACAGAGGTAAGGGTGATTATGAAGAGTATGTATGTTGTTTAATTGAGAATGCATGGGGTTGGGATATGGGGTGACTGCATGTTTTTTTGGGTAAAAGAATGAGGAAAAGCTATGCGAAGTTAACTGATTTCGAAATTTTGGACACTTGATCTAGGGTATAATCTCTGATTTATGTATTTGTGGATAATGTAGATGGATGATATGTATGTGGTACCTGTTTTTCACCACGGAGGCCGTTTTGGTAGAAAACTCAGTGGAACTCTTGAGTATGTTGGTGGAAAAGTTGAAAAATTTTCGAAGATGGACTTAGACTTTGTGAATTTTGGGAATTTGGTGACATTGTTCAAGGGTTTGGGGTATGCATCATACAGCGCAGTGTATTGGTTTGACCCAACTAGCAGTGATCTTAATGCTGGACTGCACATTCTGAGAGGAGATGCAGGCATCAATGAACTTCAAGAGAACAAGCTGAAGAATTCAACCACAGATGAATTCTACATATATTTCGACCATCCTGTTGATGAGCCACAGATAGTGGAAGAAGGGGCTGCGGCAGAAGCAGGGATGGAAGAGTTTGATGACCCTGTTGATGTGGACAGCATCACGAGAAAGCTCCAATCATCACCATCCATAGAAGATGATGGGCATAAAAGTGAGGAGGATGAAATGTATAAACCTTCTCTAACTGACTCGAAAACTTTTAGATGAGGATTATTTCAGTGTTGATGAGGAATATGGTAGGAAGAGAAAAGAAAAAAGTTTGAAAGGAAAGGACAAGGTTTTATCAAAGAAAAATAACAGTGTAAAAAAAGGGACATGAACAGAGTCAAGTAAAGTTAAAAACAGAGATAAACTAAAAAGTGCAAGTGATAGTGCTGACAAAAAGTGATGGGCCTACTGTAAAGACCAGAAAAATTAGGCAGTGTAAAATATTTTTTATTACTGCCTTGACTATAATAAATGTTATGATAGTGTGAATTTTTTATGCTAAAAAAACCTTTATAATTATGTTTGATTTTTAAGAGTAATAGAATTATTTTGAAATTACAAATTTTAAAATAAAAAATATAAATAAACATAATTTTATTAGTTTAAAACTTTAAATTGGCGTATTTGTATTTTTTTAAATTAGACATTTTAAATAAATGTATGTGCATTATTTTAAATTAATGTAGTAGTATTTTTTAAATTAAAAATTTTAAATAAACATAATTAGCTTGTATTATTTTAAATTAATGTATTTGTATTTTTAAATTAAAAATTTTAAATAAACATACTTATATTTTTTAAATTAATATATTCATATTTTTTTAAATTAAAAATTTTAAATGAAAATATTATTACTAATTTCATATACTTGTATAATTAATGAATGTTATATAAACGTATTGTTGCTAATTTTACTCTTCAACATGATTGCCTTTTTTCCGTAATCATAAATTTTTCTTTTGTTTTTAGTCCTGTACGCATAAATTATGAGAATCTCTGATGTATTTTTTTTTTTTTTTGGCGTAAAATCCATGTTGATGCCATGATTTATGCTCAAAGGAGAATTTGGCCACGGTCACACTATCCGTGCATGAATCGTGGTACTCGTATGAGTTTTATATATATATATATATACATATATATATATATATATATATATATATATAATTTTTTTAAAATCAATAACAGATCTACGATTTATATAAAAAAATGAGAGGACAAAAATATTGTCTTTTTTATTTTGATAGTTTTCATGCTTAGTTAGTTCATTTAAGTAATTTATCCAAAAAAAAACTATCATGTATTAATTAGATTATACACCAATCATGCATAATTAAATTTTTTTGTTCTTAAAATAGATAATAAAATTAATTTAGCATTAATTAATTTTTTTTATTTTAAAGTAGATCAATCTTGTTATTACTACTATTATATAAATTAATGTTAGAAATATAAACTAAAATTTTAGTAACTTACAATAAAATTGTGTATAAATCAAGACATTTGTTTATTATATGTATACTATATTTTTTTTATTTAATCCAAATATTTTGTTAATTTTTTATTATATATTTTTGTGAAGTTTTTGGATAAATAGCAAAAAATGTATGAGTTTAATTTAAATTAAATATGTAGATGAATATTTTTGCATTGAACATATCTAGGACATAACGCACGAGTACATACAACAAACTAGTCGAAATTAAAACGCAATTGAACTCCATTAGAGTTTTAATTATTTATCATTTTTAGCTCCCATTTAAGGAATACAATTTTAAGTTTTCATACAATTTGATTATGCTAAATTATAAAACTGATAAAATAAATACGAACTTTGGGCCAATTCAAATAATGCTGAAATATTTTCATTTAACATTGAGTTTGAAAGTTTTTCATATAAAATATTTTACTTTAAAATTTTTAAATATTATATTTAAGATGCTTAATTACAAAAATATTTTAGAATTAATTATAGTAAAAAACTTGTCTTTATAGTAGGAAAAGTGAACCAATATTTCATTTTAACTCGTTTAACACTTTAATAAATTATAATTATATCTTGTTAATCTAGTCTAGTGATATACGTTTTCTTCTATTTTATTTTGAAAGTATAATTTGACATGCTACAAGTGCTTTGTGGTTTATTCAACGTCAACATTTTAAGCTAGATTCTTGATAATGGGGGAATGCGTGAATTTATAAGGGGGAAAACAAAAAAAAAAAAAACCCAAAAAAGAGGGTCAGTGACTTAGTGTCATGTCCACCTACTCATAATTGATGCTATTGAATCCCACCTCTTTATTTATTTTCTTCTATTGTCCTATTCATGATATCGGATAAAAACAATCATTTTATGAAAGATTCTTTTTTGATACAGCGTCATCCAACTTTTATACGTATACATAACATAACAGGTGAAATGGATAATTCCAAGTTGGTATTATTAATTATGGAAGACCATACCTATATATTTATTGATTTATATATCAAGTTCGATCCAAAATCAAACTACTGATGAATTTTAGATGTTCTGAAATATCAGTATTTTAATAATTTTAATCATTAATTTTAATTATGAAAGAAAAAAAAAATATATATAATATGTTAGTTAAAATTAAATATTAAAATTATTAGAACATTAATGTTTTAAAGATATTTAATTTTTTTTCTAAAGTATAAAAAATTGAATACCTATGTCCTTGTCACTAACCCATCATTTTCTACTCTTTTCTTCTAAGATCTTCCTACCCTATATAGCGACTTATCTTTTTTTTTCCCCCTTAAAAAGGCAAAAGAATAAATCTTTTAATTTTGGAAACAATCCAAGTAATAGTAGGTAAAAATCTATTTATTCTAACAAAAACAGAGAATTCAGCAGAATTGATTTATCAGTAATCAGTATATATGCACGTTAATACATGTATACATCCAAACACATGGTTTAAGGATTACTGCCTAGAATGTCATATTCTATTATGATTTCATAAAACGAATAACTGTATAATCTTTTGTTTCCAGTTAGCATCTCCATTCAGAATCCTCATCCCCACCCCCTCAAAGGTCAAACTAACCACTATTCAGTTAAAGATTTATGATTTAATATGTCAACTTCATAATAGTTAATAAGTAAATTAATTAGATTCCATTATCTAATACGAATGTAGATGAGTATTCTTTGACTTCTAAATTACCCAATAAAAAACTAACCCTACCTACCCCACGCCCCAGTTTTGTATTCTTATCTTATCCACAAGTTATTTTCACAGTTACCAAGACCAAAAACAAGTTTATAGGTCAAAATAACTTTCGTTTCTTCAAATTTTCCAACCAAAATAAAAGTTTCAAACTTTACGACTAATGATAGATTTTGTTTCATATATCTATCATCAACATATTAATATTGCACGAGTATGGTGTTTTAAAAATGTGTCAAAATTATACGAATGTGTTGTTTGTTGAAACCATATTAAGAATTTAATTTAGAATATCTCTAAGCCGAATACCAATAATTAATTTTTAATTCTGTAAGAGCTCACTTTTCTGTAGCATACACGACGCTTCTAAAAGCTGAACCTATTACACCATACTTGAATTTCCTTTTTTTCTGTAATTTATCATTTCTTTTGTTAGATAAATTGGATAACTCCGATCCTAAGCATCACAAATTACGCACACTTCATATTCACCTATACACTTAAGAGTTCTATCTTTTACTTAGCCGTTTCCAAAGTTTGAATGTGAGTATAATATATTAAAATAAAGACACTATATTTTGTCACTCAACCAAAATCTTCGTTTCGCTGCCAGTAATTTATCATTTTGAACTTTGCAAGTTGCTTTTATTTTTGGGTTATTGGCATATATATAATCCAAGTTATAGTGGGTTAAAATGAAATTCAAAGAGCATGTCAATGACATTGGGCTGTCCATTGATGGAAGCACTATGCAAAAGGAAGTTTCCAACTTTTTTCTTATTCACGACCAAAAAACGTTTTCCTTAATGTTAAAAAAATATGTCCAAAAAATAATTGAAGGAAGTTGAACTTTGCAATCGGGGTGTGGACAAGAACAAACGAAGGTAAAGCATATGTCGCATGTATTTTAGAGTTGTCACCCAATATGATATATTATGAATTGACTAATACATAATTACCCTTTAATCGTAGATTTTTCGTGTGGGGGTGGTGGACAGTGGATACCACAAAATTGCAAAAGATTTAAAGAAAAACATAAAGGTAAAATGAAATGCAATAAAAAAAAAGGTATATGAAAAACTGAATGTGGATCTTTTCATTTTCTTTTTCAATTGAGAGTGTAATATATGATCGTTAATCCTTTAACATTTTTTTTATATCTTTTGTTGGTCTTATTTATGAAGTACACTGACAAATCCAAAAATTTTAAGCAATAAAGACAAACATGTATTATATGAAAATAACAAAAAAATCCTATAAACATATCAAAGCATATAAAAATATTAAATATTAACTAATTGTTTATTTATTCATTATAAATATTGATAAATAATATATAATAATGTGGTTATTAATTCACCTTTTTATAAATTAAATATATAATAATAAAATAATAATAACAAATAAATAAATAAAATTAATCAAGATGATAAATTTATCTTCTAATCAATAATAAAAATGAAAAAAAATATTTTTTTATAAATTATATACGATAAATAATATTTTAGAAAAAAATTATGCATTAAATATCTCATATCCTCATTATATATTTTATAAATTACTTAATAATTATTCAATCATTTAAACAAAAAAGACCAAAATTAATTTCAAATAATAATAATAATAATAATAATAATAATAATAATAATAATAATAATAATAAAAGTTAGTTATTTAAATAGATAAAAATATAAAATATGTTATTGATTCAATTGATTTTTAAATAATTTTTAATTCAATTTATGTTTGAGAACTAATCATCGAATACATGTCCAGTGTAAAATTCTTAATTTACTAGTAAATATTAAGTTTATTAGAAAAAATTTAAGGATATAAATTTCAACTAAATAAATTTATTAATTAAATAATGCGTGCTACAATAATATTTTGGTTTTTATTAAATTAATTTAATATATATTTTTATTTTATATTTTTAGATACAAATTAGAATTTAATTTTAATGTACTAATAGTATAAAATATTTTATATAATTATTTAATTACATCTATTTTTTTTAATAATCATTTACACAAACACAATCAATATAAAAACTAGTTTTTTTTATGATATGATATTATATAATTAGATACACATGTAAAACTATTTTATACTAATAATATATCAAATTAATTCTAAAAATTAAAAAATTATAATATTTATAAAATAAATATTTTAACACAATTTAATAGATATTTTTTTAATGTGGGAGCAAACATTTTTTTTAATGAAAATACATATATATTTATACATATATTTTTTTATATTTTTTCAAAATATTAATAAGAGCATTTGCTCCTATAAACTATAATATGATGAGAAATCATATTTTACTTTTCTCAAATAAAAAAAATTGAGAAACTCTAATCTTTAAAAATCTCAAATAACTTTAAAAATATCTAACATAAAAATAACTTTTTTACGTTGACTATTATAAAATAAATTATCGTTGAGCTATTTATTGTAATAGAACCTATTGGCTTTAGATTAGGAATTTTTTATTTTAATAAATAAAATAAATATTATATTTATTAAAATAAATAATTTTATGAGTATTTAGTGATTTAAATTTTTTTTGTCATATTTCGTTTACACTGTGAACGAGATAATTTTTCATGTATGAAAACGAGATATGGTACGTCAGCATGACACGTGTATATCTCGTTTACACTGTATACGTGGAAACGTCATCTTGTTTACACTGTAAACGAGATAATAAAAGACAAATATTAAGCATTTATAAAAGAATGTATAACCCTTTGAATTCTCCACACATATTTCATATCCTTTCTCTGTCTCATTTTTCTTACAAAAACAAACCTGAATGGCCAGTAACAATCCATTTATAGTTGTGCTTGTTTATCCCAATTGTCGTATGAGAAATAGCGACAACGGGGTGACATTTGAGTGTCAGGATCCGATATTGTTTCGCACTCAGCGTGTGGAGACGTTGTCGGATTTGAAGAGTTTGATATTGAGCAAGCTCGGTGGTACACAAGCGAGGGAGATAGGTAGGGTGGGTATAGGTTGCTGGCACCCATGGAAAATGGAGTATTTCGGTTTTGACTATTCCGACTTCATGGGGACGAGCATGTGCGACTGATGTTCGACATTCATGGGAGGATCATGTGTGAACAGATAATGGAGCTTTCCGCCAAGGTGGGTCACGGTGGTAGTGGGGGTTTCGTACACGAAACCTATGTGCAGGAGGATCGACCTTTCGCACCACCGCCCATTCATGTCGCGATTCCGGAGCATGAGGCAGAGGAGGGTGAGGAAGAGTCGGATGAGGATTACGTGGCGGACACTGCAGACAGTGAGTCTTCTGATGGTGGCAATGATGATGAGTTTGTGCCGAAGACACCTACCGGGGGTGTGGCACGCCATGTGCTGCCTCCACCTCACTCGATTCCGGCGCTATCGGCTGTGCCAAGTCACTATCACAGTCTAGATTTGAACGCCATGCATGAGAGGACCCCGTTTTCTAACACATGTGAAGTGGATTAAAACCTAAACGGCGGTGTAGAGTTTCGGGTCGGACACAGGTTCAAAAGCCGAGAGGCGGTGCTTCAAGGTGTGAAGAACTACAGTATTCGCAAGAGTGCTGAGTACCGGGTGATAGAGTCCAACCAGTTAAAGTACCATGTGCAGTGCCATCAAGGCGACAGTGGGTGTCAGTGGAGCCTCCATGTGGTCCTTCATCAAAATTTTGGATACTGGTAAGTTCAAATTTAATTGTGAATTTGAGTACTTTTGTATGATATGTTATGTAGGTTAGAGATATAGTGTAAGCATAAATTTTTTGTTGTGATTAGGGAGGTTCGGAGGTTTGGTAGACCACACAGCTGTCTAGCACCCACCATGTCTCAAGACCATCGTCAGTTAGATAGCAGTCTCATCTGCAGGGTCATATTGCTCCTGATTCAGTCCAATCCCTTTGTCAGTATCCCAGTCTTGCAAGGTGCGGTCCAAGCAAGCTATCACCTCAAACCCTCATACAGAAAGGTGTGAATGACAAAGCAAAAGGCAATTGCACGAATCTATGGTGATTGGGAAGAGTCGTACAACAAGGTGTCGAAACTGCTTCAGGCACTATATAGCTGTTTCCCTGGCACCATATGTGACCTACGCGTCAAACCGTACTACGATGGACACCTCATGGTGCGCAACTGCTGCATGTTCGACAAAGTATTTTGGACTTTCCTGTCATGTGTCGAGGCCTTCAAGCATTGCAAGCCGTTTGTATCCATAGACGGCACGCATCTGTATGGCAAGTACAGTGGAGTGTTGCTTATTGCGTTGGCGCAAGACAGGAACAGCAACATACTGCCAATTGCTTTTGCCATTGTTGAGTCTGAGAGCACCGAGTCATGGTCATTCTTTCTTACTAATTTGATGCGCCATATCACCCCACAAGACGGCTTGCTGGTTATATCCGAAAGATCTCAGGCCATCAAGGCCTCCCTAAGTTCCGATGACAGTGGTTGGCATCCCCCTAGGGTGTTCCATGCTTACTGTATTAGACACATGGCTGTGAATTTCATGAGTCGTTTCAAGTTAGTCGAGGGCAAGAGATACCTCATAAATGCTGCTTATAGTCCAAGTCAGGTCGGGTTTGAGTGGTACATGGATGCATCGAGAGGTGTCTCTCCGGCGATGGTGGACTGGGCTGATCGTTTTAGAAAGGAGATTTGGTTTCAACATTGCGACAGTGGGCAAAGGTTTAGACACATGACCATGAATCTGTCCGAGTGCATCAATGCTGTGTTGAAGGGGACATGCTACTTGGCCATTTTGGCCATTGTGCGGATCACGTACGAGAGACTACAGAAGTTGTTTGTTACGAAGGGTAGAGAAGCGCAGAGCCAGTTGGCGGCCGAAAACCGCTTCTCACAGAGACTCTTGGCCGCCATTAAGAAGAATAGGAAAAGCATTTTGAAGATGCGTGGGACCCATTGCGATAGATGGGCCTTCGTGTTTATTGTGGAAGAACTAGAGTCGCTCGAGGGATGGGGGCATGGTTGCTTTCGGGTTCGGCTTTCGGAGGGAACATGTGATTGCAGATTATTCCAGTCTCTCAACTATCCATGCCAGCACGCACTTGCCGGATGCGCTGCCGCAAGCATTAGGTGGGCCCCGTATGTACATCCAGTCTACAGCCAGAAAGCTGTGTTCAAGGTGTACGAGATGGAGTTTCCACCCATTCCCGACGAGTCCCTGTGGGCAGAGTGGCATGGGACGATGCTGCATCCTAACCCAGCCATGCGGCGAAAGGCGATCAGAAGACCAGTGTCCACCAGATTTCGAAACGATATGGATGACGTCGAGCGATAAGAGAAGCGGTGTGCCTTGTGTATGCAAGTCGGCTACACTAGACGGGGTTGCCCTAAACAACCCACTGGAGATGCCTAGGCCATTTAAGTTTGGATGTACTTTACTGCCGTTTGAATTTTGAATTGAAAATGTACTTTACCGTTGAAGATGTCACATTTTAGTTCTTTTTGTCACTGTTACATTCTATGTTTTAGTCATGCTGGAGATGACATTTCTTGAATTGGAGTGCCTTTTAAGTTTAATAGTTTGTCATGAAAATTCTGAATTTTTCGTAACTATGAAAATAAGGCAAACTAGTAAGTAACAATAAACATAACATCAATCCAACCAAAATAAAAATAACATCAATCCAACCAAAAAATAAATACATAACTCATAACTACGTACATATATACAATCCAACAAAAGTACAGAAAAAATACTCAGAAAGACATGGTAAACATCATCTGTGGTGGGGATCCTGGTAGTGGCGCCTGTGCCCGGTGCCACATGGTGGAGGCTGAGCCTGGCGCTGAGGTCGAGACAGCCTAGGGTCTCCGACTGGCATCGTTGGGGTAGCCGGCTGCTGGTGCGATGGGGCATGGTATGGCTGGCCCCCCCTCCGTCGATGGACCTGTAGCGTACTGATGTAGCAGTAGCTGAGGATGCGAAGGTGGCGCTGACAGAGGGGTGATTAGCGGCTGGGATGAGGTCAGATACATACCGTAGTCGTGGGAGGGCAGGGTCACATACTGGCTATCCGGCCGAACACCCGCCCCGAACGATGACGCGGAAGCCATTGATATCTGGGGAATCTAGGACGATGTGTGCGGGACTTGATGGGTGCTAGTACTCCCCGATACCAACCTCCATATCTGTGCGGAACGACTCGGCTATTCGATCCATAGTGACAAACGTGTGGTGTGAAGATGGAAGGCGTCATCAATGAGGATCTTGTCAATGATGATCGGATTTTTTCTAGTAAAGAATTCACAATAAATTCTCGTTGCTAGTATAGTTTCTAAACCAACAAAGAATCCTTTCATACAAAAATTTGGTTGTCAATAAAGCAAACCCAATAAAAATAAACCAAAGTATTTAAACCTCGGGTCGTCTCTCAAGGAATTGCAGGGAGGTGTAGTTATTATTAGTTATGAGATTGTATCTTTTTGGAGTTTTGAATAAGGAACAAGAAAAGTAAATTGCAAGAATTAAACTAATAGCTAATAAAACTCTTGGCAAGGTATGAGAATTGGAAGTCATATCCTAGCTATCCTTATCAATTGTGATGAGAATTGTCTATTACTACCACTTAGTTAACCTCTAACTATGAAGGAAAGTCAAGTGGATGGATCAATTTGATTCCTCAAGTCCTAGTCAACTCCTGAGGAAAGACTAGCTTTAGAGGGATCCAAATCAACCAGCAACTTTCAATTATCAATCAACAAAGGAGTTTGATAACTCAAGAGTCTTCAATTACTCAACCAAAGCCAAGAATATAGAAATCTACACTAAAATCCAACCAAGTATTTTATCAAACACTTGGAAGGCACAACATAAAAGCATAGAAAAGCAATAAGAGGTAATAAAATCCAAACAACCAATTGTAGGCATCAATAACACAAATAGAAGAAAGCAATCATACATATGAAATACCACAAATTGCATTAAATAGAAAATCATGTCTAACATGAGAATTCATAAACTAAAGTGGCAACATAGAGTGATCAATAAGGTAAATAAATAAACTAGAATGCTAGGACAAATAAAAGTAGAAGAGAAACTAAATTAAACTAAGATATAAATCTAAAATTGAGAGGAACTAAACCTAAGAATCCTAAAACCTAGAGAGAGGAGAGGGGCTATCTCTCTAGAAAACTACATCTAAAACCTAAAATTATGTGTATGAAAGTTGTGTGAATGAATGTGTGTGATTCCCCCACTCTGCAGCCTCTAATCTATATTTTTCGGGCTTGAAACTGGGCCAAAAATAGCCCAGAAAATCGCCCCTAAAAATGGAGTTTATCAGTCAACCATCTCCTCCTCCTCCTGATGAGTACCGGATGAACCGTCCTCATGCCAACCAGGAGGTGATATGTCCTAGTCTTCCAGAGGTTGATGACTGCCGTTCCCAGATGCATGCCAAGCTCCATGAGACGGGGGAGGAGGAGGTGGTGGAGGTGAAGCCTCTCTGTCCTGTGCGATGTCTCCATGCTCCTCTTAATGGGCATACTCCACCTCCTCGTCAGACTCAACACCGACCCCAAACGTCGTGGACGGCCCCTCTCCTTCCTCACCGGTACGCCAGGTCGACATTCTTTATGGCCTCTGTCCCTCCGAGCAGGTTGTCGATCATCCCTACCCTCCCTCGCACGTCGATGTCGATCCGGCATGCCTCGAGGAAGGGTGAGATCGTCCTTGGGCTGGCTGGCAGTGGATTATACGTCGGGGGACAACTCCGCTAGCCTCGGGTCCTCCAGTACCTCCTGCCCCGACAGATGCCTAACACGGCAAGCCCCACGCCACCAGTCATAATACTCTAGGGTCAGCCTAGTATCGAAGGTGTGGTGCATAGTGATCCAACGACCAGGATCAAACCTCTGGTGCCATCTATCGTACCACTCCTTCAGCTTCAGCGACCATCATACATCTTCACCATGACCAGTGGTAGTCAGGTACCTGTCAATGAAAACGTTGTGTTAAATACTTCCTTACTTCATAATAACTGAACTCTAACAACAAATAAGTAAGTGAAAATATAACATCAATCTCACCTATCAAGATTTACCGGAGTGTCTCGTGCCTGCTGCTTTCCATTGAACTGCCGTTTCACCCGATCAACGTGGTGAAACCGGACGATATTGAAGCACAATAGCAGGACAACTGACAACCATGTCCCCCACTCCTCCTCCTCACGAAACCAGGGCGGACACAAAGCCTGCATGGCAGGGTCATCGTAGACACTCCATGCAAACTGAAGAGAGAAAGTGTTTGACATAATACAAATATAATTATTATACGAAATCTATCTAATTATCCATATAACAAGCATACTAAAGCATATGATGTCTATCTAATTATCCAAAATAAAAACATAAGTATTTTACAGCTAGTCTCGTCGAACCGTAGCCGGTCGATCGAAACCCTCTAATGCAGGACCCTGGCCTCATGCTGATCCTTACTTTGCTGCGGCAATCCAACCAACCTAACACATCGCAAGAGAGCATATATGGTTTGTTAAGTAACATACTAAAAGAATTGACAAAATCATTTAACTCAAATATATAAATAGACATTTCTCACCTTGCAGCCAGAGGATATTGGTAGACCCATCTATCTGGTGGACACCACTGAGAAAATCTCTGATAGATCCAGGACATCAACAATGGAGTGCAGCCAGCGATATCTGTGACGCCCCGCTGTGCTGCCGAACAAAGTGACTGATACGTCCAGGCTAGCACAGTGAGCCCCAGGAAAACGCCATACATTCCTCAAAGTCCCGGAACAACGGTAGCCAACGAAGGTGCACCAGATTGTTGGACTTGTCGGTCATCAAATACCTTCCGATCAGTAACATGATATAACACCTGACGTACTATTGGAGGGTCTTGGGATTGTCTGTCGGGGGCATCTGGCAAACACGATCCCGCAGCCATACAAGCTTCAGCGTGAAGGACTCCTTCCTCTGCTTCGCCTGCTGTGCTGCCACGGGAGGCCTGTCGCCGAGCAGCTGCTCCACCAATGCCCACGTCTACGTGTGGTACCACCCACCAAGGTCACGAAGGCACCCCCACGGGGTTACCGTATGCGCGTAGGCCTGGGTGGTACGTCACGTCCTACAGGGTGATAGTGACCTCACTCCATGGGAGATAAAACGTGTGCGTCTCTAGACGCCATCGCTCCACCAGTGCGGAAATCAGGGAATTGTCAAAAGTAAAATTCCTGAGGGACACCGTGTCGCCGAATCCAGCCTCAGCCAGATATGGGAAGATGGCGTCTGGTGGAGGAAAAGTATGGCTCACTCGCCGGGGCAGTAGGAGGTGAAGCCTCTAAAGAATAAAAAAAAATAGCCTTAAGAATACAATATTTTAACTTTCTAGCCTACACATGTCTCTACATTACATATTCGATAATAGGCAAATCCTAACTACAGCGTTATAAATACTAACAACATAGCACAAGAATAACGGAGTTCCAAACTAATAATTATGTCATACCAACCTAGCACAAGCGAATACAGTTCTAAATTCCTCCTACAGACCTAACTCCTAATTCATATAACTACGTTCCAGTTTTTCATGACTACCCTAACAACTGCCACATCCTTAAATTAAACAAACATAACAAAACTAACCTCGAAGTCGGCCGTCCCGGCGTAATGTGTCGTCTCATTCAACTTGTTGATGTCTCCGTCATTCTCCGCTTGGCGCGCCATCACCGATTCGGTCAAAGGTATAGTAAAAAAGGGTTAAAATAGGGAACAAAGAGGTTGACAAAGTCAAACTGGGGCCCGAAACTAAGCTGTAAATGATTTCTATATATAGACGCGGACAGGCCATATGTAAACGAGATATGGCAAAGGAATTTAAATCGATAAATACTCGTGAAATTATTTATTTTAGTAAATATAATATTTATTTTATTTATTAAAATAAAAAATCCTTAGATTAGAAGATCCCAGAATGTCAAAGAAATTATTGGAAAGGTTAAGAAAAAATTATATCTTTTAAGCCATGTTTTACATCTTAAATCAATTAAATGAAAAAATAACATTTATGTTAACAAATGGCCTATTAGCTCAGTTGGTTAGAGCGTGGTGTTAATGTACCGTGCTCACTAGTTGCATAGGCGAACAAAGATTATCAAGATGGCTTCAGATTAGGCCCAAATATTATTTTTCATGAAGTAGCCCGATGACCCCGACCAAAGTTTATCAAGATGGCTTCAGATTAGACCCAAATATTATTTTTCATGAAGTAGCCCATGACCCCGACCAAAGTTTGAGCAAAAGCAAGGTAACGAATATTATGAAAAGAGAAAGGGATTTTGAAAGCCCACTCACTGTAGTGATCATCAAATCAAAACTAACAAAATGACCCATATGCCAAAGAAAAAAATACACCGATAAAATGACAAATAAATATGAACATAAATCAATCAATGTGGCACAAGTCCGTTTAAGTTCGAATGCCAAGACAAAAAAAAAAAGTTCGAATGCCGTCTTCTACCATAATATTCTACCATAACAAAATATGAACATAAATCATGTATCTATAAGTCTATTACGGTGTTACCACGATAATATTTATTGTCGTAGTGCAGTTGCACGAATGCAATTGTGATTGGAAGTATATATATATATATATATATATATATATATATATATATATATATATATATATATATATATATATATATATATATATATTGACAGATCATGCACTAATCGATTCTATAAGAATGTGCATGTACTTAACTGAGAAAGAAGAAAAAAAGGTAAGGAGTTTTTCGCTTTGAGTTAAATGTGCTTTGTAGTCACTGCTTTGTGGCGTTGTGGAATGATATATGTCTTGTCAGGTCTGTTCTTGTAGTGTGTATATATATAGCCACCTTAGGTTGGATTATGTTAGTGACAAATATTATGATTGATATGAGAGGGGCGGATTTGGTTGGAAGAGTCTAGATGGGACATGTTTTGTCACCATAAATTTTAGAAGATTAAATTTAATGATGTTTGTATAGTTTTCTAGAGTATTTGAGAATGTTTTAGATAGTTTGGAACGTTCTAGAATGTTTTAGAAGGTCCCGTGATATTTTAGAAAGTTTTAGAAGACTCTAGAAGGTCATAGAATATTCTAGAAGAGTCTTGATGTATATAAAAGTATGAAGAGTAGTATGCAATAATCTAGAAGTATTTAAATAATTTTGGTAGGATAGATATTTATAATGAAGGTTTTGGATGATTAATCTAGACCGTTGATTAGATTTAATCTTAACTATCCATTATAGAGGTAGATGACTATAAATAGGAAGTGAGAGTTAGAGTTTGAGTGTGTAAGTGATTTGTAATAAACACTTGAGTAATAAAATGTTTTTTCCACCAAAGCTTCCTTTCTCTTGTGTTCTTAGCTTTCTTGCTAAATACTGAGGGTTAGACTGACTTGGTCTTAACTTAAGAGGTTGAGTAAGTCTGAGTGCTGGCACAGTAGCATTGGAGTGTGTCCAATGCCGTGACAATTTGGTATTAGAGCAAGGTTCGAGAGGGAGTACAAGTAGTTTGTGGGTATGACTTCTAGTGTAACCATGGAGCATGTTGAGTTTCAAAGGGGAAGGGATATTATTCCTTCTCAATAGGGAGGCAAGAAGGCCCGTTCTTCAAGTGAGTCTAGAGGTAAGGACTATAACTTCTTAGAAGAGAGAGTTTCTATGTTGGAGAATGTTCTATTCTCTATGGATGAGCGCTTCCAAAGGATAAAACATGACAAGAAGACCCTCGAGACTCACATGTTAGGAGAACTAGATGCTTTCAAAGAAAGTATGCTCCAAATCGAAGAAAAGCTTAAGAATTCCTTGAAGCTATTTGAGGAAGTTCGAGTTCGGTTCGAGGAGGCAAAATCTCGACCAACCATTATAAAGGAGACGACAAAGATTGATCTCCCAATGCCAAAAGAGTTTAAGGGCGTGATGGATGTTCGAGAGGTGGAGAACTTCCTATGACAAATGAAGAGGTACTTTGAAGGCCACGGGGTGGTCGAAGAAGCAATAAAGGTACGCACTGCAGCTCTCTACCTTTCTGATAATGCTACTTTGTGGTGGAGGAGAAAGTGTGTAGATATAGAAAATGGTACTTGCAACATAGCCACATGAGAAGATTTCAAAAGAGAGTTGAAAAGACAATTCTTCCCTGAGAATGTGGTCTCTAAATCAAGAAAGAAGTTGAGAAAGTTGAAGCACAAGAGTACGATTAGCGACTATTTAAAGGAGTTCACTACTCTCACGCTTCAAATCACCAACTTAGCATTAGATGATGCATTGTTCTTCTTCATTGATGGAATCCAACCTTGGGCAAAGCAAGAACTTCAAAGAAGGAATATTAACGATATTGATAAGGCCATCGTAGTGGCCGAATTACTCACTGAGTATCATAGGAGAGACTCTAAAACCAAGTCTTCCTCCAAACCTTCTACTAAAGGTGGGGGAGACAAGAGGAAGAATTTCTCAACCAAGAAGGAAGAGAAATACTCTTCAAAGAAAGAGTACGAGAAAAAGAAGAAGACTTTCGTGCCCAAAGGAGGATGTTTCGTGTGCAAGGGACCACACCAAATGAAGGACTATCCCAAGTTAGGGACTCTGGCATCTATTGACGAGGAACGAGAGGTTCAATCTCAAGTAACTGAGTGTATTGGATCTATCCAACTCATGACTGCTATGAAGGGTAAAGAGGCAAGCACTGCAGAAAAGAAAGGCTTGATGTATGTCAAAACCTTTATCAATGAAAAATCCGTCATGACTATGATCGACACTGGTGCTACACACAACTTCATCACGCCTGATGAAGCAAAGAGACTTGGGTTGAAAATCACCGAAAAGAATGGCTGGTTCAAACCCATGAATACCAAAGGTGAACCCCTTAAGGGAGTAGCAAAAAGGGGTTAATGAGATGACTCTTAGTTCTTGGAGGGACTTTGTAAATTTCTCAGTAGCACCCATGGACGATTTTAAAATAGTCATCGGGCTCAATTTACAAAGGAAGGAAAATATAATACCTATGCCATACTACTAGATATTATGTGTCATGGAGAAAGGGTCTCCATGCATGATCCTTGCAGTCTCTAAAACTGGAGGACTACTGATACTTTCTGTTATACAACTCAAGAAAGGGTTCAAGAAGAGAGAGATTACATATTTGACTATATTACAAGAGGAGTCAACATCTGAAAGAGAAGACGTTCCTCCTAAAATCAAGAAAGTCCTTGAAGAAAATAAGGATGTGATGCCTCCAAATTGCCAAAACAACTACCACCTAGGAGGAATGTAGATCACAAAATTGAATTGGAGTCAGAAACAAAGCTGTCTACCTCAGCACCTTATAGGATGGCACCGCCAGAACTTGAGGAGTTGAAGAAGCAACTCAAAAATTTGCTAGATACTGGGTTTATCCGTCCATCGAAGGCACCTTATGGCGCACTAGTCTTGTTCCAAAAGAAGCATGATGGTTCGTTGAGACTATGCATCGACTATCGAGCACTTAACAAGGTAACCATCAAGAACAAATACCCTATTCTTTTGATAGCCAATTTGTTTGATCAACTTGGTGGAGCTAAGTGGTTCTCAGAGCTGGATTTGAGGTCAGGATATCACCAAGTGAGGATTGTCAATGGTGATGAGTCTAAGATCACGTGTGTCACGAGGTATGGATCGTATAAATAGTTGGTGATGCTTTTTGGCTTGACCAATGCTCCTGCGACCTTCTGTACCTTGATGAACGAGATCTTTCGACCTTATCTTGATTGGTTTGTAGTGGTCTACTTGGATGATATTGTTATCTATAGTAATACCTTGGAGGAACATGTAGAACACTTACGAACCGCGTTCAAGATCTTGCGAGAGAATAACCTATATATGAAAAAGGAAAAATGTTCCTTTGTAAGGGACAAAGTCCACTTCTTGGGACACATCATTAAAGATGGAACTCTCTGCATGGATCAAGGAAAGGCAAATGCTATCAAAAAGTGGGAGCCGCCAAACAAAGTATCTGAATTGAGGTCATTCCTTGGGTTAGCTAATTACTATCGGAGGTTTATCAAAGGATACTTCGCTAATACTGCACCATTAATTGATCTTCTAAAAAAGAATCACTCTTGGAAATGTTCAAAGGAGTGTCAAAAGGCCTTTGATGAGTTGAAGGCTGCTATCACAGAAGGAGTAGTACTAGCACTGTCTGACTACTCAAAGGTATTTGAAATCCACACTAATACTTTTGACTATACTATTGAAGGAGTTCTGATGCAAGAAGGACATCCTATTACCTTTAAAAGTCCCAAGTTGAATGCTACAGAGAGACAATACACCATCCAAGAGAAGGAGATGACCGCGGTGATACATTGTTTGAGAACTTGGCACCAATACTTGCTTGGTTCACACTCCATCGTCAAGACAGATAATGTGGCTACAAGTTACTTTCAAACTCAGAAGAAGTTAAGCTCCAAACAAGATGTCACTCGTTCTTACCTCGACAAAGCTGCAAAGAGGATGAAGAAATGGACAAATAAAAAGAGGAGGTCTGCAAGCTATCAAGTGGAAGACAAGATAATGATTAAACTTCTTCCACAATAATTCAAAGCCTTTTGCAAGGTTCATAAGGGTTTAATCTGCAAACACGAAGGGCCATTTGAGATCATTGGACGTGTTGGGAAGATCCATCCCTATATGAAGATCCATCTCGTCTTGCATGTGAGTATGCTTAAACTATATTATGAAGACCAAGATGAATCGAATAGAGGTGACTCGAGTCGTGCTCCACCTATGGTGATTAGATCCTTTGATAAAGAAATCGAAGAGATCTTAGCTAATCGCATCGTGCGACGAAGATAAGTACCACCAAGTATCCAATACTTGATCAACTGGAAAGGACTCCCGATAACCGAAGCTAGTTGGGAAGCTTGTGAAGCCCTGGGACAATTCCAAAAATACCTAGATCGTTATCATGAATAGAACACGACGAAAATGTCTGCACATTAGGTGGGGGAAGAATGTCACAGTAAATTTTAGAAGGTTAGATTTAACGGTATTTTTATAGTTTTCTGGAGTGTTTGAAAATGCTCTAGATAGTTTCAGAACATTCTAGAATGTCCTAGAAGGTCCCGAAATACCTTAGAAAGTCATAGAAGACTCTAGAAGGTCATAGAGTATTCTAGAAGAGTCTTGATGTATATAGAAGTATAAAAAGTAGTATGGAACAATCTAAAAGTATTTAGAAAGTTATGGTAGGATAGATATTTGTAATGAAGGTTTTGGATGATTAATCTGGACCGTTGATTAGATTTAATCCTAACCATCCATTAAGGAGGTGGATGGCTATAAATAGGAAGTGAAAGTTAGAGTTTGAGTGTGTAAGTCATTTGTAATAAACACTTGAATAATAAAATGTTCTTTCTACCAAAGCTTTCTTTCTCTTGTGTTCTTAGCTTTCTTGCTAAATACTGAGGGTTAGGCTGACTTGGTCTTAACTCAAAAGGTTGAGTAAGTCCGAGTGCTGATACGATAGCATTGGAGTGTGTCCAAGGTCGTGACAACTTGCTCTACCCCACTGGGTTTTAAAACATTTTTATGTAGTATATAATAATAAAATTTATTTATTCTATTATATAATTAAATTTGATCCTATTATGTTATTGAATTATTTTGTTAGATTTAATTTTACAAATATATAAAATTGTTTATGTTAAATTAATTTTAAGTTAAATAAAATTATTTTATTAAAATTGTTTTAAAAGTATATTAGAGAATTAATATTTTTTATTAATATTAGTCAATATTTTAGATTAATATTTTATTTTTATACTATTAGAATATAGAATTTAGGATTTAGAATTAAATATTTAGAATTTAAAATGTTGAGAACAAATAATAAATTTTATTAGTCATAGCATTATTCTTATTTTAATATTAAATTTAAAATAACTAACAAAACTATTAATATTATATTGAGTATTTGATAAAAAAATCAAAATAAATAAGTAACTCTAATCTTAATTATCCCAAAGGTCTAAATCCAATCTTCTGTTGCTATCTTTCTCTATTTTTTTACCTTTTGTATTTTTGATACAAATTTGTATGAAGAGATAAAGAATTAAATGAAAATTCAAAAGAAATCAAATAGAAATCTCTAGAATTAGAGTCAAAGAGAAAAAATAAAATTTTTAATTACATTATTAATATCTCATATTATTACATTATATTTTTATTTATAATATAATTTTTTAATTGGACTATGGACTATAGGCTCAATATTGATCCTATTAATTTTTTAATTTATTCAATTGTTAAGTATTTTGTTTAATAATTATATTATAGTATATTTTTTTATTGTTTGGTTTATGATTATTTACAATAAAATTCTATTACTATTTTTTTACTAGTTTACGTATATTTTGTATTCATATTGTACTTCTAGATTTTTATGAAGTTGTGAATTGTATTTTTATAATAATATTATATTTATTAATTAATTATTTAGGTTTATAATTTTTAATAATAAAAAATATTTAAAATAAATATCTCCATTAAAAAATAATTATATTTTATAATAATAAAATATAATTATAAAAATTATTGATATATTATATATACTTTATTCTGATTAATAAAATTTTTAGAGATATGACACATATTTTAATTAGACAGCCACATTAATTAAAAACTTTTTTAACATAGATAAAATATATATATATATATATATAGTTATCTAGATTATTTTTTTATTAGTTTATTGTTGATAATAATTAATTATAGCAAGAGTAAATAAAAAATACATAAAATTAATTATAAAAGATTTTTTTTTATCAAATTATATATAATAAATATGTTGATACTTGCATTCTACATTCTATTAGACTAAATAACAAATTTATTGTACTTAATGATCGAATTGAATAAAATAAATATTTGAAGATGAGATTGAGATGCTAATTTAACTTCAAGCATCCATTTGAATATCAACTCATAATTATTCAGCTAACTTAAGTAAACTTCCTTATTTTGACTTGTTAACGTAGGGTTCTTTCTTTATCCTTTATTGGGATAAAGTTAAGGCTACAAAAGAGCAAGCCAGAGGCCCCAGGAGGCTTGAAGAGATAATGGCATCGTTACCACTGAGTCCTTGGATAAGCAGAGCCCCAGTCGCTTCCTCTTCGGCATCTCTCGTCTTCCACGCTGCTTCATCGCCAGCATCACTCTCTCTCGCTCGCTCCTCCCCTCGCCCTCCCCTCCTCCACTGCTCCTTCATCTCCTCCTCTTCTTCCTCCCTTTCCTTCCCTTCTTCTCTCCTCTCAGGTAACTTCTTTTTCTTTTTCTGTCAGTTTCTTTAATTCAAGTTTGCTTTTTTTTTCTTCTGTCAATTTCTTTAATTCAAGTTTGCCGTTTAGCTTCATAGTTGTTTTGAGATTGTAACTGCCTAACTGGAATTGTCTTCCATTTGTGAAATCCAAAAGTGAAGCCGCGTTTGTGTTACTTATGAAAAACAATGAGATTTGAGATGCATAAATTTCTCAAGCGTAAGTACAGTAGGGAGTTACTCTTCTTAGGGAGGATTAATGCTCATTTTTATCCCGAAATTTTGAATAGTCAAGATAGCCCCTGTTGAAAACAAATGTGAGTCAAGTTTGTTACTTTCGTGGATTATTTTCACATGTCAAAACTTTAAGAACCAAAGTTTGCGCTATTCTTCTCGGGTGTATTTTTCTAGGACAGCATGTTATGTTATTACTAGGGAATAGTAGAGTTCAATTATCAGAGGAATTAACTTTGATTTTACGATGTGTTTTGATTTAAATTTCATACATCTAGAATTTAGTTGGAATTGTTTTGATTTGATATTTAATAGCTGAATTCACGATTTTACACTTATTAGTTTATCTAATTTGCCAACTTTAGATACAAGTGATAATGCAAATTATTTAACAACATGAAATTGGTTTAGTCAAATTCAAGACATAGTCATGGTGGAAGATCTTTTAATCTAGCAACAAAAAGTACGAACAATTTGGCCAAAGCCAATAAGGTGCTTTTAACGGTATTTAACTCATGTACTAAATCAAAGCTTGTTCACATTGTCGCTTCTGTTCTTAATTTGTGTAGCTTCTAGTTTATCTTGATCTCAGCTAACTTCTTAACATTTCCAGGTTTGTTGCTGGGATTGGAGTTGACATCTGATGTTCGGGCTAGAAGAGAAAAGGGTCGTGGCCTGGTTGTGAGGGCAGGCAAGGCTGCTCTTTGCCAGACTAAGAGAAACAGATCCCGGAAATCATTGGCTCGGACCCATGGTTTCCGCAGAAGAATGAGAACAACAAGTGGGAGAGCAATTTTGAAGCGTCGACGCGCTAAGGGACGAAAAGTTCTTTGCACCAAGTCCCACCCAAATAGTGGCAAATAGAGGCATGAAGGCATGAAGGCTTATAGTTATTTACTTTCTGTTGGTAAATTTGTTGATTCCTGTAAGCATGTCTAGATTTCAAGGTTTTCTTCCATAACAGTGGTTCTGTATCCTTTAAAATATTTGAAGATTGCATTTTATGTCTCAACATTTTGTTTTTGTCATGCATAATTCTTGTTAAGTTGCACTGTTGTTACAAATTTGCTTGCTGCAACATTTTTTATAATTATTTCTGTTTATACAACTTTTTATGCTATGTTAGCCTTAACATTACTGTTTAAGTATATGTGTGGGTGGAATTGGCATTTATGCATTTTTCTTACCATATTTTTTCTCCTTAATTATGACATTATTTTTTATGAATAATCACAATGCATCCATACATTAATGAGTGTTGTGGAGTGTAGACAACCTTCTAAGATTGGACAATGAGATTATGTTACTTGAAAGCTTGAAGAGGAATGGTTAATGGGTGTAGATTTTTCAATATCATCATTTAAGCCTTCTTATCATTTTGTTCATGCTTGCTTGAATGTTTGTAAAATACTAGAGGGTCAATTCATTTTTAACTTATGAAATCTAAAGCTATATATTATTTAGAATTTTAAACTAAATCAATTATTTAGAATTTTAAATGTTTGCTGTATTTAAGTTTCAGGAATATTAGTATTGTTTTCGGTCATCAATTAGTCGTCAATGTTAAAAATTATGGGCAAAAAAATATTTTTGGATTATTAGACTAAAGAAATTGGGTTAATAGTTAAAAATGATGATAAATAATAATAAATTTTGATGATTCTCTAATATTTCTTTTTAAATTTTACTTTTGTAATTGACTTATTGTCCTTCGCATGTTGTAATTTTGCTAATATCAATAGATATATGATTAACAAAGTCAAATATAGTTTTCTCCAACATGTTCACAAACTTGGATTGGTTTTCAGTAGAGGCATTCTATAACATTCCTTCAACGGTTATGGTTTGATAAGTTTCTATTAATTGTTATTTTTCTCAATGTTATACTGTTCGAGATCATTTACTAATTAGTTTTTGATCGGTTACTTTTGTGCTGAACAGCTTAGAACTGTGGTTGTTCGAGTTAATAGTTCTCCTATTGGATTGCCTTTTAAATACAGAGATGTAAAATCAGTGCTTTTTATTTAGTTAGTTCCACATTTGATGTGTAGTTTTCACTCTACTCATAAAAATTTGAAATTAATAGAAGAGTTGTCATAGTTTTATTCAACCAAAATTTTTTATATTTCTAATAAGACGGTTAAATTGCAACTTTTCTAATAAAAAATAGTTATCTATATTATTTTTTTATTAGTTTAATATTGATGATAATTAATTATAATAAAAGTACATAAAGAGTACATAAAGTTAATTACAAAATATTTTTTTTAGTTTTTTATTTTTATTCGTTTAAAATTTTTTAAAATGAGAAGAATCAATTTTTCTGTCTCTCTCAACTTTCACTCTTTTTTTTTCTTTTTTGATTCATCAAACTATTAATATCACATATCACAGTTTAAATAGTTTAGGACATAGAGTTTTTTTCATATTTTAATAATGTTAGGATCAAACAAAAACATGACCAAAGCAAAAAATAAATAAATAAATAAATAAAATTAAAGAAGTGGATGTGTATATATATATATAAATAGAGGGCAAAAAAATGACAAATTTTAAGTAATGTTCAATGTGATATACTTGCATATAAACTATATAAATGGAGACCCCAACAATGCAAGTCAACGTTAATCAAATCTTAAAACTTTGTCGAAGATGTTCATGGTATATATCAAGTTAAGCCAAACACTTAGTAACTAGTGGTATCATTGATTATACTGTTTTCAATTATTTCATTGTTTGTGGTGTCATGTTGAATAATTTGTACATATGAGTAGCTTAAACTTTTATAGCAGCTAGCACCATGTGGCGATGAGAATGATGAAATTAGCCACTACCTTAACAAGTTTTTATAAGGTCGACAATAGTGCGTCTACCAATGAAATAATAATCTTTAGCATGTTTTACGTACGTTTTTTAACATTTTCAATAAGATGTTCCATTTAATTTTTTTTTGTTGACTAAAACATGTTTCATTTGTATAAATATCTTTCTTTTTTATAATTTATTATTTTCATTAAAAAAATAATTCAACTTTGCCATGTTAGTGATATATAGTAAATTTGTTATTATTTTAAATTTAAATTTTTTTATTTTATCATTTTATTGTTCATTCGATTACAACTGTAATCACTTTCAGTTAAAATTGTAATCGATTTATTTATATATAATAAACTCTAATAGAACTTATATTTAAGTTCAATAATACAAATTTGTATCAAGAAATAGAGAATTAGGTAAAAAAAAAAAAGTAGAACAGAGATCTTAGAATTAGAGTTAAAGGAAAAAAAAAGTAGAGTTTCTAATTAAGGCAATGCTACTGTGAAAAAAGTGATTTTTTTCTTCATATGCTGAAATGTGTTGAAAAAAGAAGAAAGGAGAAAGGAACGCGTGAAATGTTGGTTCTCTCTTGTTGGGCAGATGCCGTGGCATTTGCAGAGTAATATGAAATATAGGTAAGACTATAGTTTATTAATTGGAGTTAATTTTGCATATAATAATAATTCTTGAACTCATTTTTTAAATAAAAAATAGAGTTGACTTTAAAATTTTATGAGACTTATCATGATAATAAATAAAACAACAAAAATAATACATAAAAAATATGAGAGTATTTTATTTAACAAAAAAATAGCTTAAAAATTACTATTATATTCAATTTTATTAAAACTGAAAACATTCTTATTTGTTTATTATTATTAAAACAAAAATTATAATATTAAAACATCATAATATTAAAACAAAAATTATTATTATTATTATTATTATTATTATTATTATTATTATTATTATTATTATTATTATTATTATTATTAACGAATGTTATATCAAAATCATGAGCATCAGCATGTAGGTTCCAAATTCAAGTAGTAGTATCGGGTCCCTTAGCTATTGTTCTTGAGAAATGGCTGAATTTTGCCCATTCCTCGAAAGAAATTTTTATGGGATCTCTATCTATCAAAATCTTTACTTCTGGTTCTGGCGAACGAATAATCATTGACATGACCTTAATCTTTTAAAGATCAAATATATTATTATTATTATTATTATTATTATTATTATTATTATTATTTATAAAATTATAATATTAAATAGACCAAAATAATTTAATTATTATTATCTACAAAAATAAAATTGTTCTTATTAGCATTAGCAATAACAATAATATCAACTTAACAACTCAATATATTTATTAATAACACCAATCAAATATTTTAATTTAAAAAATACAAAAAAAGTTTATGTTACGTCAACAATAACAATAAAATATTTAAAATTAAATATATAGACTTTTAATTATATTTAACGTAAGAAATTGAATACTCAATAATAAAAATATAATATTTTTTACTATTTACACTAACGGAATAATATAATATATATATAAAGAATAAAATATACCTAATGAGAGTAATTTGGCCGTGTCAAATGTTTATTTGAAAAAAATTTGGGGAAACGGTGAGAAAATGTTTGAAATTATTATTATTATTATTATTATTATTATTATTATTATTATTATTATATTTTTGTAATAATTCTTATTATTTTTTTTTGTTAGTCCTACACATTCACAAAGAAAGAAAAAAATAGTTTTTATAATTTAAATTTGGCTTACATTTTATATCATTCTGCAAATACTATTTCATATCATTCTACAAATGTCACAGAATTTGTCGGATAACAGCAAACTAACAATTTATGTGTTTTCTTTTTCTTCCTCCAACACATTTCAGCAGGTGAGAAAAAAAAATTCTTTCCTCACATTAGCATTGACCTTCTAATTAACTCATGGATAGTTGGATACCCGGCATTATTACATTATACTCTTATTTATAGTATAATTTTTTAATTGGGCTATAGGCCCAATACTAATTCCATTATTACCCTACTTTTTAAAACAACTTTGCCTTCAAAGTCGTAGAAAAAATATAAATTCTAATAAAAATTATAAAAACTAATTATAATCAATAAAAAAAACAAGTAATTTTAAAATAATATTTTTTATGCTACTGCTTAAAAAAAATTTACCACCAGACTCCTATTATTTACAAAAAAAATAGGTCTTCTATATATATAAAATAATTTTCTGTAACACTTGATCCACTTATGAATTTGAGTTATACTTAATACTGCAAGTAAAAGTTCAATCCACTAAAGGCTCACCTCAAATTTAGGAGTCTTGTCCTCCATTCCACCACAATTCAGAAGCAGAGAGCCATGTCTCTTTTCTCCTCTCTTCCTCTCAACTTTGTGTTGTGTGATGCTATTTCCGGAAGAACCGCCACTGGCGAGCCAGGCACCATCGTCCGGCTCCAGTGGCTCTTTCTCCATCTTCCCTCGATTTCGTTCTTTGTTACTTTCTCTCTATCTTCAGTCGAAGCCGCCACTTGCCATTGCACTAGAGCACCACGCGCGTCTCCCTTACGCTCAGTGAAAGCACCAACCTCAGCACTGCTCTCAGCTCTATCGTCGTCGTGATATAGACTTAGATCTCAGCCTTTCATATGCATAATTCCACCAACCACTGTTGCCAGGAGCTTCAGTGGGCGTGCCACGAGAGGAGAAACATGACGGAAAGTGCCGGGACGAGACACTACACCACAAGAGGGCAGCCCGATTCTCCCTACCTGTGAATCTCCCTTCCACATCGTGAGGACTCCGATCTTTGTATCGCAGCCGTTGCTCCAATCCACGCCGCTCTGCACACTGTCGCTGCCTTCCATGGCGGTCTCTTCCTTCCTCTTTTCTAGATCTATGATATTTGAATTTTGGTATGAACTTTTTAATTGTTGCTGACATTGTATTGCCACGATATTGTAATTACTAATTGATAATTGACATTGATGATTGCTACTTTGTTGCTTGATCTGGAATTTCTGGAATTGGACCTTGAAATTTTGATTGAATTTCTGTGTTTGAGATTTGAATTTCTACTTGATATGTACTTTCTGTTGATTCTTCTTGTTGTTGTTGAGGTTGAAATCCAAAATTGAAATATATTGAAAACGATTTTGATTTAAGTAGCTTTAAAAAAAAGAAGTATGTTTTGAATGTTTTTAAAGATTATTAAAGAAAATCGGATTCTTATAATTTTGTTAACTTGTAGTTTTAAACTCATTTGATTTCTAATAATGAGAAGAGATTTGATTAACTAGCCAAAGACTTTAAAGTAGAAAATTGAGTATAAATTCAAGGATTTGGGAATAGGAAAGTGGGTTTAAGATTTTTAATAAAATTAAACATAAGAGTTAAAAGGAAGAAAGTTATTTTAAGGAATATGATGAAAACTGTGTGCTGTTGATTTGGAGGCGAGTTTAGTGAGTTGTTTGAAGGTTGTCTTTGAAATTGAGGTGTTAGGTGTGATTTAGTGACAATTGAGTTGTGTGAGATCCGGTGATGATTCTGGTTAATTATAGTGATGTGGGGTGATAACTGTGATTGATGACGTAGGTTATGATATTGATGACAAGATTCGTGATGAATGAGACATGATTGAGAATGATGTGGATATTGATGAATTATGATTGAAATATTCATATGGCTTATTTATCTGAATTATCTGAGATACAAGTTTTCTTGGATAAAGTACCGTGACTTGCCACCACGTGTTTCAGGTTGAGACTCGATATTCTGTTGACCCTACGACATAAGGGTGACCGAGAACGTATAAATTCCCGGGAATGGTACCCCCATTGAGCGATTTGATATATATATATATATATATATATATATATATATATATATATATATATATATATATATATATGTATATGAGAAAAAGCTATGCATAGACTCATGGGGATGTGCATCGGGGGACTGTCCAATGGTTAGCTACCAGGACATGTTGGTTTGACTGTATAACCGACAGATGAGCTCATTAGCCATAGGACAGGCATGCATCATATGCATTTGTATGTTTTGATTGAGTGTGTATTTATTTTGGTTTGCTTAACTACTTAGCCATGTTCATCTACTACTTGTTTTACTTGCTGTACTTGAATCCTATCTGTGATTTTTTTTGTTTGTTTGTATGTGTATGTTTATCTGAGAAATTCTTTTTGGTGGAGGCGTGATGAGGATGGTTTCTGGTATGTGGTAATGAAGGTTGAGGCAAGTGGACTAGGTGTTGATTGAGTATTCTAATGTATATATTATTTGGATAGGAGTGAGCGAGGTGAGTTGGGTAGAAAGTCACTAGGCACGTCTTTGGTCCTTTTTGTTTCATTAAACTATTCATCTTTGTAAGTTAAAAAAATTTCTTTAAACACCTTTTAAAGTAAGTTTTTCACCAAACTTTTTCAAAAGATTACTTCAAAAAAATTGTTTTATAATGGAATTAATTCTATTTGCAAGTATTTTTTTATTTTGATGGTATTCCCATTCCTACTAAGAATATGTGGTTTGTTCTCACCCCAATATCTTTCACCCTTTTAATGATACAGGTTTGAAGACTCAGTTTGAAGCTGAGGGTGATTATTGACTTTATTTATAAGTTACTTTCATAGAGTTTCCTCACTGGTTGTTTAAGATTTTTATTTTATACAGAGGGATAGGTGTTGTATTTGAATTTTATTTTAATTTACTTGTATAAGATTTATTATTATTAGTAATTATGTGATTATTATTAGTTGGTGATATTTGATATATGATTTTTAGTGAGTTGAAAACAATTATCTGGCATTTTATTAAAGATTGAAATACGATTTCGAACTAAAAGCTCAATGTAACATCCCAACTTTTTGAATCAAGTCATTTTTTAATAACTAATTAATTATTAAAATGGTAATGATTTAAGATTTGAATTTAAAATTTAAACATATGAAAGCACTAGTGGTAGTAAATCTCTAACCGATAATAAACAACCCTTTAAAATATAGTCATAATTAATTCTACATTTATTAGATTTGAATGATATTTAGTTATATGAAAAGATAAGAATACTAGCTCTATTGCTTAAGTTTAGTATAAAATCAAATTCAAATTAAATTAGGTAGATAAATCGGTTACAAGTTCATAGTAGAAAATCGCGCTCTTATCAGCCAACCTGATATACTAACAGTATTTCAGAAATATCTCAAGTTGTGGTTATTTAATTGACTTAATTTAAGATTCATTTTAAAGCTAATTCAATTCTCTATAAAATTGTCTCTAATAGCTATTTCCAAATTCTAAATGTAGAAAACGTTATAGGGCTCACAAAGTGACGATTCAGATTGAATATTTCACCTAAATGCCTCCTAACATAATCTGCACATACCTGAGAGCTATTTGATCATTCCTTTCTCATTCTATTTCCTTTTTCTATACAAAACATTCTAGTATACACAAAGTATAGCTATGGAACAAGTCTCTCTTCACTAACAAACTGCATCTATTTGCATCGGAATACCTATCGGAACTTTACTCGAGGTAGGGGGTTTTATGCTAATTTTTATATGTCATATATAGATGTTAGCATTAAATGTCATGATATAATGTCTCTTTCCTTCATACGCATTATGCATTATAATAACAATCTTATGTGCATTAAAGAACTGAGGGAATGATCCTTCGATAAGGGAATGTGACCCCCAAAGACAAGATAATCGAGATGATCCTTCGATAAGGGAAGGTGATCGGCAAACTTTTGGAAATATTCGGTAAGGGAAGGGGACTCCCATCAATTTTATAATAATAGGTTGTCATAACTTCCTTCTTGTGTATGTCTAAATAATCTTGATTGTAAATTGAATTGAGGGAATGATTTTTCGGTAAGGAAAGGTGCCCCGAAAGACAAGATATCGAGATGATCCTTCGATAAGGGAAGGTGATCACCAAAATGTTTGGGATAAGAATCTTCGGTAAGGGAAGGGGACTCCCACTTTTTATACCGGTTTGATCTCAATACCTTCCATAAAAGTTACGAGAAAAAGTAATGAAAAATGCAATAAAAAGTGTGTTCATGGTTGTTCTTCTTTTATCCTTTTTTGATTTATGATTATGTTTATTATTGCATTCAAAGATCCTTCTTTATTCAAAGTTCCTTTTTTTATGATGTATGATATTGTTTAAGATCTTTATTTTATTCAGATTTATTCTGTTTGACTTATTTATGACAATATTACTATTCTTCTCTTATTTATTATTTATTTTGTCTTGCTTTATGGCCTATGAGAACATCATACCAAGGTTTATGAGTTTACATTTATATGTTTTAACACTATAGGCATTTTGTATGCATCACACATGTCATAACATAGGTAAATGAGAAGCATCTAAAGGTCAAACCACTCCGACTAACAAGGACTTTTGAAAAAAATAATTAAACAACATTGCATTATCACTGTTTTATTTTAAAACTCGGAGTGGTTGGGGATGGATACGATGACACCATATAGATAAACTATTGAGAAACTTTTGTTTCTCACCCCTCTCTCCGTACCATCTTCATGTACGATGCAGTACAAAGTAATACACTACTCAGTTGAGGTGAAAAGACAAATGCACTAGTGAGAGCAAGCCATCGAGGACGTAGATATAAAACATTAAGCGTTTACCTTAAGAAGGAAGAATATGCGATTGTTTTAGTCATAGTTATACAAATTAAAAGAATTAGGATTTTCGGTGTGTCTTGTTTAATTTTTATTGAGTGATTGCAAATTGTAACTATGATGTTTCTTGTTATAATTATTTGGTATGAGTAAAGCTTGTTATTGTTATGCCTTCATAGTTTAGCACACCCATTTTTTATGTTAGTATTTCCAGATCCACTTATATTTTTCAACTAATAACTATTCTAACAAAAACTAGTTATTCAATACTTTTACACATGTAAATTATTTTATAAAAATATTTTATATTACTTTAAAAATTTCGCAAGGTTTTGAATATCAGCTACTAAATATAATCCAGGTAAAGCTTAACTCAGTTAAAAAACATTAGGGTATTACACTCAATATTAAATAACTAATAAGGAAAACATGTTAATAACGCCTTATTTTTGCTACGATCATGACGTATTAAAAGTTGAGTTGTTACAATAGTGTTCAAAATACATCAATCAAATCAAAATTTGATTTTTTATGTACTAAGTGTAGCCTTAAAAAATTATCAAATCAAAATTGACCTTTATATATATACTTATATATATCAGAAACAAACAAAAGATATTTTACATCTTATTCCTTTTATTGTGATCAAAATCACAATAAAATTAAATAAATAAATAAAATTAAATTAAATATTTGATTATAAATATAACTTTTATATTAAAAGAATGATAATTTAATCACAATTAAATAATTAAAAAATAACTATTAATTTATTAAAAAATCATCTCAATGAAAATAAATACATCATATGCTTAAAAAATAATTTGAATTAATCCTATTAATTCAGAAACTTTAAGAAAATACGAATAAAAATTTAAACACAAAAAATCTGGCTCTGATATCACTGAAGATTTACCATGTATTCATAACACGCAGCGGAAGAAAAGAAGGTAATCCTAAAGATCTATTTTATGTTTAAACTTTATTCCAATAATATAAAATATATAGATCAGATCTAAATACTTGTGTACGCCAGTAAAAATCTTTTTCTCCTTCGATGGTACGAAGGCGCTATGTGTATCCACATCGAGGCTAACTGTTGCTGTCAACTCTTTGACCAATGGATATGTGATCTAAATTAAGAATCTCTTTGCAACTTTTTGCACACCATAAAATTCTTCTCCAAGAATTAGGCTCACATACATTTTTGTGTGTAGAGGTAAAGGAATAAAGCTTTTATTATTCTCTCACTTTTTCTCTACTCTTGGCATACATATATATAATATTTGTTACTAATTTTAAATTTGATTCTCAATTCAAATTTGAATCATATTTTGAAATTCCAAATATGAATCTTTCAAATTTTATGAATCATATCATAGCAATTTAAAACATAATCGATTTGGATCTCATCCAAATTTATAATTCAAATTCAGAAATAGAATAACTAATTATTCTCAAATCTCATTTAATATTCTCAATTATCATATTATTATTATATTATTGGTGCTAGCAAAGAATACAATAATATTCCATTTGAATTAATATAATTATTTATTTGATCAAATTAAAATAATAATTAAATAATTTTACAACAAAGATTAGAACACTCGTTAGTGTGTGACTCCATACGTTCAATACTAAGCGGGTAGTAAATTAGTCATACTAAATTTACTAATCAGGGTTGTCGTCTAGCAACACTCCTCAACGACCCGATAGTATGAAATAATATATTTTTACTAAGAACCTCAGAAGAACAAAGTATAATTCCTTCCATCTTTTTCGACTCTTGGTTAACTCTTAGAGTATGGTTTAATTGTCATTATCAAACTAACTTGTTATTATTATTATAATGAACTGTGAATGACTTAAGAAATTTATTTCTTTATTCATTCAATTCCCTTAACCAAGGTTTTATTCATCTCAATCATTATAATCATAGAGCTCAAACTCTTTATCGAGAGTTGATGGATTCCATATTAACTAATCATTAATTCTACAAATATTTAAATCATACCCAATATCCATTCAACTAGCACCCTAGGGTATTAAGTATCCGGAATCAAAGTACAATAAATATATTGTTAATTACTATGATAGTCGCAAGTCAAAGGAAACTCTATTACTATGTTCATCTTAAAAATATCCTATTGACAAATATGCGGTAATTATAACTATTAGAAATTCTCAAATTGAGTCAATTCAATTGTTTCACTCTATATGCACAATCTATATATATAATTTAATAAAAGAGATCTATTAATCTCCATCCAATGAAGACCATTATATATATATATATATATATATATATATATATATATATATATATATATATTTGTGAATTATAATGTCTTTTTTAATAATTCTATGACCAAGAATAATTTAGATTAAATTATAAAAGATTTATCTCTCAATATTATGATTACTATCATAATGATAAATCTCTAAATTTAATCATAGGCTTTATTATATTAATATTTTAATTTAATAATAATAATAAATTATTTGACACATGATTGATTGAATTATAATCATACTACTTATCCCAAACAGTACGTACGTTTGAATTTACAAAGCTTGCATGTATGTGTATAGCATTATTTTCTCGTAATCTTTAATTAGTGTACTCTTTTAATTTTTATATATAAGATTGAGAAAAACTTGATCTAAAAGCACTAAAAGTATATTTCTAAGAAAATTCTTAAACTAGCCTCAAATTAAATACTTCATGTATACCATGAAAAGTAAAAGTAAAACTTATTCTACCGCATATTAAATATGAAAAATTCTTGTATAAGTAGTGTGCATATTTATCACATGCACGTTGTATTGTAAACCGTCTTACCTCAAATTATTAGTATAACTGCTTGTATATAGATGAATTACAATAACGAGTCACCAAAAAAAAAAGAATTACAATAACGTAAATAAAATTAATGATGAAATTCATATTCGTTATTGTAAAATATAATAAGAGTTAATTAATTTTAATTCACTAATAACGTATGAAAAAAATTTATATGGACATCCTAAATAATTTTTAAATAATAATTTAAAAATTAATTATTTTTATTGACATCATAATAAATAATTGAATAACTATTTAAAATTTTTTTTATACTATTGGTATATTAAAATTAAATTTATATAATAAAAGACAAAATGTTAAAGTTGTACCCATATATAGTTCAATTTATCCTTAGTCATATATCCTGTATATCCGTATATATCACAAATATTTGATAACAAAAAAATTAGTAAAAAATAATTAAAATTTATTTTATTTAGTATTTATTAATTTATATTTAAATTGTTAGAAGATTAAAGTTAGTTTACTAGTATCTACTTAATTTTATAAAGATTATTTCTTATAATAAATATAAAAAATTAATTTATGTTTAAATTGTTTAAAGAAACGCATATATTTTATACAAGAAAATTAATAAGAAAAATTAAAGACGAAATGATCGTTTATACTTTGTAATAATACTTAGGATGATGGTCAACAACTGGCTACGTAAAAATATAATAATTCTGAAATAATCAATAATCATGAACTTTAAAAAGGTGCTTTTTGTTGAAAACTATTTTTTAGCTTAAATTTGCTAAATTTTAATCATATAAAAAACTTAATTTTATGCACTTTTAATATAATATCTTTTATATTAACATTTAATTAGATGTTATCGTTACATAGAAAACATAATTTTTGTAAACAATTACATATGAAAAGTTAATTAGTTATTCCGATGATACTTTAATTTTAATCATACACTCAAAAAGTTAATTATATATATTCTTAAAGAAATGAAATAATCGTTTTAAACTTATAACTATATTTTTTAAATAAAAAATTGTCCTATATATGTATGTATGTTAACCACTAATAGTCTCTTCACATCGTCACCAATAATTTAGAAATCCAGAAAAAAAAAATGCAACAGCAAAGCACATGCATGAAGGTTTCTCTTCCCACTAAAAAGATATCCATTACTTTCCCTGTTTAATAAATTTCTCTCTATCCATTGTATCCAACCACTCATAATGTATATATAAGCTGTCAACCATTACACATACACTAAACACTAAACACATCATATTATCATTACCTCATTCCTTCAAATATATGATGATGTTGATATATAGAGGACACAACAACATACATTGTAGTAGTAGTAGTAATCACATTTCTCAGCACACCATGAAAAAAACACCCCCAAAAACAAAAGATTACAATATAAATAATATAATTCAAATCAAAAGATATATAAAAATATATAACAACAAACTAAACTAGGCCTTTAATCCGCTAAAATTTTATAAAGACCTTCAACTTTAGTTAATAAACAGGTGAAAATTCAGGTACAATTATTTTCGTATAAAATTGATTTATACCAATACAACTACACATGAGTTTTCACCTAATAAATAACCGTTGCAATCTTGCAAATGCAGTAAAATGGCAACCGCAATTTAAAAGCGTTGGATCTAAGATATGGAGGATATGATATTAGTCCTTTGTCTCTTAACACTTGCAGAAGAAGAACCAGGCTCATTCCCAACACCGCCATTACTTTTCTCCATAACTGCCTTCAAAGCTTCCTGTATTGAACTAATGCAGTATTGGTAACTATTATTATGGTCATGTTGATGATGATGATCCTCATTGGCGGTTGATGATGAGTAGTAATCTTGTTCAGCGGTGATGAACAAGACGTTCTTGACACGGCCACCGAGTGTAGTGATATCTGCTTTGAGGGTTCGAAGCTTCATTGATTTCAAGGTTTTGATGAGTTCAGGCAAGAGATCGGACCTATCTTCGCAGCACAAAGAGGCTTTAATTACCAATTTGCCATCTTCATCAGATGCATCGTCCACAGTGAGCTCGTCGGATTCTGTTGGAACTGAACTCGTCTCTGCGATCATTGATGTTTGCCGTTTCAGTTCCTTCACATGTTGAATCACTTCTGCTAGCAATGATGCTTTATCTGTCTGAAATTATTATTTCATACAATTGTCAATATGTAATAGATGAAAATTTAATTAGGTACAATTTTTAATGATAATTTGACATGTTTAGCTAAATTATTATCTAATTATATTTAAATTTAAATAAAACGTGTAAAACATTATATGAGAAGTTGAAAGGAAAAACAAAAAAAAAGACCTAAAAAATTAAATCCATATATATTTTAATTTATTTGGTAACATCAACTTTAAAATGTGATGAGAAGTTGGTAGGTTATGGCATGATAGAAATAGAAATATTAGTGGTGGTGGAAGCAAGAGTGTGTGAGTGACAAGGGTGCTTTTCAATTGAATTCTCGAAGGTGAGTTTGACTAATCAATAATGTGTATTAGCATTAGAAGAGAAGCTTATTAGCTTTTTGAGACTGCTTCTTGGTTCCTCTTTATCGTATCAACCCTGCGACATTAACGGTACCACCTGCCTTTACCCTTTTAATTAGCTTAGCTACACTTAATTACTTTTCCTCGGAACTACCACACAACAAAGAAACACAAGAGACACTCTCCAAAACACATAATTAAAGTTATATTAACTAGAGAGCAATCATACAGAAAGCCTACCTCTATCTATAGTATATATATATCAACCATGAGTTAAGTTACTAACCAATTCCGTGTTTTTTTAAATAGTTTCTGATATTTTAATTACATCAATTATATTTTTAAAATTAACAAAAATATACCTAAATTTTGTGACAATGATTAAGGAACAATAACAACAATACAGTAACAGTTCTTGAAAAGGTTTTTATAAATGAATGAAATAAACACACATCAAATCCTTAATGAATCTGTGTTTTAACATCGAGATTATTAAGAAATTGAATTGATTTGATAGAAGAGAAGAGAAGAAAGAGAAAAGAAGAAGAGTTACTTTGGTGGTGCTAGGCAACAAGCTTCTGAGCTTAGAAAGATGATTATTGATCCTCTCTCTACGCCTCCTCTCAGCTTCACTGTGGCTTTTGGAAGCAGCAAGAGCCTTAGCCTCCATGATTTCCTGAGCAGTCATCTTGCTCAGTTCAGCTTGCAGATCAAATGATGAAGTAGCACCCTCATGATGATGATATGCTGCTGCAAACTGCATGGAAGATGATGATGATGGATGAACCCTTCTACTGTTGAAGAAGCTTGCATATGGTGAAGCTTGTTGTTGTTGTTGTGGAGGCACAATAAACGATTCATGGTTGTTGAAGGGTAGTTCTTGTATTGATGGCATGGACCATGGTTGCTGCTGCTGCGGCTGCGGCTGCTGATGCATCATTTGATCAGAAGAAGACAACATGTTCATATTCATGTTCATCATGTTCATATTGTTGCTATTGATGAAGCCTCTTCCTCCTCCAAAGATCATTTCATCACTCATCATCATCATGTTGTGTTGATGCATCATATTGTAAGAAGATGAAGAATAAGAACACTCCCCTTGATGCTGATTATGATTTATCTCCTGTTTCATTTCCCTTTCATATATATATACATATATTGAAAAACTCTATTCAACAATAATATTACAAACTCCAATGCTTTATATAACAATATCTTTGTGCAACTGTGCCTGTTGCAAGTCACAATAATAATATTAATATTAAATTAGTAAATGAAATATGTATGTATATATGGAGATTCAAAATGTCAGTAGCTTATAAGGTAGGAATGTAGGTGTTTTGTATTTTTTATTATTATTTATTCTGGTTTTGTCTGATGTGACTAAGAAAAAGAAGGGATTGGAAGAAGAACAAAAGCTTGGAGAGGTTTTGCTTTACACTTGCACAAGGAATAAAAATGAAAAGGGTATTCAAGGGGGTTAGTGAAAAGCTAAGAGACATATTAAAAAAGAAATAAAGTGGGACACTACAAAACCTCCTTTTCATGTGTGATCATTCATTATACTCTTCTAATTCTTCCTTCTAATCCTATCATCATCATGCTTTGCCCATTCAATTAATAATTAATTAACCCCCTACCATATTTGTTTATTCAAATATATATAAATTATATAAATATACGATACT
The DNA here is from genome assembly GCF_003086295.3 of Arachis hypogaea. NCBI lineage: Eukaryota > Viridiplantae > Streptophyta > Magnoliopsida > Fabales > Fabaceae > Arachis > Arachis hypogaea. The sequence continues at coordinate 120,245,770 of NC_092044.1, read as the reverse complement.
AAAATGAATGAATATTAAATAAGATAAAATTTAACTGTTTTTACTACAAAAAAAGGATAGATAATGGTGGATATTTAAAAACGGTTTACAAAAATCGCTGTTAAATAAAATTTGGTAACGGTTGGTGCAACAAATTAAAAAAAGATTTCTAAAAACTTCTTATTTTGCAGCAGTTCTATTTTAATTGCTGTAAAATGTTAATTTCACAACGATTTATTGCAACAGTCAATGTCAAATATTTTATTAACAACAATTTTCTCTCAACCGTCATAATATGTTTTTATCTCAAATTTTTATGTTTAAATTTTGGCTATTTTTTGTTATTAAATATTTTTAAAAATAAATATATACAAGTAATTTATGATTTTTTTTAATTGTTTATCAAGGAGGGAGTTTGGATCTCTCTCTATCTTTCTGGCTCAGTGTCAAATCTCTTTCACTTGGTGGGTGTTTTTCTGCCACAAACCTTTGTGCGGGGTAAGGTGGTGACCCTTTTTATCCTTTTACCCTTCAACAAAACTTTCCTTTTCCTTTGTGCTTTGTTGCTCTCTTTTTGGTTCCTTCATCGTTTTTTTGTTATTTGCTTTACCTTTCTAAATTTTCTTCTCATCTCTCACTCAAACTAGCTTTTTGAGTGCTGCTACTCCACTTTCCTTTCCTCTTACGGCAATCTCTGACCTTATTATGCTTATGGATATCTTTTTAATTATGATCATTTTATGTACTTAATTTTCGAATGTAATATAAATATAATATTATAATATTAAAAATAATATATAAAATAATTAATTTTTAGTTAGTCAACATTAGTTAATTTTTTTATTAAAAAAAATTAGAGTTTAAGATTTATAATTTAAAATGTAAAGTTAAAAATTAATGATTTAAAATTTAAGACAGATAAAATAATTTTTAAAAAAAATTAATATTAATTGAAAAAACATTAATTCTCTATCATTATTCTTATAACATTTATCGTGTGTAAATGAGTATTCTAATTAATTCTTGAAGAGTACTTTGAAAATGGAAAACATGTATTGCATATAGCACACTAAAATATTATTAAAACAAAAACGTGAAGAGTGTTTACACTTTACACTATTAATAAAGTAATCTACACTATATTGATATGTTTGAAATTTATTTAATAAGTTAAAATTAAATTCTTCCATTAGACAATTTTTTTTCCCACTTTTATTCAAACTGTAGTTCAATGTTCAAAAATTATGTTTATATAACATATATAATGCATAAAAAATATTTCATAACTCAATCATAATTTTATATAGCATGCGCCATCCATAAATGGAATTTGAATTAGATATATCCTATGATGAATTTTTGTCTTCTAAATTAAGCCACAAGAATCCTCGTACAGATCAAGAAATACACAATTTTACAACACTTCAGACCTAAATATATAGGCACCACATGGTGATCAATAATTTTATTAGTAGGTGTTTTAATTTTAATTAAGACACTTGGTATAATAAGTAAAACTTATAAGTGCCCTAACTCATCAAACTTGCTAAGTTGCTACGTATATATATATATTCTGTGCACAGTAATTAATACATAGAATAATGTATTATAGAAGTAAAATCTAATTTTTGATTGTTATAAAATATAAAGTGCATAATGACTTATAACTTTGTCTATGTGAGAGAGAGAAAGAACCATGGCGATGGCAAACACAAGCACTGTTGAATAAACACACAACACAGATTGTCGACCGACCAAGGACTATATATAAGACTGATATAGTATCATCATCATTATTAATAGCTTAGCCAAACTTTTTCTTTTCGTTTCTTTCCCTTTAAGAATGGAATTAAAGTTTCATCAAAATTTAACTTTCCTATATACGAGAGTAATATTTTATATATTGATAATAACTATAGTATATATAGATGAGATACTATAGATTATAATAGAGCTAGGTTCTAGTGGCAACCTTAATTTTCCCACTGAAGTTAAGGTATATTATATTTGACTAATCGTACAACTAACATAATAGTTTTCCACATCAATTTTAATTAGTTACTATATAAACTAGCGAGCAAGATTCATAATTACTAATTAGTATAGTAGTAGTTAATAATTTAGGGTTTGTGGGGTTAAGGCATATCATTTTCAATGGTGGTAAGGTACCTCGGTCAATGCAAGCCCCTCCCACGTTCTTCTATACACTTGCTATGTCCACGCCACCCTTTCTCCAAGACTATGTAATCATTGTGTCTTGGAACACACTCCACCTTCTTCCACAGTTATTCCATTCCACACACACCCCCCTCTCTCATACTCATATTTGTATATGTGTCTGCCTTTAATTTGCCTTGGTTTCAGTCCTAACTAGCTGCACTTATTTATATTTATTTTATTCTCTTAGTCACACATTATGATTTGTAGATAATGACATAAATACAGTACATAATATGATATGATACAAAATATATAGATATATAATTTTAAAATTTTATAAAATATAAAAATATACATATATATATAAAATATAAAATATTTTTTAAATAAATTATAATAATATTTTAATATTTTATTAATATTAAAATATAAATTAATTTTTTAATTATTTTTAGTATTTTTTAATTATATAAAATATATAAAATATTTTGTTTTAATAAATAATAATATATACTATTTTTAAACTCATTTCAATAATACTTGTTAAGAATAAGATTAGACACGTTGGCACGCGATGATATTTAAGTGTATTCAAATGTATCTAAATTTTTTTTATTAAAATACGGTTGGACACAGCAGACAACAAGATATATGTGTCAAACAAATATTGATGAGTATTGTGTCTAAAATATGTTCAACACGTGAATACGATAATCTAACAAAATATCCGTAATTTATAAGTTACATTGCTTTTTACTCTTTTACATTATAATACGTTTGAATTTACAAAGCTTGCATGTATGTGTATAGCATTATTTTCTCGTAATCTTTAATTAGTGTACTCTTTTAATTTTTATATATAAGATTGAGAAAAACTTGATCTAAAAGCACTAAAAGTATATTTCTAAGAAAATTCTTAAACTAGCCTCAAATTAAATACTTCATGTATACCATGAAAAGTAAAAGTAAAACTTATTCTACCGCATATTAAATATGAAAAATTCTTGTATAAGTAGTGTGCATATTTATCACATGCACGTTGTATTGTAAACCGTCTTACCTCAAATTATTAGTATAACTGCTTGTATATAGATGAATTACAATAACGAGTCACCAAAAAAAAAAGAATTACAATAACGTAAATAAAATTAATGATGAAATTCATATTCGTTATTGTAAAATATAATAAGAGTTAATTAATTTTAATTCACTAATAACGTATGAAAAAAATTTATATGGACATCCTAAATAATTTTTAAATAATAATTTAAAAATTAATTATTTTTATTGACATCATAATAAATAATTGAATAACTATTTAAAATTTTTTTATACTATTGGTATATTAAAATTAAATTTATATAATAAAAGACAAAATGTTAAAGTTGTACCCATATATAGTTCAATTTATCCTTAGTCATATATCCTGTATATCCGTATATATCACAAATATTTGATAACAAAAAAATTAGTAAAAAATAATTAAAATTTATTTTATTTAGTATTTATTAATTTATATTTAAATTGTTAGAAGATTAAAGTTAGTTTACTAGTATCTACTTAATTTTATAAAGATTATTTCTTATAATAAATATAAAAAATTAATTTATGTTTAAATTGTTTAAAGAAACGCATATATTTTATACAAGAAAATTAATAAGAAAAATTAAAGACGAAATGATCGTTTATACTTTGTAATAATACTTAGGATGATGGTCAACAACTGGCTACGTAAAAATATAATAATTCTGAAATAATCAATAATCATGAACTTTAAAAAGGTGCTTTTTGTTGAAAACTATTTTTTAGCTTAAATTTGCTAAATTTTAATCATATAAAAAACTTAATTTTATGCACTTTTAATATAATATCTTTTATATTAACATTTAATTAGATGTTATCGTTACATAGAAAACATAATTTTTGTAAACAATTACATATGAAAAGTTAATTAGTTATTCCGATGATACTTTAATTTTAATCATACACTCAAAAAGTTAATTATATATATTCTTAAAGAAATGAAATAATCGTTTTAAACTTATAACTATATTTTTTAAATAAAAAATTGTCCTATATATGTATGTATGTTAACCACTAATAGTCTCTTCACATCGTCACCAATAATTTAGAAATCCAGAAAAAAAAAATGCAACAGCAAAGCACATGCATGAAGGTTTCTCTTCCCACTAAAAAGATATCCATTACTTTCCCTGTTTAATAAATTTCTCTCTATCCATTGTATCCAACCACTCATAATGTATATATAAGCTGTCAACCATTACACATACACTAAACACTAAACACATCATATTATCATTACCTCATTCCTTCAAATATATGATGATGTTGATATATAGAGGACACAACAACATACATTGTAGTAGTAGTAGTAATCACATTTCTCAGCACACCATGAAAAAAACACCCCCAAAAACAAAAGATTACAATATAAATAATATAATTCAAATCAAAAGATATATAAAAATATATAACAACAAACTAAACTAGGCCTTTAATCCGCTAAAATTTTATAAAGACCTTCAACTTTAGTTAATAAACAGGTGAAAATTCAGGTACAATTATTTTCGTATAAAATTGATTTATACCAATACAACTACACATGAGTTTTCACCTAATAAATAACCGTTGCAATCTTGCAAATGCAGTAAAATGGCAACCGCAATTTAAAAGCGTTGGATCTAAGATATGGAGGATATGATATTAGTCCTTTGTCTCTTAACACTTGCAGAAGAAGAACCAGGCTCATTCCCAACACCGCCATTACTTTTCTCCATAACTGCCTTCAAAGCTTCCTGTATTGAACTAATGCAGTATTGGTAACTATTATTATGGTCATGTTGATGATGATGATCCTCATTGGCGGTTGATGATGAGTAGTAATCTTGTTCAGCGGTGATGAACAAGACGTTCTTGACACGGCCACCGAGTGTAGTGATATCTGCTTTGAGGGTTCGAAGCTTCATTGATTTCAAGGTTTTGATGAGTTCAGGCAAGAGATCGGACCTATCTTCGCAGCACAAAGAGGCTTTAATTACCAATTTGCCATCTTCATCAGATGCATCGTCCACAGTGAGCTCGTCGGATTCTGTTGGAACTGAACTCGTCTCTGCGATCATTGATGTTTGCCGTTTCAGTTCCTTCACATGTTGAATCACTTCTGCTAGCAATGATGCTTTATCTGTCTGAAATTATTATTTCATACAATTGTCAATATGTAATAGATGAAAATTTAATTAGGTACAATTTTTAATGATAATTTGACATGTTTAGCTAAATTATTATCTAATTATATTTAAATTTAAATAAAACGTGTAAAACATTATATGAGAAGTTGAAAGGAAAAACAAAAAAAAAGACCTAAAAAATTAAATCCATATATATTTTAATTTATTTGGTAACATCAACTTTAAAATGTGATGAGAAGTTGGTAGGTTATGGCATGATAGAAATAGAAATATTAGTGGTGGTGGAAGCAAGAGTGTGTGAGTGACAAGGGTGCTTTTCAATTGAATTCTCGAAGGTGAGTTTGACTAATCAATAATGTGTATTAGCATTAGAAGAGAAGCTTATTAGCTTTTTGAGACTGCTTCTTGGTTCCTCTTTATCGTATCAACCCTGCGACATTAACGGTACCACCTGCCTTTACCCTTTTAATTAGCTTAGCTACACTTAATTACTTTTCCTCGGAACTACCACACAACAAAGAAACACAAGAGACACTCTCCAAAACACATAATTAAAGTTATATTAACTAGAGAGCAATCATACAGAAAGCCTACCTCTATCTATAGTATATATATATCAACCATGAGTTAAGTTACTAACCAATTCCGTGTTTTTTTAAATAGTTTCTGATATTTTAATTACATCAATTATATTTTTAAAATTAACAAAAATATACCTAAATTTTGTGACAATGATTAAGGAACAATAACAACAATACAGTAACAGTTCTTGAAAAGGTTTTTATAAATGAATGAAATAAACACACATCAAATCCTTAATGAATCTGTGTTTTAACATCGAGATTATTAAGAAATTGAATTGATTTGATAGAAGAGAAGAGAAGAAAGAGAAAAGAAGAAGAGTTACTTTGGTGGTGCTAGGCAACAAGCTTCTGAGCTTAGAAAGATGATTATTGATCCTCTCTCTACGCCTCCTCTCAGCTTCACTGTGGCTTTTGGAAGCAGCAAGAGCCTTAGCCTCCATGATTTCCTGAGCAGTCATCTTGCTCAGTTCAGCTTGCAGATCAAATGATGAAGTAGCACCCTCATGATGATGATATGCTGCTGCAAACTGCATGGAAGATGATGATGATGGATGAACCCTTCTACTGTTGAAGAAGCTTGCATATGGTGAAGCTTGTTGTTGTTGTTGTGGAGGCACAATAAACGATTCATGGTTGTTGAAGGGTAGTTCTTGTATTGATGGCATGGACCATGGTTGCTGCTGCTGCGGCTGCGGCTGCTGATGCATCATTTGATCAGAAGAAGACAACATGTTCATATTCATGTTCATCATGTTCATATTGTTGCTATTGATGAAGCCTCTTCCTCCTCCAAAGATCATTTCATCACTCATCATCATCATGTTGTGTTGATGCATCATATTGTAAGAAGATGAAGAATAAGAACACTCCCCTTGATGCTGATTATGATTTATCTCCTGTTTCATTTCCCTTTCATATATATATACATATATTGAAAAACTCTATTCAACAATAATATTACAAACTCCAATGCTTTATATAACAATATCTTTGTGCAACTGTGCCTGTTGCAAGTCACAATAATAATATTAATATTAAATTAGTAAATGAAATATGTATGTATATATGGAGATTCAAAATGTCAGTAGCTTATAAGGTAGGAATGTAGGTGTTTTGTATTTTTTATTATTATTTATTCTGGTTTTGTCTGATGTGACTAAGAAAAAGAAGGGATTGGAAGAAGAACAAAAGCTTGGAGAGGTTTTGCTTTACACTTGCACAAGGAATAAAAATGAAAAGGGTATTCAAGGGGGTTAGTGAAAAGCTAAGAGACATATTAAAAAAGAAATAAAGTGGGACACTACAAAACCTCCTTTTCATGTGTGATCATTCATTATACTCTTCTAATTCTTCCTTCTAATCCTATCATCATCATGCTTTGCCCATTCAATTAATAATTAATTAACCCCCTACCATATTTGTTTATTCAAATATATATAAATTATATAAATATACGATACTAAAATGAATGAATATTAAATAAGATAAAATTTAACTGTTTTTACTACAAAAAAAGGATAGATAATGGTGGATATTTAAAAACGGTTTACAAAAATCGCTGTTAAATAAAATTTGGTAACGGTTGGTGCAACAAATTAAAAAAAGATTTCTAAAAACTTCTTATTTTGCAGCAGTTCTATTTTAATTGCTGTAAAATGTTAATTTCACAACGATTTATTGCAACAGTCAATGTCAAATATTTTATTAACAACAATTTTCTCTCAACCGTCATAATATGTTTTTATCTCAAATTTTTATGTTTAAATTTTGGCTATTTTTTGTTATTAAATATTTTTAAAAATAAATATATACAAGTAATTTATGATTTTTTTTAATTGTTTATCAAGGAGGGAGTTTGGATCTCTCTCTATCTTTCTGGCTCAGTGTCAAATCTCTTTCACTTGGTGGGTGTTTTTCTGCCACAAACCTTTGTGCGGGGTAAGGTGGTGACCCTTTTTATCCTTTTACCCTTCAACAAAACTTTCCTTTTCCTTTGTGCTTTGTTGCTCTCTTTTTGGTTCCTTCATCGTTTTTTTGTTATTTGCTTTACCTTTCTAAATTTTCTTCTCATCTCTCACTCAAACTAGCTTTTTGAGTGCTGCTACTCCACTTTCCTTTCCTCTTACGGCAATCTCTGACCTTATTATGCTTATGGATATCTTTTTAATTATGATCATTTTATGTACTTAATTTTCGAATGTAATATAAATATAATATTATAATATTAAAAATAATATATAAAATAATTAATTTTTAGTTAGTCAACATTAGTTAATTTTTTTATTAAAAAAAATTAGAGTTTAAGATTTATAATTTAAAATGTAAAGTTAAAAATTAATGATTTAAAATTTAAGACAGATAAAATAATTTTTAAAAAAAATTAATATTAATTGAAAAAACATTAATTCTCTATCATTATTCTTATAACATTTATCGTGTGTAAATGAGTATTCTAATTAATTCTTGAAGAGTACTTTGAAAATGGAAAACATGTATTGCATATAGCACACTAAAATATTATTAAAACAAAAACGTGAAGAGTGTTTACACTTTACACTATTAATAAAGTAATCTACACTATATTGATATGTTTGAAATTTATTTAATAAGTTAAAATTAAATTCTTCCATTAGACAATTTTTTTTCCCACTTTTATTCAAACTGTAGTTCAATGTTCAAAAATTATGTTTATATAACATATATAATGCATAAAAAATATTTCATAACTCAATCATAATTTTATATAGCATGCGCCATCCATAAATGGAATTTGAATTAGATATATCCTATGATGAATTTTTGTCTTCTAAATTAAGCCACAAGAATCCTCGTACAGATCAAGAAATACACAATTTTACAACACTTCAGACCTAAATATATAGGCACCACATGGTGATCAATAATTTTATTAGTAGGTGTTTTAATTTTAATTAAGACACTTGGTATAATAAGTAAAACTTATAAGTGCCCTAACTCATCAAACTTGCTAAGTTGCTACGTATATATATATATTCTGTGCACAGTAATTAATACATAGAATAATGTATTATAGAAGTAAAATCTAATTTTTGATTGTTATAAAATATAAAGTGCATAATGACTTATAACTTTGTCTATGTGAGAGAGAGAAAGAACCATGGCGATGGCAAACACAAGCACTGTTGAATAAACACACAACACAGATTGTCGACCGACCAAGGACTATATATAAGACTGATATAGTATCATCATCATTATTAATAGCTTAGCCAAACTTTTTCTTTTCGTTTCTTTCCCTTTAAGAATGGAATTAAAGTTTCATCAAAATTTAACTTTCCTATATACGAGAGTAATATTTTATATATTGATAATAACTATAGTATATATAGATGAGATACTATAGATTATAATAGAGCTAGGTTCTAGTGGCAACCTTAATTTTCCCACTGAAGTTAAGGTATATTATATTTGACTAATCGTACAACTAACATAATAGTTTTCCACATCAATTTTAATTAGTTACTATATAAACTAGCGAGCAAGATTCATAATTACTAATTAGTATAGTAGTAGTTAATAATTTAGGGTTTGTGGGGTTAAGGCATATCATTTTCAATGGTGGTAAGGTACCTCGGTCAATGCAAGCCCCTCCCACGTTCTTCTATACACTTGCTATGTCCACGCCACCCTTTCTCCAAGACTATGTAATCATTGTGTCTTGGAACACACTCCACCTTCTTCCACAGTTATTCCATTCCACACACACCCCCCTCTCTCATACTCATATTTGTATATGTGTCTGCCTTTAATTTGCCTTGGTTTCAGTCCTAACTAGCTGCACTTATTTATATTTATTTTATTCTCTTAGTCACACATTATGATTTGTAGATAATGACATAAATACAGTACATAATATGATATGATACAAAATATATAGATATATAATTTTAAAATTTTATAAAATATAAAAATATACATATATATATAAAATATAAAATATTTTTTAAATAAATTATAATAATATTTTAATATTTTATTAATATTAAAATATAAATTAATTTTTTAATTATTTTTAGTATTTTTTAATTATATAAAATATATAAAATATTTTGTTTTAATAAATAATAATATATACTATTTTTAAACTCATTTCAATAATACTTGTTAAGAATAAGATTAGACACGTTGGCACGCGATGATATTTAAGTGTATTCAAATGTATCTAAATTTTTTTTATTAAAATACGGTTGGACACAGCAGACAACAAGATATATGTGTCAAACAAATATTGATGAGTATTGTGTCTAAAATATGTTCAACACGTGAATACGATAATCTAACAAAATATCCGTAATTTATAAGTTACATTGCTTTTTACTCTTTTACATTATAATACGTTTGAATTTACAAAGCTTGCATGTATGTGTATAGCATTATTTTCTCGTAATCTTTAATTAGTGTACTCTTTTAATTTTTATATATAAGATTGAGAAAAACTTGATCTAAAAGCACTAAAAGTATATTTCTAAGAAAATTCTTAAACTAGCCTCAAATTAAATACTTCATGTATACCATGAAAAGTAAAAGTAAAACTTATTCTACCGCATATTAAATATGAAAAATTCTTGTATAAGTAGTGTGCATATTTATCACATGCACGTTGTATTGTAAACCGTCTTACCTCAAATTATTAGTATAACTGCTTGTATATAGATGAATTACAATAACGAGTCACCAAAAAAAAAAGAATTACAATAACGTAAATAAAATTAATGATGAAATTCATATTCGTTATTGTAAAATATAATAAGAGTTAATTAATTTTAATTCACTAATAACGTATGAAAAAAATTTATATGGACATCCTAAATAATTTTTAAATAATAATTTAAAAATTAATTATTTTTATTGACATCATAATAAATAATTGAATAACTATTTAAAATTTTTTTTATACTATTGGTATATTAAAATTAAATTTATATAATAAAAGACAAAATGTTAAAGTTGTACCCATATATAGTTCAATTTATCCTTAGTCATATATCCTGTATATCCGTATATATCACAAATATTTGATAACAAAAAAATTAGTAAAAAATAATTAAAATTTATTTTATTTAGTATTTATTAATTTATATTTAAATTGTTAGAAGATTAAAGTTAGTTTACTAGTATCTACTTAATTTTATAAAGATTATTTCTTATAATAAATATAAAAAATTAATTTATGTTTAAATTGTTTAAAGAAACGCATATATTTTATACAAGAAAATTAATAAGAAAAATTAAAGACGAAATGATCGTTTATACTTTGTAATAATACTTAGGATGATGGTCAACAACTGGCTACGTAAAAATATAATAATTCTGAAATAATCAATAATCATGAACTTTAAAAAGGTGCTTTTTGTTGAAAACTATTTTTTAGCTTAAATTTGCTAAATTTTAATCATATAAAAAACTTAATTTTATGCACTTTTAATATAATATCTTTTATATTAACATTTAATTAGATGTTATCGTTACATAGAAAACATAATTTTTGTAAACAATTACATATGAAAAGTTAATTAGTTATTCCGATGATACTTTAATTTTAATCATACACTCAAAAAGTTAATTATATATATTCTTAAAGAAATGAAATAATCGTTTTAAACTTATAACTATATTTTTTAAATAAAAAATTGTCCTATATATGTATGTATGTTAACCACTAATAGTCTCTTCACATCGTCACCAATAATTTAGAAATCCAGAAAAAAAAAATGCAACAGCAAAGCACATGCATGAAGGTTTCTCTTCCCACTAAAAAGATATCCATTACTTTCCCTGTTTAATAAATTTCTCTCTATCCATTGTATCCAACCACTCATAATGTATATATAAGCTGTCAACCATTACACATACACTAAACACTAAACACATCATATTATCATTACCTCATTCCTTCAAATATATGATGATGTTGATATATAGAGGACACAACAACATACATTGTAGTAGTAGTAGTAATCACATTTCTCAGCACACCATGAAAAAAACACCCCCAAAAACAAAAGATTACAATATAAATAATATAATTCAAATCAAAAGATATATAAAAATATATAACAACAAACTAAACTAGGCCTTTAATCCGCTAAAATTTTATAAAGACCTTCAACTTTAGTTAATAAACAGGTGAAAATTCAGGTACAATTATTTTCGTATAAAATTGATTTATACCAATACAACTACACATGAGTTTTCACCTAATAAATAACCGTTGCAATCTTGCAAATGCAGTAAAATGGCAACCGCAATTTAAAAGCGTTGGATCTAAGATATGGAGGATATGATATTAGTCCTTTGTCTCTTAACACTTGCAGAAGAAGAACCAGGCTCATTCCCAACACCGCCATTACTTTTCTCCATAACTGCCTTCAAAGCTTCCTGTATTGAACTAATGCAGTATTGGTAACTATTATTATGGTCATGTTGATGATGATGATCCTCATTGGCGGTTGATGATGAGTAGTAATCTTGTTCAGCGGTGATGAACAAGACGTTCTTGACACGGCCACCGAGTGTAGTGATATCTGCTTTGAGGGTTCGAAGCTTCATTGATTTCAAGGTTTTGATGAGTTCAGGCAAGAGATCGGACCTATCTTCGCAGCACAAAGAGGCTTTAATTACCAATTTGCCATCTTCATCAGATGCATCGTCCACAGTGAGCTCGTCGGATTCTGTTGGAACTGAACTCGTCTCTGCGATCATTGATGTTTGCCGTTTCAGTTCCTTCACATGTTGAATCACTTCTGCTAGCAATGATGCTTTATCTGTCTGAAATTATTATTTCATACAATTGTCAATATGTAATAGATGAAAATTTAATTAGGTACAATTTTTAATGATAATTTGACATGTTTAGCTAAATTATTATCTAATTATATTTAAATTTAAATAAAACGTGTAAAACATTATATGAGAAGTTGAAAGGAAAAACAAAAAAAAAGACCTAAAAAATTAAATCCATATATATTTTAATTTATTTGGTAACATCAACTTTAAAATGTGATGAGAAGTTGGTAGGTTATGGCATGATAGAAATAGAAATATTAGTGGTGGTGGAAGCAAGAGTGTGTGAGTGACAAGGGTGCTTTTCAATTGAATTCTCGAAGGTGAGTTTGACTAATCAATAATGTGTATTAGCATTAGAAGAGAAGCTTATTAGCTTTTTGAGACTGCTTCTTGGTTCCTCTTTATCGTATCAACCCTGCGACATTAACGGTACCACCTGCCTTTACCCTTTTAATTAGCTTAGCTACACTTAATTACTTTTCCTCGGAACTACCACACAACAAAGAAACACAAGAGACACTCTCCAAAACACATAATTAAAGTTATATTAACTAGAGAGCAATCATACAGAAAGCCTACCTCTATCTATAGTATATATATATCAACCATGAGTTAAGTTACTAACCAATTCCGTGTTTTTTTAAATAGTTTCTGATATTTTAATTACATCAATTATATTTTTAAAATTAACAAAAATATACCTAAATTTTGTGACAATGATTAAGGAACAATAACAACAATACAGTAACAGTTCTTGAAAAGGTTTTTATAAATGAATGAAATAAACACACATCAAATCCTTAATGAATCTGTGTTTTAACATCGAGATTATTAAGAAATTGAATTGATTTGATAGAAGAGAAGAGAAGAAAGAGAAAAGAAGAAGAGTTACTTTGGTGGTGCTAGGCAACAAGCTTCTGAGCTTAGAAAGATGATTATTGATCCTCTCTCTACGCCTCCTCTCAGCTTCACTGTGGCTTTTGGAAGCAGCAAGAGCCTTAGCCTCCATGATTTCCTGAGCAGTCATCTTGCTCAGTTCAGCTTGCAGATCAAATGATGAAGTAGCACCCTCATGATGATGATATGCTGCTGCAAACTGCATGGAAGATGATGATGATGGATGAACCCTTCTACTGTTGAAGAAGCTTGCATATGGTGAAGCTTGTTGTTGTTGTTGTGGAGGCACAATAAACGATTCATGGTTGTTGAAGGGTAGTTCTTGTATTGATGGCATGGACCATGGTTGCTGCTGCTGCGGCTGCGGCTGCTGATGCATCATTTGATCAGAAGAAGACAACATGTTCATATTCATGTTCATCATGTTCATATTGTTGCTATTGATGAAGCCTCTTCCTCCTCCAAAGATCATTTCATCACTCATCATCATCATGTTGTGTTGATGCATCATATTGTAAGAAGATGAAGAATAAGAACACTCCCCTTGATGCTGATTATGATTTATCTCCTGTTTCATTTCCCTTTCATATATATATACATATATTGAAAAACTCTATTCAACAATAATATTACAAACTCCAATGCTTTATATAACAATATCTTTGTGCAACTGTGCCTGTTGCAAGTCACAATAATAATATTAATATTAAATTAGTAAATGAAATATGTATGTATATATGGAGATTCAAAATGTCAGTAGCTTATAAGGTAGGAATGTAGGTGTTTTGTATTTTTTATTATTATTTATTCTGGTTTTGTCTGATGTGACTAAGAAAAAGAAGGGATTGGAAGAAGAACAAAAGCTTGGAGAGGTTTTGCTTTACACTTGCACAAGGAATAAAAATGAAAAGGGTATTCAAGGGGGTTAGTGAAAAGCTAAGAGACATATTAAAAAAGAAATAAAGTGGGACACTACAAAACCTCCTTTTCATGTGTGATCATTCATTATACTCTTCTAATTCTTCCTTCTAATCCTATCATCATCATGCTTTGCCCATTCAATTAATAATTAATTAACCCCCTACCATATTTGTTTATTCAAATATATATAAATTATATAAATATACGATACTAAAATGAATGAATATTAAATAAGATAAAATTTAACTGTTTTTACTACAAAAAAAGGATAGATAATGGTGGATATTTAAAAACGGTTTACAAAAATCGCTGTTAAATAAAATTTGGTAACGGTTGGTGCAACAAATTAAAAAAAGATTTCTAAAAACTTCTTATTTTGCAGCAGTTCTATTTTAATTGCTGTAAAATGTTAATTTCACAACGATTTATTGCAACAGTCAATGTCAAATATTTTATTAACAACAATTTTCTCTCAACCGTCATAATATGTTTTTATCTCAAATTTTTATGTTTAAATTTTGGCTATTTTTTGTTATTAAATATTTTTAAAAATAAATATATACAAGTAATTTATGATTTTTTTTAATTGTTTATCAAGGAGGGAGTTTGGATCTCTCTCTATCTTTCTGGCTCAGTGTCAAATCTCTTTCACTTGGTGGGTGTTTTTCTGCCACAAACCTTTGTGCGGGGTAAGGTGGTGACCCTTTTTATCCTTTTACCCTTCAACAAAACTTTCCTTTTCCTTTGTGCTTTGTTGCTCTCTTTTTGGTTCCTTCATCGTTTTTTTGTTATTTGCTTTACCTTTCTAAATTTTCTTCTCATCTCTCACTCAAACTAGCTTTTTGAGTGCTGCTACTCCACTTTCCTTTCCTCTTACGGCAATCTCTGACCTTATTATGCTTATGGATATCTTTTTAATTATGATCATTTTATGTACTTAATTTTCGAATGTAATATAAATATAATATTATAATATTAAAAATAATATATAAAATAATTAATTTTTAGTTAGTCAACATTAGTTAATTTTTTTATTAAAAAAAATTAGAGTTTAAGATTTATAATTTAAAATGTAAAGTTAAAAATTAATGATTTAAAATTTAAGACAGATAAAATAATTTTTAAAAAAAATTAATATTAATTGAAAAAACATTAATTCTCTATCATTATTCTTATAACATTTATCGTGTGTAAATGAGTATTCTAATTAATTCTTGAAGAGTACTTTGAAAATGGAAAACATGTATTGCATATAGCACACTAAAATATTATTAAAACAAAAACGTGAAGAGTGTTTACACTTTACACTATTAATAAAGTAATCTACACTATATTGATATGTTTGAAATTTATTTAATAAGTTAAAATTAAATTCTTCCATTAGACAATTTTTTTTCCCACTTTTATTCAAAGTGTAGTTCAATGTTCAAAAATTATGTTTATATAACATATATAATGCATAAAAAATATTTCATAACTCAATCATAATTTTATATAGCATGCGCCATCCATAAATGGAATTTGAATTAGATATATCCTATGATGAATTTTTGTCTTCTAAATTAAGCCACAAGAATCCTCGTACAGATCAAGAAATACACAATTTTACAACACTTCAGACCTAAATATATAGGCACCACATGGTGATCAATAATTTTATTAGTAGGTGTTTTAATTTTAATTAAGACACTTGGTATAATAAGTAAAACTTATAAGTGCCCTAACTCATCAAACTTGCTAAGTTGCTACGTATATATATATATTCTGTGCACAGTAATTAATACATAGAATAATGTATTATAGAAGTAAAATCTAATTTTTGATTGTTATAAAATATAAAGTGCATAATGACTTATAACTTTGTCTATGTGAGAGAGAGAAAGAACCATGGCGATGGCAAACACAAGCACTGTTGAATAAACACACAACACAGATTGTCGACCGACCAAGGACTATATATAAGACTGATATAGTATCATCATCATTATTAATAGCTTAGCCAAACTTTTTCTTTTCGTTTCTTTCCCTTTAAGAATGGAATTAAAGTTTCATCAAAATTTAACTTTCCTATATACGAGAGTAATATTTTATATATTGATAATAACTATAGTATATATAGATGAGATACTATAGATTATAATAGAGCTAGGTTCTAGTGGCAACCTTAATTTTCCCACTGAAGTTAAGGTATATTATATTTGACTAATCGTACAACTAACATAATAGTTTTCCACATCAATTTTAATTAGTTACTATATAAACTAGCGAGCAAGATTCATAATTACTAATTAGTATAGTAGTAGTTAATAATTTAGGGTTTGTGGGGTTAAGGCATATCATTTTCAATGGTGGTAAGGTACCTCGGTCAATGCAAGCCCCTCCCACGTTCTTCTATACACTTGCTATGTCCACGCCACCCTTTCTCCAAGACTATGTAATCATTGTGTCTTGGAACACACTCCACCTTCTTCCACAGTTATTCCATTCCACACACACCCCCCTCTCTCATACTCATATTTGTATATGTGTCTGCCTTTAATTTGCCTTGGTTTCAGTCCTAACTAGCTGCACTTATTTATATTTATTTTATTCTCTTAGTCACACATTATGATTTGTAGATAATGACATAAATACAGTACATAATATGATATGATACAAAATATATAGATATATAATTTTAAAATTTTATAAAATATAAAAATATACATATATATATAAAATATAAAATATTTTTTAAATAAATTATAATAATATTTTAATATTTTATTAATATTAAAATATAAATTAATTTTTTAATTATTTTTAGTATTTTTTAATTATATAAAATATATAAAATATTTTGTTTTAATAAATAATAATATATACTATTTTTAAACTCATTTCAATAATACTTGTTAAGAATAAGATTAGACACGTTGGCACGTGATGATATTTAAGTGTATTCAAATGTATCTAAATTTTTTTTATTAAAATACGGTTGGACACAGCAGACAACAAGATATATGTGTCAAACAAATATTGATGAGTATTGTGTCTAAAATATGTTCAACACGTGAATACGATAATCTAACAAAATATCCGTAATTTATAAGTTACATTGCTTTTTACTCTTTTACATTATAATACGTTTGAATTTACAAAGCTTGCATGTATGTGTATAGCATTATTTTCTCGTAATCTTTAATTAGTGTACTCTTTTAATTTTTATATATAAGATTGAGAAAAACTTGATCTAAAAGCACTAAAAGTATATTTCTAAGAAAATTCTTAAACTAGCCTCAAATTAAATACTTCATGTATACCATGAAAAGTAAAAGTAAAACTTATTCTACCGCATATTAAATATGAAAAATTCTTGTATAAGTAGTGTGCATATTTATCACATGCACGTTGTATTGTAAACCGTCTTACCTCAAATTATTAGTATAACTGCTTGTATATAGATGAATTACAATAACGAGTCACCAAAAAAAAAAGAATTACAATAACGTAAATAAAATTAATGATGAAATTCATATTCGTTATTGTAAAATATAATAAGAGTTAATTAATTTTAATTCACTAATAACGTATGAAAAAAATTTATATGGACATCCTAAATAATTTTTAAATAATAATTTAAAAATTAATTATTTTTATTGACATCATAATAAATAATTGAATAACTATTTAAAATTTTTTTTATACTATTGGTATATTAAAATTAAATTTATATAATAAAAGACAAAATGTTAAAGTTGTACCCATATATAGTTCAATTTATCCTTAGTCATATATCCTGTATATCCGTATATATCACAAATATTTGATAACAAAAAAATTAGTAAAAAATAATTAAAATTTATTTTATTTAGTATTTATTAATTTATATTTAAATTGTTAGAAGATTAAAGTTAGTTTACTAGTATCTACTTAATTTTATAAAGATTATTTCTTATAATAAATATAAAAAATTAATTTATGTTTAAATTGTTTAAAGAAACGCATATATTTTATACAAGAAAATTAATAAGAAAAATTAAAGACGAAATGATCGTTTATACTTTGTAATAATACTTAGGATGATGGTCAACAACTGGCTACGTAAAAATATAATAATTCTGAAATAATCAATAATCATGAACTTTAAAAAGGTGCTTTTTGTTGAAAACTATTTTTTAGCTTAAATTTGCTAAATTTTAATCATATAAAAAACTTAATTTTATGCACTTTTAATATAATATCTTTTATATTAACATTTAATTAGATGTTATCGTTACATAGAAAACATAATTTTTGTAAACAATTACATATGAAAAGTTAATTAGTTATTCCGATGATACTTTAATTTTAATCATACACTCAAAAAGTTAATTATATATATTCTTAAAGAAATGAAATAATCGTTTTAAACTTATAACTATATTTTTTAAATAAAAAATTGTCCTATATATGTATGTATGTTAACCACTAATAGTCTCTTCACATCGTCACCAATAATTTAGAAATCCAGAAAAAAAAAATGCAACAGCAAAGCACATGCATGAAGGTTTCTCTTCCCACTAAAAAGATATCCATTACTTTCCCTGTTTAATAAATTTCTCTCTATCCATTGTATCCAACCACTCATAATGTATATATAAGCTGTCAACCATTACACATACACTAAACACTAAACACATCATATTATCATTACCTCATTCCTTCAAATATATGATGATGTTGATATATAGAGGACACAACAACATACATTGTAGTAGTAGTAGTAATCACATTTCTCAGCACACCATGAAAAAAACACCCCCAAAAACAAAAGATTACAATATAAATAATATAATTCAAATCAAAAGATATATAAAAATATATAACAACAAACTAAACTAGGCCTTTAATCCGCTAAAATTTTATAAAGACCTTCAACTTTAGTTAATAAACAGGTGAAAATTCAGGTACAATTATTTTCGTATAAAATTGATTTATACCAATACAACTACACATGAGTTTTCACCTAATAAATAACCGTTGCAATCTTGCAAATGCAGTAAAATGGCAACCGCAATTTAAAAGCGTTGGATCTAAGATATGGAGGATATGATATTAGTCCTTTGTCTCTTAACACTTGCAGAAGAAGAACCAGGCTCATTCCCAACACCGCCATTACTTTTCTCCATAACTGCCTTCAAAGCTTCCTGTATTGAACTAATGCAGTATTGGTAACTATTATTATGGTCATGTTGATGATGATGATCCTCATTGGCGGTTGATGATGAGTAGTAATCTTGTTCAGCGGTGATGAACAAGACGTTCTTGACACGGCCACCGAGTGTAGTGATATCTGCTTTGAGGGTTCGAAGCTTCATTGATTTCAAGGTTTTGATGAGTTCAGGCAAGAGATCGGACCTATCTTCGCAGCACAAAGAGGCTTTAATTACCAATTTGCCATCTTCATCAGATGCATCGTCCACAGTGAGCTCGTCGGATTCTGTTGGAACTGAACTCGTCTCTGCGATCATTGATGTTTGCCGTTTCAGTTCCTTCACATGTTGAATCACTTCTGCTAGCAATGATGCTTTATCTGTCTGAAATTATTATTTCATACAATTGTCAATATGTAATAGATGAAAATTTAATTAGGTACAATTTTTAATGATAATTTGACATGTTTAGCTAAATTATTATCTAATTATATTTAAATTTAAATAAAACGTGTAAAACATTATATGAGAAGTTGAAAGGAAAAACAAAAAAAAAGACCTAAAAAATTAAATCCATATATATTTTAATTTATTTGGTAACATCAACTTTAAAATGTGATGAGAAGTTGGTAGGTTATGGCATGATAGAAATAGAAATATTAGTGGTGGTGGAAGCAAGAGTGTGTGAGTGACAAGGGTGCTTTTCAATTGAATTCTCGAAGGTGAGTTTGACTAATCAATAATGTGTATTAGCATTAGAAGAGAAGCTTATTAGCTTTTTGAGACTGCTTCTTGGTTCCTCTTTATCGTATCAACCCTGCGACATTAACGGTACCACCTGCCTTTACCCTTTTAATTAGCTTAGCTACACTTAATTACTTTTCCTCGGAACTACCACACAACAAAGAAACACAAGAGACACTCTCCAAAACACATAATTAAAGTTATATTAACTAGAGAGCAATCATACAGAAAGCCTACCTCTATCTATAGTATATATATATCAACCATGAGTTAAGTTACTAACCAATTCCGTGTTTTTTTAAATAGTTTCTGATATTTTAATTACATCAATTATATTTTTAAAATTAACAAAAATATACCTAAATTTTGTGACAATGATTAAGGAACAATAACAACAATACAGTAACAGTTCTTGAAAAGGTTTTTATAAATGAATGAAATAAACACACATCAAATCCTTAATGAATCTGTGTTTTAACATCGAGATTATTAAGAAATTGAATTGATTTGATAGAAGAGAAGAGAAGAAAGAGAAAAGAAGAAGAGTTACTTTGGTGGTGCTAGGCAACAAGCTTCTGAGCTTAGAAAGATGATTATTGATCCTCTCTCTACGCCTCCTCTCAGCTTCACTGTGGCTTTTGGAAGCAGCAAGAGCCTTAGCCTCCATGATTTCCTGAGCAGTCATCTTGCTCAGTTCAGCTTGCAGATCAAATGATGAAGTAGCACCCTCATGATGATGATATGCTGCTGCAAACTGCATGGAAGATGATGATGATGGATGAACCCTTCTACTGTTGAAGAAGCTTGCATATGGTGAAGCTTGTTGTTGTTGTTGTGGAGGCACAATAAACGATTCATGGTTGTTGAAGGGTAGTTCTTGTATTGATGGCATGGACCATGGTTGCTGCTGCTGCGGCTGCGGCTGCTGATGCATCATTTGATCAGAAGAAGACAACATGTTCATATTCATGTTCATCATGTTCATATTGTTGCTATTGATGAAGCCTCTTCCTCCTCCAAAGATCATTTCATCACTCATCATCATCATGTTGTGTTGATGCATCATATTGTAAGAAGATGAAGAATAAGAACACTCCCCTTGATGCTGATTATGATTTATCTCCTGTTTCATTTCCCTTTCATATATATATACATATATTGAAAAACTCTATTCAACAATAATATTACAAACTCCAATGCTTTATATAACAATATCTTTGTGCAACTGTGCCTGTTGCAAGTCACAATAATAATATTAATATTAAATTAGTAAATGAAATATGTATGTATATATGGAGATTCAAAATGTCAGTAGCTTATAAGGTAGGAATGTAGGTGTTTTGTATTTTTTATTATTATTTATTCTGGTTTTGTCTGATGTGACTAAGAAAAAGAAGGGATTGGAAGAAGAACAAAAGCTTGGAGAGGTTTTGCTTTACACTTGCACAAGGAATAAAAATGAAAAGGGTATTCAAGGGGGTTAGTGAAAAGCTAAGAGACATATTAAAAAAGAAATAAAGTGGGACACTACAAAACCTCCTTTTCATGTGTGATCATTCATTATACTCTTCTAATTCTTCCTTCTAATCCTATCATCATCATGCTTTGCCCATTCAATTAATAATTAATTAACCCCCTACCATATTTGTTTATTCAAATATATATAAATTATATAAATATACGATACTAAAATGAATGAATATTAAATAAGATAAAATTTAACTGTTTTTACTACAAAAAAAGGATAGATAATGGTGGATATTTAAAAACGGTTTACAAAAATCGCTGTTAAATAAAATTTGGTAACGGTTGGTGCAACAAATTAAAAAAAGATTTCTAAAAACTTCTTATTTTGCAGCAGTTCTATTTTAATTGCTGTAAAATGTTAATTTCACAACGATTTATTGCAACAGTCAATGTCAAATATTTTATTAACAACAATTTTCTCTCAACCGTCATAATATGTTTTTATCTCAAATTTTTATGTTTAAATTTTGGCTATTTTTTGTTATTAAATATTTTAAAAATAAATATATACAAGTAATTTATGATTTTTTTTAATTGTTTATCAAGGAGGGAGTTTGGATCTCTCTCTATCTTTCTGGCTCAGTGTCAAATCTCTTTCACTTGGTGGGTGTTTTTCTGCCACAAACCTTTGTGCGGGGTAAGGTGGTGACCCTTTTTATCCTTTTACCCTTCAACAAAACTTTCCTTTTCCTTTGTGCTTTGTTGCTCTCTTTTTGGTTCCTTCATCGTTTTTTTGTTATTTGCTTTACCTTTCTAAATTTTCTTCTCATCTCTCACTCAAACTAGCTTTTTGAGTGCTGCTACTCCACTTTCCTTTCCTCTTACGGCAATCTCTGACCTTATTATGCTTATGGATATCTTTTTAATTATGATCATTTTATGTACTTAATTTTCGAATGTAATATAAATATAATATTATAATATTAAAAATAATATATAAAATAATTAATTTTTAGTTAGTCAACATTAGTTAATTTTTTTATTAAAAAAAATTAGAGTTTAAGATTTATAATTTAAAATGTAAAGTTAAAAATTAATGATTTAAAATTTAAGACAGATAAAATAATTTTTAAAAAAAATTAATATTAATTGAAAAAACATTAATTCTCTATCATTATTCTTATAACATTTATCGTGTGTAAATGAGTATTCTAATTAATTCTTGAAGAGTACTTTGAAAATGGAAAACATGTATTGCATATAGCACACTAAAATATTATTAAAACAAAAACGTGAAGAGTGTTTACACTTTACACTATTAATAAAGTAATCTACACTATATTGATATGTTTGAAATTTATTTAATAAGTTAAAATTAAATTCTTCCATTAGACAATTTTTTTTCCCACTTTTATTCAAACTGTAGTTCAATGTTCAAAAATTATGTTTATATAACATATATAATGCATAAAAAATATTTCATAACTCAATCATAATTTTATATAGCATGCGCCATCCATAAATGGAATTTGAATTAGATATATCCTATGATGAATTTTTGTCTTCTAAATTAAGCCACAAGAATCCTCGTACAGATCAAGAAATACACAATTTTACAACACTTCAGACCTAAATATATAGGCACCACATGGTGATCAATAATTTTATTAGTAGGTGTTTTAATTTTAATTAAGACACTTGGTATAATAAGTAAAACTTATAAGTGCCCTAACTCATCAAACTTGCTAAGTTGCTACGTATATATATATATTCTGTGCACAGTAATTAATACATAGAATAATGTATTATAGAAGTAAAATCTAATTTTTGATTGTTATAAAATATAAAGTGCATAATGACTTATAACTTTGTCTATGTGAGAGAGAGAAAGAACCATGGCGATGGCAAACACAAGCACTGTTGAATAAACACACAACACAGATTGTCGACCGACCAAGGACTATATATAAGACTGATATAGTATCATCATCATTATTAATAGCTTAGCCAAACTTTTTCTTTTCGTTTCTTTCCCTTTAAGAATGGAATTAAAGTTTCATCAAAATTTAACTTTCCTATATACGAGAGTAATATTTTATATATTGATAATAACTATAGTATATATAGATGAGATACTATAGATTATAATAGAGCTAGGTTCTAGTGGCAACCTTAATTTTCCCACTGAAGTTAAGGTATATTATATTTGACTAATCGTACAACTAACATAATAGTTTTCCACATCAATTTTAATTAGTTACTATATAAACTAGCGAGCAAGATTCATAATTACTAATTAGTATAGTAGTAGTTAATAATTTAGGGTTTGTGGGGTTAAGGCATATCATTTTCAATGGTGGTAAGGTACCTCGGTCAATGCAAGCCCCTCCCACGTTCTTCTATACACTTGCTATGTCCACGCCACCCTTTCTCCAAGACTATGTAATCATTGTGTCTTGGAACACACTCCACCTTCTTCCACAGTTATTCCATTCCACACACACCCCCCTCTCTCATACTCATATTTGTATATGTGTCTGCCTTTAATTTGCCTTGGTTTCAGTCCTAACTAGCTGCACTTATTTATATTTATTTTATTCTCTTAGTCACACATTATGATTTGTAGATAATGACATAAATACAGTACATAATATGATATGATACAAAATATATAGATATATAATTTTAAAATTTTATAAAATATAAAAATATACATATATATATAAAATATAAAATATTTTTTAAATAAATTATAATAATATTTTAATATTTTATTAATATTAAAATATAAATTAATTTTTTAATTATTTTTAGTATTTTTTAATTATATAAAATATATAAAATATTTTGTTTTAATAAATAATAATATATACTATTTTTAAACTCATTTCAATAATACTTGTTAAGAATAAGATTAGACACGTTGGCACGCGATGATATTTAAGTGTATTCAAATGTATCTAAATTTTTTTTATTAAAATACGGTTGGACACAGCAGACAACAAGATATATGTGTCAAACAAATATTGATGAGTATTGTGTCTAAAATATGTTCAACACGTGAATACGATAATCTAACAAAATATCCGTAATTTATAAGTTACATTGCTTTTTACTCTTTTACATTATAAAAAATACGCTGAAAATTATCAGATTTATGGTCAAATTTTACCATATTTTTTATTGATCCGTCGAATTTTGTGACTGTTAGTGTAATAATTTCGTGAAAGAGTTATCTTTAGACTTTATATGAAAACGACGTGGCCACGACGGTGAGCTCGGGACCTCCAATGAGAGAGCGAGCCACTCAAGGGTGGGAGGCGGCGGTCGGCGGTGTTCAAGAAATAGATAGGAGGGACTGACAGTTTGAGTTTTGAAGAGGAGTGGAAAAGAAAAGAGACGGGATTCTCACTCTCCATCTCTAAAGTAGAGAAGCATATGTGACGGCTAAAGTTGTTGTCTAATGGCTCACATATTATATATATATATATATATATATATATATATATATATATATATATATATATATATATATATATATATATATATATCAGGATATTTTTATTATTTCAAATAAACGAAAATTTAACGAATCTCTACGGGATGGGGACCTCTACTTCCGTCTCTGTCCCGTTTACTATACAGGATTTCGTCTCTCATTCTTACAAATGAAAATCACTCTTCATACCTGTTTTTTAATAGATAAATTCTCACGTATATCCGTCTTGTCGAAAATTTTTGTCATTCTTTAAAATTAGTATTTGATCTTAAAAATTAAAACTAAAGAAGGAGAATGAACTTCTTTAATTATTTTTAGGTAAACTGATCTAGTTTCCTAGAGGAGGGCATGTATACTCCTTTACGAGTTATTATTATCTGCAGCATCTATTTCGATGCTTAAGTTAGTGTAAATCCAAATTGTATTTTTTAAAAAAAATATATAGTACTTGGACTTAGAAAAAACATACTTCCTATTATTTTTTTAGTTATATTTTATTCTTTCTGTAACCAACTTATAACTTAGGATTTATTAAGAAAATCAATGTACATTGTATAATCAATTTATTGAGAAATATTGTTATTTCACCGCTTTAATTTTTTTATTGTTAGTCCGAATTATTGTGGACAGAATATTTGTTAAATATAATTTTTATTATATAATATTTTTTAATTAATACTATTAAAAAACTATTATAAAATATCAGGCTAAATTTTTTTATATATAGTTTGATTTTTTGTGTAATGTTCCAAAATAGGATTTTTTGGGTGAAATCTAAGAATGAGTTTTTCGCATCCTAAGCAAACTTTTTTTTAATTTTTGTACAAAAAAATTATTTTTTTTACTTCTCACAATTTGCAAAAAGCTTTTTAATATATATTTTTTACTTATTATAATTTGTGAAAAGTATTGAAGTAACTGATTTATCAAATATGGGGTGACAACAGAGAACCTTCTCACATCCTACAAGAGACTGAAAAATATTAAAATCACTTTTTTACTCCATATACTTGAATATATCAAATTTATTCCTTATAAAAATTAATTTACGAAAATATCATACTTTACCACATATCACTTAAAAAAAAATTAAGTTCTATTTTTTTAAGTGTGTTCATCGGACAAATTTAGAGAGATACTTGCTTATCTTAGTACTAACTAATTGAGAGTGTGTTTAGCTTTTAAATTTGATGTCAAACATTGCAAGAAATAGAGAGAAATTGTGAGTATAGTTGCCATCATTTTTATGTGAAGCATGCAAGGAGTAGTGATGCCTAACTCAATATATCCAATGCTTAACGTTTCTTCATCATCTATAGATTATGTTTGGATCATTATTATTGTGATGAGGCTTCATTTTATATTAGCACGACAAATAGGAAGTCATCATATGAATTGACAAATTATGAAACCATATTAATAATAAGAGAAAATTTTACTTCCCTTTCTTACGAGATGCTAAAATGACGTTCTCCTCTCATCTATTTATAAAATGCATATTTCTTTTTTTTATAATTTTTAAAAAACCTCCTCTTTAATCTATTTTAAATTTTTTATGTTAACTAATGTTAACTTTATCTATTTTTCAAAAAAATTTATTTTTTACAAAAATATCCTTTAACAAAAATTTTATTTTTTTATCATTAAATTTTGCTTACTAAAATATTATTTAATAAATTATTTTTTATTTATTAAATTATATTTTTACCAAAATATTTTTAAAAAAATTTAATAATTAAATTATTTTTTCCTAAGCTATCCTTTAATAATTTTTAATTATTAAATTATAATTTTACCAAAATTTCGATTTTTTTATATTTTACTATTAATTTTTTGATATCAATGTATATTATTTTAAAATTAAATAAAATTTTTTTACCATTATTAATATGTATAACAATTAATATATATTGATATTGAAAAATAATCTTACTAAGATTTTTTTAATATTAAAATAATATATATTAATATCGAAAAATTAATAGTAAAATATAAAAAAATTATTAACAAAAATTTTGATAAAATTATAATTTAATAATTAAAAAATTATTGAAGGATATCTTAGAAAAAATAATTTAATTATTAAATTTTTTAAAAAATATTTTAATAAAAATACAATTTAATCAATAAAAAAATAATTTATTAAAGAATATTTTGGTAAGCAAAATTAATGATAAAAAAATAAAATTTTTACTAAAGGGTATTTTTGTAAAAAAATAATTTATTTTTTTTTTAAAAATAGATAAAGTTAAAATTAGTTAACACAAAAAAATTAAAATGGATTAAAGAGGAGGTTTTTTAAAAGTTATAAGAAAGAGAAATGTACATTTTATAAATAGAATGGAGGGAGTGTCATTTTAGCATCTCGCACGGGAGTATAGTGAAATGTTTTCTAATAATAAAATTTTCTACAAGTGTCACCGTCATAAATACAAAAAATATTTTTTTATTTAAAAATAATGACATTAAATACATAAAAATTAACGAGTACTCTTAACTTAATTAAGAGTGTGTTTGATGTGGAGAATTGATTTCACATTTCTTAGAGATAATAATTTTTTTTTTGAAAATTAAATAAACTAAACCATATACTTAACCAACCTATCTAATATGAGTGAATTTTTAGAATTATATACACTTTTTAATTAAATAATTAAAAGAGAAAGTTTTAGAAATCAGCACTGTCCAAACAATATTGTAGTTAATATGTAATATAAAAAATCTAAAAATCTAAAAAATAAGAATATCTGAAACTTAATTAAAAAAAATTCAAAATCTAAACTCAACAAAAATTCATCTTTATAGATTTTATACTAAATTTATTTAACAATTTATTATAATATTAACTGAAATTAACTACTACCATATTAATTTCCTAGTATTACTCACAATACAATTGCCTAAAAAATATATAGAGACGGCAAATTAAAGGGGCAGCCAGTCACAAAAAAATAAAAAATAAGCCAATAAAGGTGATTTTATGACTTAAAACTGATTAAGAGTAGTAGTAGTGTTTTATTTGTTAGACAAATCATAGCTTAAAAGATCACTCCGGAAATTATTGTGAAAAGAATGATAAATTAAATATGCCACTTTATAACGGTTGGTAAGATATTGTCTACCAGAATGTTAGAACTAATACATGTTTTCCATTTACTTTTTTGACAAGTGGCACACTTTTTAAGCACTCTTATTCCCCCTTGTCTCATGTTATTATCAATCATACTACTTCTTCTAAAAAAATCGATCATTAAATAATTTTTTTTATAAAATATATAATTAAGTACAAATACACATTGAAAATAAATTAATTAATACTTTTATTTATACACAAATATATAATAATTAATTTAATAATTGAATTTCAATATACATAATATTTATATTATTATTATTATTAATAAACTCTTATATAAATACTATTTTAACATACTCATACAAATATTTTTAATTATTGATTACAGAGTTTAATGCTTAGTAATTCATTTTATTTTTAACATAACTCTTACATATTATACACTGGAAAAAAAAAAGTAATGTATATATGTGGTCCAATATTTGCAAAATTATTTCTCCGTTCTACCTCTTGAATTTTAATATGCAACAAATTTTTACGCAATACTTAATTAAAAATGAAAATAATTTTCAATAATGGCTTCTATTGCTCCCTTTTTCTCCCTTCAATAATATTTATTTGTTTGTGTTTTCAATCTTTTTATGAACGGTGCATGGTAAAATAGAAGCACGATGATAATTTAGCAGCCCTAGCTTAAAAGGCAAGTCTTAGATCTCTTTCTTTATTATTCGCTGCCAAATCCTCGGTTTCATAAGCAATTTGGCCATCAAAAGCAAAACAAAAATCATTAAAGTTTATACACTCTTCATTTTTTCCCTATTCAAAACATTATTATTATAATTGTTCAGTCTTCAACAGACAATGACAGACGAAATTTCTACAATAATAATACATTTTTTTTTGCCTTTTTAAAAAAAGATGCTCTGATTTTTTTGGAATCCGGTAAGTCTTAGGGTCTCAACATACATAAAATTATTTGTATTTTCTTAGGTTTATCATGATGAAGATACATAGGGTTTTATTGACTATGTTAACAGAAGAGATTAGATAATAAAAGGGTGTATCCGTATTTATTGTGTATTTTTGTATGATATAAAGTACAACTCATTTATAGATATTAAACAAATAAAAAATAATTAAACTAGCTAGTTAACTTAAATTTAAATATGAATTCAAATACAAATACTAATTTTACTAATATTTAAATATTATTTTAACAAAACTATATTGCTCATAGATTTCTAATATCCAAGTTTTAGTTGTAGGTTCTCATGTGTGTGGAATAATCTTTTAGCATTCAAATTGATTTTATTTGCAAATCTCATATATTTACTATATAACTGAATTTTACAAAATGAACATCTCGCATACTATCTAGAATAACCATTCGAGTGCTAGCGATAATAAACATTTTCCCAAAAGCTTAAACTGATTTTGTGGTTTATCAAAGATCGAATTGTTGACCTTTCAGATCTAGCGCTTTAATACCATGTCATGATACCACTCATTCCAAAAGTTTCAGCTGATAGAAAAAGTAACACTAATAATTATATCTCTAATACTCCCTAAATTTCCGTTGTGCATATTGTATAAAAATTTCATTGGCTTCTCATACTTTTCCTTTTGTTTTTTAGACGAATTCAATGAAATTAAAATAATTTGATATTTTAAAAGTGTCAAACTAAAAGAGAAGGTCTTTGATGAGAGGGAGCCCATTGAGCGAAATTAATTCAATTTTTATTTTATATATTATTTCAAACGCAATATATATATATATATATATATATATATATATATATATATATATATATATATATATATATTTGATTTCTAATTGAATTCATTTCTATTCAATCCCATCAAACATTTTTCTCACTATAAACTTTTTGTTGGCACATAATATAAATTCAGCTGTGGCTTGGATTTGGGAAAAAAGAGAGAGAAGGACATTAGAATATATGAGTAAGAGAAGTTTGAAATAATGTAACATTTTAATTACAAGTACACATAACCACATTACTATGTCTCCTGTGATGCATTCTTTCACTATTTCTTTTGGGAAGTAGGGTTATCTTTTTCTTAACATGGTCAGTTAGTAGACATGTTTCCTTTTCTTTCTGCAATGTTACTATTAACATGCTTCTTCAGCATGAAATCCCTAGCTAGCTACCCCTTTAAGTTTTTTTTTTTTCAATAGCTAATTATTATTTTCATTTTTTCTTTAATTAGGGCATGGAAGCTTAGAGGCAAAGAGTACTTGTTTTTTAGGGCACTTTTGTGGTCACACGCATGTCTGCTTCGGTCCCATTCTTCTTAGCTTTTTCATTTTTTTAATCTCTCTTTTCTTATATATATACCTTTTATGTTTGTACATACATTTATTTTTATAATGTTTCGTATTAATTTTTTAAGAAGAATTTTAAATATTTTAAAATACCGATATTTTAGTAATTTTAATTGTTAATTTAATTATTTAACTATTAAAACTATTAAAATACTAATATTTTTAGAATATTTCAAAATTTTTTCCATTTTTTAAATACAGTGTTAGGAATTTTAATTTAATTTTAAAAAAGGCTATTCAAACATTTGATGATAGCTGCACCACCACTGCCAACACCATTTATATATATAAGTCCTTTGAGTGGAGTTTATATTATGATGACATCAGTGCCACCTTATGATGACGTGTGCTCATGTTCAATATTAGTGCCTATAGGTCTTTGATTTATTTGCTCTATGCTACAATTCACAACCAATTCAACAATAAGAATTTGGCTTATGATAAATGAGTGCTCTTTGAATTCCTTCACTAGTACTGTCTTTGTTATCATCACAAGCTTCATGCATTTCATTGATCTATATATAGAGGAAACTTATTCAAATCCGATTAATTAAGTGATATACACACACACTCTCTCTCTTAAATTCATGCATATATGAAGAATGTGGCCATTGCCATTTAATTAAATGTATATTTTAATTATGGAAGTGTTAAACACTGACAATACAGGAATATACATTATTGTTATTGATGAAGGTAATATGTAATAAATAGTAATTTGACATCATCACTACTTATGTAAGAGCGTAAATTATTTATGGTTGTTTAGATTAAGTAGGTAATAATCATAATATCAAGTTATATGTTACATTTTGTCTAAAATCTTAAAGCAATAGATCTATGGATTATTTCATACATATTATATACATTCTTTTAATATATTTTCAACCGAGGTAAGAATTTACCTCTCACACTTGATATCCTAATATGTGTATTTTTTTTTCACAATATTTTTAAATTTGGTAAGTCAAAAATGAATTTGTTATGAATTTAAATTTTATTTAAAAGATTATCAATGATCAATAAATTGTATACACAAATTGAAATTCAATCTTTTAACACTTTTTTAATTAATGGGATTAATGACTTAATGACTAGACAGATTCAAATTGATTTTTTGATATGTATTCTATATATAATAATAAGCAATACAAAGTTAGTTATATTAATGTTTTAAATTCTTTTAAAAAAAATTGGTTTCTCAAAACGAGTTAATGTTTAATTTGATTCTTAAAATTATGATTGACTCAATTTTGCCTCTAAAATTTATAATGGCTCACATTAATTTTGGAGTTGATTTTCGTAAACGATATATTAATTTTGCATGTTAAAATTTGGACTATTTACCCAAATTTTATATAATCAAGACCTACTAAACTTTATTGAATTTTGATTGGCTCTCCAACATATTTGTTAATTAAGACGACAATAAATTTAATTTAACATTTTTACGATTCTAGGAGCAATAATCAAATTTTTGGAACTCAAATAAATCTTGATCATATGAAACTTGGATTATAAATTCAAATCGTAACAAATTAATATATTAAATCAATACATTATTAATAGAGATTAATTAAAAAATCAATATGAGTTACAATTATAAATTTTAAAATCTAATTTAAGTTTATTAAAATTTTAAAAATTAAATTAAATTTAACTTTAAATTTTAGAAGGTAGATTGAGTATTAACTCCTCTCGAAGCATATTATCATGATTATCAATCTAAAAGTGCCTCAAAAATCCAAACTTCTCCGCTTTTTCCTTTCTCATTTGATATTTCATATATTTGAAATTTTAAAAATAAAAAGGAAAAATCAGCATCCATATAGAGTTTAACTTGATAACACTACTTAATTACAAGCTAGTCTCAGTAAATGTTTATATTTAAATTCTGAGAGGCAGCATAGGATATATATATATATATATATATATATATATATATATATATATATATATATATATATATATAGTAGCGTAATTAAAAAATATTAATGTTTGAAAGATAATAATTTAAAGTTATTTTATTTAATTTAATATTTATAATTATATAAATAATATTTAAAGTTATATATTATTATATTTAATATTATATATTTATTTCATAAATAAATAATAAATATAAAATAAAATAATTTTAGATTAATATAAATTAATTTTTATTCTCTCTTAAATATTTATGTTAAAAAATTTATACTAGTATAGAGATTATTAAAATATGATCTCACTAGATAATAATATCACAACAAAAAAAAAGTAATTTTTTATTACCGAAACAAATCACTTTATATTCTATTATACTCTCTTGTATTTAATATATATAGCTACACTATAGCATCAAGAATGTAAAAAGATCCACATTAACTAATAAATCTTAAGCTAAACACTAAATAATTGTCTAAACTACTAATCAACTAACTGTCTGAACTAATTAATTGAGTGTTATCTTTATCAGCTCCTCTCAAATTGATAGTTGATCTTGGAATAACTCTCAAATTGCACTTATAATGCTTATCTATGTGTGTAGAAAATAATTGTGACTATTGAGCAACGTGATAAATTCTCTAGACTGTTATTTTAAAATGATTCGCTTGTTCAAACTCTCAAAAAGGAGCACTCGAGTAGGGTACGTGGCATGAGTTTGGGGCCGATTTCTAGTCAAGTTTTCGATATGAATTTCTATCAGCCGAGCAATGGTTTTGAAAGGGAGAAAACCCAAAGGGTGCTACTTGAACTACAAGCAGAGTTGGTAGTCGAGAAATTAAAAAGAAAGGCAGTGGAGGATGAAGTAGCAGCCGAAAAAACAAAAAGACAGACAGTGGAGGATGAAGTAGCAGCTGGAAAGATAAGGATGCAGGCAATGGATAGTGCTTTGATATGTCTACTTCAAGGACAAGGTGGGAAGCTGCCATCAGACGTCGCCGCATAGATGAGTGCGTTGAAGGGACAGATTAGAAAGTAGATATTAGGATTGTGGAACCTTTTTTTTCTAGATATACAGTTTTTTAGTGTTGATTATACAACTCTTAATAAGGAGTACACTTTATTGATATTTGGATAATTATATCAATTAAATTAATGGTTTTGCTATTGTCGTTTATCGAGTAATTTATTTTTTTGGATATAAAATAATTTAACTTACTAATATTAGGAAGGATTCAAAAAATAACAAAAAAAATTAATACATTCAAATTAAAAAGAGCGTTGATTGACAGTGTACAATACAGTATTTTTGCGACTATTTAGCCGGAAAATAGCGGCGGTTGTAAAATAGCCGTAAAAATTTTGAAAAAACAGGCTAGGAGAACCGCCAATTACATTTGAAAAAACTGTGACCATTAAATAGTAGCGGTTTCAAATTGCCATTCAATTCGTATGGATCACTATTGGGCAGATAGTGGTGGTTTTAAACCGACTCTAAACATTATGACACTATTTTTGGGTTTTGCGACAGTTATACCAGCAATTCATAAGAATCACCGCAAAATCATATAACCACTCTCTAACAAGCGACGTTTAACGAACCATTAAAATCTCGTTTCGTAGCGACTAAAAATAGCCGCAAATTCCTCCAAGAACCGCCATAATTTTCCGTCTCCTTTGTAGTGTTTTGACATGCCAGTACGATGATGGCTTACTCTATATATTATAAATCTACTTTTTTTTAATTATTTTTCTAGTCTACGAAATGATTAGGGTATTTGAGATCTGGCCATAATAAAATTAAGAGAATGAAAGAGAAATAGAGCAAATTAATTAGCATTAGTATGCATTGAGACATGCATCTATTTATGATGACGGCTTGCAATATGTTTATTTATTTATTTTGCATCAAGTACATTTTTAGTCTCGCATGAGATTAATTAATTGTTAAGTAATTTAGCGTGAAGTACTATCTTCTCGTCTAACACAAAAACAAGTAATGATGGTAAAACTACTAGCTTTATTACTCTCTTGATTGTGATCCTTAATCATCATGTGACAAGGTAATTTGAGCAGTGCTATATTCATTAGTTGGGTAATTATATATATATATATATATATATATATATATATATATATATAGAGAGAGAGAGAGAGAGAGAGGGAGGGGTAAATTCTACCCAATTCTTTTTAAATTAAACAATTCTTTTTAAATTAAAAAGTAAGTTATTCTTTGTGATATATGTGTCTTATTATTATCAAATAAAATAAAATGAATTAGTTTATTATGATTAATTTTAATTTTTAATTTAACCTAAAATTTGTTAATCTAATTAATTAATCATGATGTAACTTTTTTTTATAAATTATAAAAAGTTATTAAAAAAAGTTTAATTTTATAATTTTTTATTTTTTATCAAATTATACATTTATTAATGCAATTTCAATTACAAAATAAAAGAAATTTCAAAAGATAAAAAGAATAAATAAAAAAAAGTTCAAAAGACACTAAAAATTTAAATTTCTCAAAATTTTTTCTCTCTTATTTTCTTAATTGTTTTTCAAAAAACTTTTTTTTATTGTTCTTATTAATTAATTATATCTATTTATTATTCATGTTCTTCATCATCATTTTTATAGACCAGTTGAAAAGTTTTTTCAAACAACATACACGCATTAATTTATGGTAACTACGTTCTGTTTGTATTTTTTTATCTATGTTTTTTTTTTTTTCCTTTTGTTGCTCATACATATCTTGCATTGCTGTTTAGTTTTTGGGGGGCGTCGTAAACATGTCTTCATAGGCATGTTGAGCAGCGGCAGCTCTAGTTTAGAAAAAAAATTTGAATTAAAATCCTTTCAATTATCCTTTCAATTATCATTGTTATACGAGGAATGAAAATAATTTTTGAAAGACTGAAAAAAATAAGAGAGAGTGATTAAAAAAGTTTTTTGGAAATTTTATATTTTATATTTTTTCAATTTTTTGTGTTGGTATCTTTTTAGATTTTTTATTGTGGTTAAAATTAATTAATATATATAATTTGAAAAAATAAAAAATTATAAAATATAATTTTTATAATTTATAAAAAATTATATCATAATTAATTAATTAGATAAGAAAATTTAAATTAAATTAACAGTTTAATTATAATAAATTAATTTATCTCATCTAATAATAATAAAATATGTTATAAAGGAATAACTTAAGATATACTTTCAAAAGAATTGAATAGAATTTATCCATATTGACACTCATAATTAGCCACTAAATTAGGTACTACTATTGCAAAAAAGTATTTGTGATTGAATTGAATAATATAATATATAAGATTATTTTAAGGGGGACAACTAGTTCTAACTGTAATTCTATATTTAACATTAGTGAACAAGTTGCATATAATAACTGCAGTGGAATATGAGGTGGCACTTTCGGATATGACAATTAGTATTGCGCTGCATATATATTGATATATATAGGTTGAAAATTCTTGGTGATAAGTATGGTGAATATATTTAATCAAATAAAATTTT
Organism: Arachis hypogaea; assembly: GCF_003086295.3. Lineage (NCBI taxonomy): Eukaryota > Viridiplantae > Streptophyta > Magnoliopsida > Fabales > Fabaceae > Arachis > Arachis hypogaea. The sequence continues at coordinate 120,209,434 of NC_092044.1, read as the reverse complement.
GCAGTGTGCGTCTTTTTGTGTTTCCTATCGACCATGTATATACACACACACCTAACACAATTAATTACAAATTATATCATGTGGTATATCTCTTAATATTTGGATAGTGGAAGATAATATCAAAATTAAATTACTGAATATTCCTCCACAAACAATATTATTGCTCAAGGCTGCATCCACGATACTAAATAAACAATATTCCAATTCGTTATTATTTCGTTGATGTTGAAATAAATAATTAAATTAAAAATAAACGATACTAATTTTATTTTATTTTAGATCTTATAAAATATCACATAAATATTTATAAAATTATATATAATAAAATTTAATTTAAAATTTATTAATATAAAATTTGTTACTTTAATGTTTGATTTTATTTTAATTTAAACTTTTGAATTATTTTAAAAATTACAAAAATTTTTTTTTATAGATATGAAGATTAAAATTTTTGTATATTTAGATTGAAAAAAGAATTAATTTTATAAATAATTGAAAAAAGAACTTGTGTTAAATTAGTTTGAATATATTTTTCTACTAAATTGATAAGAAGAAGATAATAAAAAATAAAATAATAAAATATAAGACTAAAATTGAATACATTTAATTTATTTACATATATATTTTAATGGAATCTTTATTGCAACTTTACAATAACAATATTACAATGTTTATTTAATAAATTTAATGGATCGTATAAGTGACAATAAAATACTAATATTATTTTTTTAAAATGATACGATCTCTTCTCTACTTTATCATTTTAAAGATGATATTTAATATAAATTTTAATTTCAAATCATTTCAATTACTGTAGAGGTTAAAATCAATACCCAACATTAATCCTATTAGAATTGCTCTAAAATAGTAAATACTAATTTGTTTCTCTCTCTTTTCTTTCTTTTTTAAATAAAGGAAAAGTCTAGGGCCAGCAATTTTATTGAATTTTGGCCAGCATGTAACCAGCAGATAAATGTGAGCCATTGGATAAAATCTCACACCAATCTCACACCATTAAATCATCGTTAATGACTAGTTGATGATTAACAATCACAAAAGTTGCTGGCCCTAACATTGCTCTTAAATAAATAAATGTTTTTTTTTTATCATGCTCATAATAAGGCAGTGCAGGCCAATTTCAGGTTTGTCTATTGTCTCCATACATGAACTTCAAAGCTAGCTAACTATATATTTTGTGATTATAGTTGATGATCACGGAAAATTAAGCCTATAAACAAGACTAAGCTTGCAAATCATTCATTTTCTTAGGTACTTAATCTGTCTAGATATTCATGATGATGATTTTATTATTTTAATTAAACATGTTCAACCAAGTCTCTAGCTAGGGTCACTACTTTTTGTATCATCGTAATTTAATTGAACAAATTATATATCCATGGCACTCATTTCATCATACTCGTTAATAAGTAATCTGCAAATGTAGAAATTAACCCTTACATTGGGTGCTTTAATAATATAAACCTTTAAAGAAAATTTTAGTAGTGATATGATGAAGTTTAATTTCACAATTAAATTAATTCACTTTTTTATTAATGTATAACTTTTTTATTAAAATGATGTATCCACATCCATGATATACCCAACCATCTAATTAATTTAAATAAATTCCATTATTATATAGGTAATTAATTTACAAAAAGATTATTCAGATCTGGGCCGGTGCTAATAATTATGCATGTAACAAGAAACTATAATGTATATACCATTTATTAGATCGAGTTATCATTATATGCTAATACTCAGTTAATTATCATTATAGTATATATATAGCATTGAATTTTTGGCTTTGATATGGAAAATGAATGTATGGTCCTATAAATATAACTATACAATGAAATAATTAAATTCCATACAAAATATGTAGCTACGTACACAAACACAGAATCTCTTTATATCTAGTAATAACATTTCAGTTCACTAACAATCCAAATTAAATATTTAAAATGATGAATTTTACTTATAAGGCAAAATGATTTTATCAAATATTTCTCTTTAAATCAGGTCATATATATATCCATCATACACACATGCATAACTTTCTGCTTCACGCTACTTTTGTTGAATATTTTTTCTCTAAAGAAATCAGAAGTTGTGTTTCACTTTCTGCTCTTTCACAGACTCGAACCAATGAGTGAATGAAAACGTGACACTTTCAATAGATCTTGTCAAACTGCTTAATAATTAAGCACCAATGTCATTGAATTAAAAGATTATTATTATTATTATTATTATTATTATTATTATTAGTATTAGTTTATATCTAAAAGGGAATAGTAAAGCATATGCTACAATTTCAAAGTACATATTGCCTCTCCATTCTACAATAACTGAACATGTGTGAAGGTGGGTGATTAATTAAAGAAAAGCCTTTTTTTGTCAACAATTAGAAAAAATAAGATGAAATTTTGGGCCTTGTAAGCATGGTTTATTTTAACCCAAAAAATAAAACCTTCTGCACATTGCTGAATTAAGTCTTAGCCCATTCCATGACCCAAAATAAAAGTCTTGGCCCACTCTAAACCCAAGACAAAGAGAGAACCTCAATTGAACTATTGATATGTTTTGGAATGCAATATATAAGGTTGATATTTATTTTTGGTGTGATAACTATATTAAAACTCGAATTGTGGATAAAGAAGGAAATATGTGGTTATGCAATTTTGTATATGGTAATCCTAATTTAAAAAAAAGACAAGAGTAATGGAGGGAAATCACGATCAGTAGCAGAAATGAAGGCGAACCTCAGCTCTTCATAGGAGACTTTAACGACGTTTTGAGTCAAGAGGAGAAGGTGGGAATGCATCCGAAGCCGCAGAATCAGGTTAGAGACTTCAGAAATTTTGTAGATTCAAATGCTCTCATAGATTTGGAATTGAAAGGAGGAGGGTTCACATGGTTTAGCAATCCAAGAAATGGATTTGTGACAAGAGAAAGAATAGATAGGGCGATGGGCAATTGGGAGTGGAGGATGATGTATCCACATGCCTGTCTCTCGTCAATGCCTGCTATTAGTTCGGATCATAGTCCACTAATTTTATATTTGAACCCTGTGCATAATGTTAGAAGGAGTTTTAAGTTCGAAGCATTTTGGGCAGACCACGAAGATTGTGAGAATGTAGTGAGAAGGGGTTGGAGTAAACGAGAACCTATTGGCTGCGAATGGGGGAGATTAACTAATAAAATTAAGAGTTGTAAGGATGAGTTAAGAAAATGGAGTAGAACTACCTTCAATCGGGCAGACAGAGAGATTCATTGTTTGAAGGAGGAACTTAAAAAACTACAAGCCTCTGATTTTTCAGAAGAAAAACAAGAGCAGATGCAGAATATAAAGGAGAAATTAGCTAATTTGTGGAGGCAAGAGGAGAAGTATTGGGGACAGAGAGCAAGGGTAAAATGGCTGAGGCTAGGGGACAGGAACACCTCTTTCTTCCATGCAACCACCATTCAGATAAGAGATAGAAATAGAACTCAAAAGTTGAAGGATGCCTCAGGACAATGGTTGAATAGCAAGGAAGAAATAATGGAACACATTGTTAATCATTTCACGGATTTGTTCACTTCCACAAGAAGACAGAATTTTGATAGCACCATTAGAAAAATTCCTAAGAGGGTTACAGAAGAGATGAATAACGAGCTGCTAAGGAAAGTTTCAGATGTAGAAGTTAAAAAGGCAGTATTCAGTATGGGAAGTCTCAAAGCACCTGGGCCTGATGGTTTGAATGGATTGTTTTATCAAAAGTATTGGGATGTCATTAACAAGGAAGTGTGTGAAGCAGTGAAAAGTTTCTTCAGAAGTGGATACATACCGGAGTGTATTGGGAAAAATACAGTTGTACTAATACCCAAAACCAAGAACCCTGAAAGTCTTAACCAACTAAGACCCATTAGCTGTTGTAATTTTATTTACAAAATATTGGCAAGGGTCATAGTTTTAAGACTTAAGGGAATAATGGAGAAAATAATATCACTGATACAGAGTGCATTCGTGGGAGGGCGTCTCATTCAAGATAATCTAGTTATTGTGCAAGAAATATATCATAGCCTTAACAAAAAAAGTAGAAATGGATCTCAAGATATGGCGGTTAAATTAGATATGAACAAAGCATATGATAGGGTGGAGTGGGATTTTTTGGAACGGGTCATCACAGTTTTTGGATTTCATGAACGGTGGGTAAGATTAGTGATGGAGTGTATTAAAAATGCCAATTACCAGTTCAAAATCAATGGGGACTTGTCAAGGAAAGTGAAACCACAAAGAGGATTACGACAGGGAGATCCGCTTTCGCCCTATCTTTTTATTCTTGCAGCAGCAGTGTTTACCATATTAATGGAGGAAGCACAAAAAGAAGATAGGATTTCAGGCCTAAAAATTGCCCCAACATCCCCAACAATTACACATCTCTTATTTGCAGATGATTGCATTATTTTTTCCAAAGCAAAAGAAGATGAGGCTTATCAGATAATAACAGTCCTTAATGAATATACAGAGGCCTCAGGGCAAAGAATAAACTTAGATAAATCTGGTATTACTTTTGGACATCAAGTCTCAATACAAACAAGAGTATGCATTGAAGAAATACTAAATATGTCATCGTGGGAATCCCCAGGAAAATATTTAGGACTACCTGCAATTTGGGGAAGATCTCAAAATCGGGCTTTGTCGTGGATAGAAGAGAGAATTTTGAACAAGCTTGAAGGATGGAAAGAGAGGTTACTAAACCAAGCTGACAAAGAAATTCTAATTAAAGCAGTTGTGCAAGCCATACCAGCTTATGCTATGAACGTGATAAAATTTCCCAAGCAGTTTTGCAAGAGAATCAATTCAAGAATAGCGCGATTTTGGTGGGCGGCATCCGGAAAGGAGAGAGGTATTCATTGGAAGAATTGGAATATAATAACAAAGAGCAAGATCGAAGGGGGATTGGGATTCAAGGACTTAGAAATGCAGAATATAGCTCATCTTGCAAAACAAGCATGGAGAGCTTTGAAGAATCCAGATGCAATGTGGGTAAAAATCCTACAAGCTGTCTATTACCCAGAGGGCAATTTCTGGGAGGCGCAGGTTGGGAAGAATTCTTCGTGGATATGGAAAAGTATTCTGCATGGACGAGAATTGCTAAGGAGGAAAGGAAAGTGGAGTGTTGGAAATGGTTCAAAAATTAATATATGGAGGGATAATTGGATAGCTGAAGGTAAGGTGCTGGAGAATGGTAGACAAGATGATCAGAAAGTTGAAGAGCTCATTGAAGTGGGAAGGGGTTGGAGTGAAAGCAAAATCAGAAGCATGTTTTCGCCAGAAATTTGTGATGCTATTATTAGAACCCCAATTAGTTTTGTGAATAGGAAGGATAATTTATACTGGCCTGCAAGAGAAGATGGTATCTATACCATAAAGACAGGTTATTTCGCAGCAAAAGGAGAATTTCAATCTCAAGGTCATGGGAACCCATCCACAAGTGATGCTAGGAGGGAGTTATGGAAAGAAATTTGGAAAATGGAAGTTCCCTCAAAAATCAAATCATTCTTGTGGAAGGCAGCCCATGATATCGTGCCGGTAAATTCAAATTTGTACAAGAAGAGAATTGCTGAGTCCTATATGCCAGATTTGTACTAAAGAGGTGGAGACAACAGAGCATGCTGTATTGCTATGTGAGTGGACAAGGGCTGCATGGTTTGGAGCTGATTGTCAGTGTATTCCAACAACAGAAACAGTTATTGAGTTTGGAGACTGGTTTATGACTATCATACAGAAAATCAAATCAGTAGGGGGGAGGAGGACAATAGAAGAATTAGTAAAATAGGATTTCTGGTGTGGGAGATATGGAAGACTAGAAATCAGAAAGTGTACCAGCAACAAGAAATTAATCCTAGCTGGACTATAAAGAGGGCTAAACTAATGGAAAATCTGGTTTGAAGAATAGCAGACAAGCAGATAAATTTAAAAGAAAAACAGGTTCAAAAAATAACGAGAGAGGTTCGTTGGAGGCCACCCCCTGCGGATTGGATCAAGGCAAATGTGGATGCTTCTTTCAAAAAGAATACAGGCAAAGGAGCTATAGCAGTGGTGTACAGAGATAACAGAGGAAAGATTTTATTAGGTTTCACAGGATTAATTCAAGCAAACTCAGTCACCGTAGCAGAAGCTTTAGCAATCAGACAAGCTCTAATCATTGCAAACAATTTGTTCATGGAAAAAGTTCTCATTGAATCAGATAATTTAAAAATCATACAAGCAATTAAATCCAAGAGTCCAATTGGTGAAGCATTGGCAATTATTCAGGACATCCAGTTGTTATTGGAACAATTACTTGGTAGGGGCATAACTTGGACTCCCAGAGAAGGAAATCTTCTTGCACATAAGGTGGCTAGAGAAGCAGAATTAGGAAACCTTCATTCAAATTGGAGCATGCAACCACCATTAGAAATTCTGCGTATTATGCACAATGAAAGTAAGAATCAATAGACTGAGCAAGATATATGAACAGACAAGCTATAAAAAAAACATCACCTGTTCTCATACTTCATCGATAATACGAAAAAAAAATGGTTTCTTAGCCAGATCAATTATGATCTGAGGCAAAAGCTCTAAGTGTAACCCAAAGTGACTCGGTCCCAAAAGAGGATGGCACAGGTTTCGACGTCAACCAGACTTATAAGTTTGAGTTGAAAAAGAAATCGGGGAACGAGCAGTCATGGCGATGGGTGAACGACAACCTCAAGGCAATTAGGGAGAGCTTCAAAGAAATGAAGGATTTGAAAATCCAAAGACCACCAAAGTTTCAGTAGGATGAAGACGAAGAGAATGTTGATGGAGATGAAGATGCTGCCGACGAAGACAAAGATATAGCCGACGGTTTGATAACTGTTGTCCACTGATTTTGGAACCTAGAGCGTCGAAGATATATCCGCCAATTTGGAGCTCTTCTGCGTCAACTTTGCTTGCTGAGGAAAACTTGCTATAATGGAAATTAAAGAGACTAGCTTTGTAAAAGAATGAAAAGGGAAACGTGTGTTTGATTTCCTGATTGGGTTGGGGGCTTTGAGCTTTGTATTTGATTTGGGCCAGATTTTGGTCTAAATCTTTGACCAAAAAAAAAAAACTATTGATACATGCAGTCGAGGCCTTGGATCAATAGCAGCATTACCTACCTGGTTTGATTGTGCATGCAGCAACTTATTGATTAATAACACACCTTTAAATGAAGGTCAAATTTATAATAAATTAATTCTTGATTTATTAGATAGACAAAACAAAATTATCTACTTAATTGATCAATAAAACCTCATATATATAACTTCCCTATTATCACAATAAAACCTTCTTAAGGCATTGGTTTTTGGTGAGAACTAAACTCTTCTAAATAATAATCATATCAAAATCCAAAAAATAATGAAATGCAATTGGCAAGTTTATATCAAATAGTCAATGTGTCCTCTCTTTGACTATCACATAAAATCATTTAATCTAACCTTATTATTATTAAAAAAAAATATGTGCTTAGCAATACATTTTAAGAATATAAATATATAATAAAAAAATATTTACTTAAACGTTGTTCACATTTTTTGATATTTTTAATATATTAAACACATAAAAAACTTTAAAAAATTTATTTTCATACTCTTACCATATATAGTAAAGATATACATTTAATCTAAATCCAATATTTATTCAAGTTTTGAATTCAGAAGATAACAGCGTCGCGGATTCTCTCTTTAAAAAAAAAAAATAATAAATCCAAAATTATAAATAGATGAGGTTGATGCAGCTGTTCCATTATGTACCAAATAACATGTTCATTCATTCATTCTAACATTGGGATTGAAATCAAAGAAACGTTCAGAGCACAGATTCATCAACTGTAACAGCTGCAACATCTAACAACCACTGGATTCGTACTTTTAAACCCTAAACCTGATCGATTCCATGGTTGAACACTACAACAAGTACGATCCTCATTCACAAGAAATCAAATAATTAAACAAATAAATAATAAACTTTGCGATTTAATTATTTATGTTTTCGGTTTTGGATTTTTGATTGCCGTGAAATTTGGGTGCGTAGGCTGGTGAAGCTGGTGGCGAGGGCTTTCTACGAAGATCTAACGAGCAAAGGTGATAATCAACCCAAAAGCGGAAGAAGTGATAACAGAGGAATCGCCGTTGTGATCCTCGACGCCCTCACTAGGTTATCCTTCTTCAGATTTCGATTTCTCTCCCTTTATTTTCACGCAATTGCAAACGGAATAAAAAAAAATTGAAAATAAATAAATAAATGATCAAATTTCATTTGAAATTTTAGTGCATTGAGGTTAAAATACTTGTTAGTAGTGTTGAAGGTGATAAAATGATGAATTTGATTAATCTGCTAATGGTGTGGCTTGATTGAGACAAGTATTAAACCTATTATTATATAGGCTATTGAGCATAACTAACTGTTAGCTAATTTTTAACGGACTAACTAACTGTAACTCATTTCAGCTTGATTGTAACACTTAGTATGCCTGGATTTGATTTTGAGATTCAATAATGATATTGGTTGAATTACAGTGTTTGATTATACATAGTTGAAAGAGAACATGGGGGGAGGGGAATGGGGATATGTCTGTTTGTTTATTTAGTTTGCTTGAGTTATTTTATTCAGTTGGCCTTGTGTTAATTCTTTTATCTAGACGGCAATGGGTTAGGGAAGAAGACTTGGCAAAGGACCTCAAATTGCATACGAAACAGCTTCGTCGAACTCTGCGGTTCTTTGAAGAAGAAAAGATAATAACCCGGTTTCACAGAAAAGAGGTGACTTTCGTGTTCAGTCCATGTATAGTTTGACTGCCATTTTGTGAATTGTTATCGGCTTATTAATGTTCGCCAACCAGATTGGCATGTTCTAAAGTCTGATATAAAGCTTGGTTGTATTAGTCAATGAGTTAAACAGGTCAACTGAGTAGATCAATCTGTTGGTGATGACACATTCCTTCAGTTAACAATTAATTGGATGATTTATTCTTAACTCATATAAATTGGAAGCTACAGAATGACACACTAATAGAAGGGAAATAAAAGGGGATATTGAATTTTAGTGCAGTATGATATTCTTCTCATTGCAACTCTATTCTTATGTTCTCTAGTTCCGTAATTAAAATTTAGTGAAATGGATAAGGCTGGGGTAAGGATTATTCAATAAAGTACAACAAATTTATGATGTTTATTCCTGTTATTTATGCAGGTATTTGCCACACCTTAGCACTAAAGATATTGCAAGTATTACATCTCAGTTATCTTAACCTGTTCGAGTTGTCACTGTAAATTCGGCATAATATTTTGCTCTGAAGATTTTGTAAAAGGATCTTATTCTCTTTTGGTTCTGTTTGATCTGTTAACTTGACCATGGATACCCAACAACAAATTCACATACTTCTCTGATTTTACGGACACATTAAATAAGGATATGCATGCTACTGCTAAGATTATTATGATATAAGTTTGTCATCATGCTGTAGCGTATATGTCATTCTAATCCTTTGTACAACTTTCTTTTTGGCTGTCTCTAAGATGTGAAGTTTCTTCATTCTTTTAAATTCAAATGTTTCAAAAATCATAACTGGTTATTTATCGTTTCCAATTTCTTTATTATGATGTGTGAGTTGTGGGTAAAATAGATATAGTCATGGTATAGTGTACCTGTTTTAAATGTGTGATTTCACCAGACAGCAAAAGGTGCAAAAATTTTTAGTGCTGCTGTAGCTGCTACAGTCGATGCTCAACATCCAACAAAAGAGGGAGAAGAAAAGGTCAAGCTGCACACACACTCTTATTGTTGTCTAGATTATGCACAGGTCCATCCCTTCTTGCATTTTCTTCTATAAATCTATTTTACTGAGTGTTTGTGTTTCATACATTGAAATTCTTAGTTGAGTCTCATTGCAGATATATGATGTGGTCAGATACAGACTGCATCGCATGAAGCATAAGCTGAAAGATGAATTGGATAACAAAAACACAGTTCAGGAATATATATGTACAACCTGTGGGAAAAGGTCTTAATAATTAATTTTAAAATCAATAATTTGTCATGGTTATTCAATTTGATGTATTCTTGTAACCTAATACTCTGGAATTTGAATTATTGTAGATACAATGCTTTGGATGCATTGCAGTTGATTTCATTTGAAGATGACGACTTCCATTGTGAAAGTTGTAATGGAAAACTTGAGATTGAAAGCGATAAGATTGCTGCTCAAGATGGGGGAGATGTTGATGAAAATGCAAGACGACGACGACGTGAAAAGTTAAAAGATATGCTTCAAAAATTGGAGGTTCTCATATTATTTATTTCTATTATTTGTTTCAAATGATGAATAATTTTTGTTTATAATTGTATTCTCGATGAAAACTATCTCATTTGTTTGCTACTTTCTAGAAATAAGAAACTTAAATAATGATGTTTGCCTATTTCCCTCTAGGAGCTAATTTGGGTCATAGCCAGCTTCTGTTTTTCATCTCATGTAAACTTTAGTAGCAGGAGGATATAAAAATAGACATTCTTTACCCTTTACAGGCATAAGGATCTCTTGAGATTATTGTGATGGAGAGAAATTATTAACCACATTAGAGTTGGAGAAGATCAAGAAAGAAAAGAAACCTGGAGACAGAACCCCCTATTTCCATTCTCTTTTGATGTTCTGGCCCTAATTAGGAGAGAATCAAAGGAATAAAATTGCTGCCAGTTTAAACTCGAAACTTGATAACATCAGCATGGTGTCCAAAATTTATTGGGCAGATTTTCAAGTTTACTGGAGGACTGGAGGTCACTGAGTTTGACTAATAGCTATGCTTCTAAACTCAATGCCTCATTTTTGACAACCGTGTTTGATACAGTGCCCAAAATTTGCTAGACACAATTGCAAGTTTACCTGAGGTCACCCACTTTGCACGTTTGAACTCCATGATATTTGTTGGAGTGCATACAGCCTAAATGTTCTCATTGTTACTGAACCAGCATTTAATTTTTATGTGATGATTGTTGTACTTTATGTGAAAATGCAGTCGGAGCTCAAGCCTTTAACAGACCAACTCAATCGAGTAAAAGACTTGCCTGTCCCAGATTTTGGCAATCTTCAAGCATGGGAAGCTCGAGCTGCTGCTGCTGGGCGTGCAGCCGGTGGAGATGGTTCTGATAAATCTCAGCTTGGACCAATCCCTTACAGTGGAGATACAAAGGTTAGGGGTAGCCTTTTCTTTCCCTTTTGTTTTGGAGGATATGTTATCCTCTTCGTAGTTGAATATCCTCTCCTCACTATTCTTTTTATTTTTTTCCCTATTTTTTCAGGAAAATGAAAATTTTCCTTACTTTTAATTTGAGTAGTGTCATGTTATATAATCTGAAAGAGAGCATACGTATTATTGGCATACCATTGATGGCAAAGTGCCGAATACCCTCATAAATATTACATTGGAGTTTCTCAACCGTCCAAGACTCCCAAACAAATCACAAGACTCCAATTCTCTACTCTTTACCTTCTAATTTATACGAATCCCTGGCTCAGTGTCTCTATATCTACTGGTAAACTTCCCCTAAAAAAAAGCCATCTACTATGCACCAAAGAGAGGCACAAAACTATCATGTACCAAATCAGAACTGGTGGCTAAGAATTCTTAAAATTGTCCTTACATATGTTTTCATGTGTATCGTGAACATGCTCTCCAACTTGGTGTTGTGTTTTGTTTTTTCTTTCTTTTAGTTTGCACTCCTGGTCAAATAGTTTTAATTTTTGGTTATTTTTCTGTGCAAAATTTGTGATGGAGCATATCTTCCATAAAAGCCTTAAACGCTAAGTTGTTTGTTATGAACGTGGACAGGTTGTAGTTGATTTCAATGGCTCCGAATTAAAAGGAGCTGTTAAGTCAGAAACTGAAAGTACCAGTTTAAAGGTTTTGCCACCATGGATGATTAGACAGGGAATGGTTCTTACAAAAGAACAGCGAGGAGAGGTGAAGCAGGAAACAAAAATGGATGGGACTTCAACATCCACAGCAACACAATACTCGGACGACAAAAAGTCATCAATTTTGCAAGAGGATAACAAGAATATACAGGCTCGTAGAATAATTCTTTATGTTCTGATACTTGTTACTTTCCTTGCTTCCCAAGTCATTCTAAAGTTTCATTCTAAAGTTTATGCTGACCCCCCTTTATCTGTGTATTATATAGGATGAGTATATCAAGGCTTATTATGCTGCTTTACTTAAGCAACAAGAAGAATGGCAAGATGCATCAAAAAATCAAGAACCAAATGCACCTGCAGCAGAGGATCCTTCTAGCAGTACTTCCAATCGTCAGGTTGGAGTCAAATCAAAACGCGAGGAAGACGAAGAAGATGATGGTACTGAGTGGGAGGATGCTCCATTTGGAGGTATATGTCGTCTTCTGAATCTGAGTAAATTGAAAGTTGGATACTTTTTTAAACCTGCATTTATATGTTAAACATGTTTTACATCAATTGTGTCCCTCATTCGTGCTTTGGTGTATATATGAAGGCATTGGAAATGGTTACAAGGTCAATGATTTGAATTTTAAATCTGACAAGGATCAACCGCAACCACAAGCAGATGCTAGTGATGATGACGATGATGTTGACTGGGAAGAAGGCTAATGAAGTTACATGGTTGGTTAAGTATGATGAAATGGCTTTTTCTGATATACAAGGAGAAGGTGCTCTTGTTCTTGAGCATAGAGCCATGCTGCTGTAAGTTATGCAGCTAAAAAACCCGGGTTAGCTGTTCATATTCTTTAGTTGCTGTGGTGCATTTTGCTTGGTGACGCTTCCCTGAACTTTTAAAGAGAAGATTTGGAGGGTTGGTTTTATAGCATCGGTTATCATAAATTTCTGTCTTCATATATTGGATGGGTCAACTCTACTTTGAAATTGTGTGTGAAACTTCATTTGGTTGTGTTGTAACCAACACAAAAACAGAACACCATTCTGGATTTTTTTTTATTACATAAATAAAATAAATATAATAATTAACTATTCATGCAATGGGAGTATTTATATTTTTATATTATATTATATTTACATCTAGTTTATAAAAAAGGATAAAATTAAAAAATTATAAATTATAAAATTTATAATTGGATGGAGTATACCTACCGTTAAAATGGGTCAAGTTAACCTATTTATCTGTTTAAAGGAGCGAATTATTTTGAGTTAAACAGATGGTTGTATACAAAAAATGTGATTTTATTGTGTATGAATAATTCTAAGATAATCCAAAACATGGCTAAAAAAAATTTAAGTTCCTCCTTTGGGTTAAACAAGTGAATGTAGACTAAAAGTGTAATTTTATTGTGTATGAATAATTCTATGACCCAAAACATAATCAAAAAAGAGTAAAGTTTCTTTTATAAATGTTAGGCTAAAAGGATAAAATTCAAAAAGAAAATCCTAAGAAGTTAAATTTTTCTTTAAGTGGAAACTAAATTAATGAGATGGATTGGTGGATTTGAAATGTAGAGTGTCGTCTAGTTAGAAATGAACTAAACTAGATGTTCTTTTATTAATGTCACATGTCATGAGCACTCTTTTACTCAAACATCTCTTTGTTGCTACAAAACACTCAATAGTGTCAAAACTGCTACCTTAACTTGAAGATCACCTTCCTTCTTATATTCATAGTTAAAGAGACTTAAAATAATGAAAACACTCAAAAACATCTTCCGTCAATTATTTGATAACAAGCATTGAGATAAAAGGAATAGGTTGAATATAACCTTATAACCATTAGATAATATACTCTCCTTTTAAAACAACTTGAAATTATAAAAGGAGTTTAACCTACTTCTCTCAAAAAAGATTTTTCAAACTTGAGAGATCATCTCTATCCTTGTCTCTCTTCTAATTTTTTATTATTGTTTTTTCATTTTGTTCACCAAATTCAAACAAGAGAATTCATAAAATTAGCATTTTGGGTGTTCTAGTAGAACACCCGACAACAAGTTTAATTAACCCCTGTTCACTTTAAAAGAGTTCATTCATCATTCTATGACATTAGTAAAAGTTTCAATTCTTGTTTCCACCACTGTTCCTCATATTTAGTTCTTGTGTTGCTTATTTGCCACTAATAAAAGTGTTTTACTCACAAATTTATCTACCATTAATCTCTCATCTTAATCTTTCTTTACTTAATCTATTTCCACAAAACTATACCCGAATCAACGGGTTGACCCCGATTAACCCAAAAAAATAACGGATTAAATAGGCGTTTCATTTAAATATTTTTTCTAAAAAAAAATATGTTTAGCCAATATCTTTTCTTATTCGACGCAAAAACCTGACATATCAATAAACAAAACACTGTTTATTTAAGATTGACTTAAAAGTGATATTTTTACCCGTTTAAATCATTAAGTTGGTTATAAACGGTCTGAACTAAAAAAATCATAATCTATGACCAAAATGGATTTAAACGGATCAACTCATTTAATTCAGGAATCTAGTCGGATTTAAACGGGTCAAGATGACTCGTTTGACAGTCCTACCAGTCGGACAATTCAAATCACAATAGCTTAATCAGATTAAATTAAAAACTAAATTTAAATTGATACTATACATATTGCAATCGTTCAAATAAAATTTGATTAAATAAAAAATAAATTTTTTTTATTACAATTCAATTATAAACAATTATATTGATTTTACCTTTTAAATCAATCTAAATTGTATTATAAATACTCTCTTTTTAATTGTCCAACGATCTCATTGCATTGCAAACAAGATTCATGTAAACATAATTTTCTCATATTTCGTTTTCAAACAAAATAAGTAACAAAATTGGATTACTTATTTTTTTTTATATTATAAAAGAGATATGTAATAATTTTGAGATAAGTAATGAAAATAAAAAAATATGTTAAGTATAAGTATGAAATTTAATTTATTTAATTTTAAAATACTTATGTTGTGGTAATCAAAATAAATATATGTTTTTTTTTTAAACGTATCAAGCATTTAAGCTTGTCCCATAAAAATATTAATAAATCAGAAAAATGTATTTATCTTTTACAATTGTTTAAATTCATAATTTATAAAATATGAATATTTTTTCTCAAGATTAAGGCTGTCAAACGGGATAGTTCGGCCCATTTAAGACCGGTCCGTTAAGCCAATAGGTTAAATGGGCTGGCCTATTTAAGTCCGTTTTATTCGCAGGCCAGCATTTTTTACCCCAGACCGTTTATGGTTAGTCCGATGGATTAAACGGGCCAGCCCGTTTATCATTTTATTTTATTTTTTGAAAAGTATTTTGACAAAAAAATACCACTTTTTCGTCAAAATTCATTAAAAAATAATATTTTTTTAGTTGATGGGTCGAATTTTCGGATCGGATCGAGAGAAATATTGGCTAAAAGTGCTACTTTTTTTTAAAAAATGTAAAAAAAATAAACGGGCCACCCATTTAACCCGCAGGCTAGCCCGTTTAACCTGTCATTTTTTTCGGATTAATCGAGCTCAACCCGTTTAGCCCGAAATTTAAAAGGATTTAATTTTAGAGGCAAAATCTGCCCATTTAAATGGGTAAACAGACTGGCCCGATAGATTTAGCCCATTTCGACGGTCCTAGCCAAGACATTCATGTTTGCTTTTGTTTAAAGCCACACTAGATTCCAAGGGTTTCATTCTGTAATGTAAAATATAGTAGTTTTAATGTTATGAATTTCATAAGAACTTTAACTACATTTAAAAATTTCTAAAATATTTAATTAAGATGCAACTATTTTAAAATAAAATTCTTTAAACTACTAACACAATTAATATATTTTGTAATTTTAGTTGAAATAAAAGTAAATCACAAAAAATATATTCGAATAATTTTATTGTTGACAAAAATATACTAAAATTTTGTTATTAGTAAAAATGTCCTCAAATAGTTTAAAAAAGCTAAAAAAATATCTAACATTAAATATATATTCTCCAAAAATATTTTAGAAATTGAATTTTTATACGATTTTTTGTAAATATAATTAAAAAAATAAGATTTTTATCTTTAAAATTTAGTAATTTTTCACTAAATATATATTTTTTTATTTTCTTGGTCAACAACTAATAAACTTTTAAAAAAATAAAAAAATATAGAAATCAAATTTTTATCCTATTTTGTGTGTATTTTTTAAACAATTATCTAAATATTTCTATAAAATTTTTAGATTAAATACATAAACAATTTATCAAATACAAAAATCGTTTGCCACTTAAAAAAGATAAATTCTTTTTACATATTTTAGTTACATTTTTAAATATTTTTATTACGTTTTTAAATTATTTAAAAATATTTTTATCAATAATAAAATTCAAATGGATTTTTATCAAATTTTTATCGAAGACAATTATTCGAATGCATTTTTTATACTTTACCCTTGAAATAATTAATTATTTATTGACAAAATCTATAAATAACTTAATGAAACAAAATCTATAAATAACTTAATAAAAATAAACTTTTCATTCGTTTTTAAAATGTCATTTGTAGAATTATTTTATGAAAAATTTACACATTTTAATCCCCCCGAGTAGGTTTATATCTATTACAAAACTATATACTCTCACCTAAAGCTTCTAAAACGATGGACTGCGTTAACAAAACAAAAAATCTTATTCAGCAACTTATATATACAAGGCACTGTAACTTCCGAAGATCACCACCATTGACATTGAGGGGTCAAACTCCCCAAAAAATTCATCTGTTCTCTAACGCTTTGCATTCACGGAGGACAGTTTTTGCTTACTTGACTTGACTTCACTCTGTGACCAAGATGACTGCTTAAATCTACCAGCCAGTAAGCTAGAGGTTTCACCAGCACAAATTTTTCTTCTTTTAGACTCCAGCTCCAGTCTCCTCTTATCGGTCATGGAAGACGAAGACAATCCAGCGAAAATGGATGAAGCATTGATCAATGCCCTCTTGTCCCTCCTATTTTTGTCAAATTTACCCGAAAATTTCACTTTTGCTGCGGCAGCAGCATCTTCTTCTGAGGCTGGAAGCAGTCGTATGCCAAAGCCCCTTTTCCTGGAAGCAGCCTCTTCCTCAGCAACTCTTTTCTTTTGATTCTGAGAGCATGATGACAATATTATATCAATAGGAGAAATAAAACTATTAAAGGAGGAGATAAGGAATGAATAATAATAGGACAAATTTCATGAGCTATAACATACTCTAAGTCGGGCCCTGAGACTCTTATTCAGGGCATAGTCATCTGCATGTCTGGAATCAGATAGTCGCTGTAGACGCACAAGAACTGGTTCAGCTTCCTTCTTCTTTTTCAAGTCTTCTTCCTGGTGTTCAAGACGGTAAAAGGGATCTGCAAGCTTCCCTTTCACTGTAATACAAAAATGTTAGTTAGCCAACATTTGCAATAGTGAAAAAGTAGCTACCCTAATTAGGCGAGTACATGTAAAACAACCACACTATCACAGGGTTTAGTAACACTGGCATGCAAAATAACACACACCAAGCTAGTTGGAGCAAATATATACCTTATTTAATAAAGAAAAAATCACAGCCAAGATTTGTCACAAATCCATACCTTCATCGGCAGGTAATTCAAAAGTTTCTGCATCCTCAACATCAAAATCCTCAGTTTTTTTCTGAGCACCACTGATGATAAGATACTCGCAATTTTTTGGATCAGTTTGGATGACAATCTCATGTTTACAGCATGCAGACTTCATGGTGAAGTTCCATATCTGAAGAAACACAGACACGCTTGTTAATTATTAATACATAAAGAAAAGAAGGTTGAACAGCTCGTAGAATGGATTTGCAGCATTACTTAAGCATACCTTTGTGGAATAATAATTTCCAACTTGCTTTTTCTCAGCATTGAATCGCACACCCTTCGCAATCATAGAATTGCATCCTCCACACCATATATTAAAAGGCATCTCAAACCTGAAGCAAATAGTTAGAAAACAGGAATTAAAACATAATAAAAAAATCGAGTAATTAACATTCCATCCCATGCTAGTCCAACTTAAGCCACATTGGGGAATGGATGCCAGCTTAACATAGAAACAAAACAACCTATTCACATGTAATATTACATTCAGCATATAAACAAATTAGAATATGATCATTTTTTAATTTAAGGAATTGTTACAGCATACTCATAAACCACAACATGTACCAATATATTAACTTGTATATTAGATTACTATAGACCTGAGATTCTGGTCTATGAACATTATAGGTACAAAACAGACAATAGCTTAAGGTGCTTATCATCCACATTCTTCCGATTCCCAGATTACAGCAATCATAGAGTAAAAGACTTACTGTTGGAGATCCCTCTTTCAATAAAGATTATTAATGTTAAAATGAATAATGAAAATATCATTGTTCCTGTTAAGCTATATTGATTATTACCTTATAATCAGAATACCCTGATCTATCTTCCTGGCTCTCTCTCTCAAGGCATGTTGACCATGGAACTTGTTCAGGGAACCCTGAAAAGAAAAACCATGATGTAAGAATCTTGCTACTAAATAATTATTGATTGTATAAGAGAACACAGTGTGTAGGAAAACATACCTGACTTGGGTCCCATTCAGGGGGATAGTAGAAGTTGTCAGCTCTAGCTGCTGCAAGGGAAGACTACAGAAATGCAAGCAATGAATATTAGTGTACCAGAAAATCAACTCATTTCTTTTTTTTTTTTAATTTCAAGGTTGTGATGAGGAGTAGGGGAAGAAGATAGAAAAAGAACAGGCAGGGACTATAAATTCACAGTAACCAGCTGCATTACATGCTATATAATGTAGCAAATGCTTTTCAACAAAGAAAAACAATGTAGAAAACAGAATACATGCAGTGGTGCTATTGAACAAAAAGCAAATATAAGTGATCAATAGTTTTAATTTGGTTTTGAGCTTTTGTCCACATGAATATTGAATAGCAGTTAACACTATCTCCTAGTAATTAGCTTGCAATAGAAGAATCAAAATCTATCAGAATGGCACAGTTCCACCAAGAGTATGGCTTGCATAGTTTTCAAAATACAAAGAACTGTAATCAACCTCACAGTTAAAATTTTACATAATAGAAGTTGGACAAGTACTCCAACAAAAGCCATCAAATACCAAGCTTTCACCCTAGATTTACTTTCGATTCCATATTCTTAAGTCGGTGTTCTATCGATTCTTCCTATAACACACAGCTTTTAACCCTAAAAAAGAAATCCCGTTAAATTTCTTCCTATCATCAGAAAGGCCAATACGAATTTTCACGATTTCCCCGAGCTCATTACAGCATAATTAAACAATCCAAAGCAACAATAACAAAATCAAACACCAATAGGGTTCATATTCATAAGTTACGATCGCGATTAAACTGAACAATACAACAAAGAGAAATAAAACAGGAAAAATCAAAGAAGCAGGCCCATACTAAACGGAAACCCTAATTGACATCATGCAATAAAAATAAAACTATATATATAAAGAGTCTCACCATTTTGATTTATTTGATTTACTGTCCTTCAAAATTCTCAGCTTCAGTCGTATTGTCACAGTTTGCGGTTGAAAATGGCGACGATGTTCTACGAAGATGTGTATGGGTGTTTGATAACGGGAAGAGGGTAAAGGGAAACGCGTGGTTAGGAATTTAGTTGAGTCTGGACAGGTTGATTTAATGTAGGAAAGGTTTGGATTAAAAAGATCAGCTGTGAATTAGGTTAACTATTTTTTTGGGCTAAGTTTTAGATTTTTTTTTGTAGGTATTAAATATCGGATCGAAACCCAGAAAAAAAAAATATGAATATTGAAATGACCAACATATATAAATGACTTACATGTATTTTATATTTGGGTTGGGTCGTATTTAATATTTACAGGTGATTAAATTCTAAATCATTAACAGACTAGATCTAGAAAATTCAGAAAAAGATATAATTCACTTGTCAAAAATTCAACTATAGTCAATTTCACATGAAATTGATAATTAAAAATTAATAAATAAAAATTTAATCAAATCAATTAAATTATTTAATAATTTTCAACTATCAATTTCACGTAAAGTTGATTTTTTTCCTTCACTCTATCGAGTTTCTCCGAATACATGGTGGGGAAATATAGCCAACCTAAATTTGTGACATATATGAGAATAATTAGAGTGAACTACCAATTCGGTCCCTATCTAATTTTTAGAATAACAATGCAATCTCTCACAATAAAAACGATCCATTTTGGTTTCTATCTTATATTTCTGTGACACAACGTGATTCTTGTGGGTATTTTTTCGTCAACTCTGAAAGAAAAATGCTGACATGTCAAGTTCAAAAATAGATAGAAGCTTAATTGTCTCTAAACTCAAAATGGTTAGGAGTTTATTTGTTCTTATTCTTAAATAATATCTTTTTAAATATTTTTTATTCATTATATTAATATTCTTTTTTCAATAAATTATTGAATATATAGTATAATAAATACAAATTAATTAATAAATTATTCAAATTTAAAAATATCATTTATTATAAATAATTCTCAAATATAATTTTTTTTTATATATAAATAATAAATATTAAAATTCAGTTAATATATTAATAATAATAACCCTATGATATACTATTAGTATTATGATCTAGATAATTTTTACAATAAAATAATAAAATAAAAACTAATGAACACATTATTTGATATATAGTAAAAAAATTTTGAGTAATAACAAATTTAATTTTTTATCTCTTTAAATTAAATTAATAAATTAATAATATTATTGATGCTTTGAGTTTGTTGAGCTTATAAATGGTCTTCATAATATATATTATATTTTATTTTATTTAGTATTAATAGCCTATTTATAGTGTATTTCAGTACAAAGATATCAAATAGAATTATTAATTTAGTTTAAAAAGAGAAAAAATTAAATTTGTTATTACTCAAAAAATTTTTATTATATATCAAATAATGTGTTTATTAGTTTTTATTTATTGTAAAAATTATCTAGATTATAATACTAATATTATATTATAGAGTTGTTATTATTAATATATTAACCGTATTTTAATATTTATTATTTATATATGTAAAAATTATATTTGATAATTATTTATTCAGTTTTATAATAAATGATATTTTTAAATTTAAATAATTTATTAATTAGTTTGTAATTATTATACCCTATATTTAATAAATATTGAAAAAATATTAATATAATAATAAAAAATAATTCAAAAAGAATATTATTTAAAGAATAAAGACAAATAAATTTTTAACCAATTTAAATTTAGAGACAATTAGACTTTTGTCTATTTTTAAATTTGACACGTCAACATTTTTATTTAAAGTTGACGGAAAAATACTCATACAAATCGCATTGTATTACGAAAGTAGAAGATAGAAATTGAAGTAGATTATTTTTATTATAAGAAATCACATTATCATTCTAAAAAATGAATAAGACCAAATTAATAGTTCACTCGAACAATTATTAATGAAAACAATAAGCAAAAAAGAGAGAACAAATAAATGGGAGATAATGATAACCCCATTCAATTGTTTTCATCACTTTCTTGCAACAGTACCTTACCTTTATCAAATAGTCTCATATTATCTTAATATCTTCCATACATTGCTTTGCCGATAGAAAATAAGGATTGTAAATTCCCCACCCTTTTCATTTAGTTGCAATTCACTAAAAACCAGCACACATCTTTTCTTGCACCCAATCATCTCTTTCATTTTCTCTTTATTATTTTTTTTAATCCTTAGACATTTTTTATTAAATAAAAAATATTATACTCTTTAATAATTAAATAAATTTTAATTCTTCATTTATTATATTTTAATATTTAAATTTAAGATTTAAAATTGAGAATATTTTACTTTTTATTTATCTATTTATTTTTACTTTTAATAGCAAATTAATTTTCAAAGAGCACTGCACTATTTATATTTTTTGGAGCGCATAACATTTGCCATCATTTTTAGTCTAACTTAAAAAATAATAGAGATTAAGAGAAATCAATTGTATAAACTTTTTAAATATTCATTTATTAACTATTAAGTAACTCCGAATTTCACTTAAACTGATGGTGTTTAGGTCTTAATCCAACTCATAAACTCATAAAATTTAAGTGTTAAAGTATTTTTTTCCCTAAGCATATCTATGTACAAAATCATATATATAACTAAATTTATATTATTATTTTCTTTATTTGTAAGGAAGTTTCATTGGGGAAACTGGAAAGGGTCATATTCCTCACACTCGTTGGAAAACTATAAACCATAAAAAAGGTACTTACTATATTCTATAAGATCTCTCAAGTAATGAACATGTTTCATGTATCTTGCATCATCCAAAAATCTCTCTCTATCTTAGATTTAATTTCCATATTCATATTATATGCTCCATGCTTCCCCTTCTAACCCTTTGCCACCATGACCCTCAAAAATTCCCAACTACTTCACATTCTCATTTGGCTATCCCTAATATTCTTGCTCTTTCATCACTATTGCAATCTCAACAAGAAACAAATCATAGAGCCTACTAACCCTAAAAATCATCATGGAAGAAAAGTTCTTCTAGCTACCAAATTTGACTTCTCTCCTTTCTTCAACCACCATCATCGCCATAAACATCCTCCGCCCGACCCTTCAGACACACAGATTGATCCGCGCTATGGCGTCCAGAAGCGCCGTGTACCAACCGGTCCAAATCCATTACACCATTGATGACAATGAAGCCTCAAACCTAAGGAGGTTGGTGCATGAAAATATTAGAGGCAAAAAAAATTTAATGGTTAGTAGTGGAAGCTTTGATATTAATATAACATGGGTGCATCATATATGCTACTAAATCCATTTTTGTTTTGTTAACTTTTTTTTTCTACTCATTTTCCATATTCCATATGGACTACTGCTTGTTGATATTGAAACCAGAAATTAGTTGAATTGACCTTATTGTATGATATGAATTATGATATGATATTATATTATATGTTATTAAGTTCATTAATTGATTTGTTTCCCAGTTACCAAAAAACAAAAAATTGAAAATTACCACACATTTTCAGGTTTTCAGTGCATTTTGAGTTATGGTGATTACCATGATTTATTTCATTTTTTTTCTTATTTCGTCAATGTAATAATGATTCATGAAAGTAAGGACTAAGGAGGAAAGTAATAACTATGATTAATCTGAAGTGGAGCTGGTGGTTGATCTTGAAGAAACATGAGTAGCTGAGACGGCACGGCACATTTTTTTTTTTTTTTGAAGAGTTTATTTATTTTTGGTTGAAGCATAATAATGATATAAATATGATGAGTATGATTAGTGTAAAAGCATAGTTTTTTTGTTTTTTGTTTTCATTTGAATTATTAATAAAAATACTATATGTCACTTGATCACGTGATCATTGCCCCGGTGGTTGCCAGATTAAAATGGACACTTGTAAGTATATATTGGTTTTTTAATTTCAGCCTGCATTAACATTATAGAATCTATCTATCTATGCCAGAATTTCTTACTTCAAATTATGTTAATATATATGCATGCTTTAGTTAAGTAAGATTTTGAATTACTCATGAGTCATGAATAATGCCTTCCCTTTTTCCTTCTCTCTCTCTCTCTACCAACTCATATAAAAGCCTTTGGTTTTTATGTTGAAGTAGAGTGAAATCTGCGGGTAGAAAGATATATAAATTAATTATATTATATAGTATATTTTAATATTATATAAAGATTAATTAGATAATATAAAAATTTAAAGTTTTTTATATTAAAAATATTTTGTAAAATATTTATTTCATAATTTTTACAAAACAACAACAACAACAACAATAATAATAATAATAATAATAATAATAATAATAATAAAACTTGTATGTAACATATTTTATAAATAGTATAATAATACTAATAAAAGCATTATATAATATTTATAAATAGATCAAATAATGTGAAATTTAAATATTTATAATAAAAATGTGTTTATAATTATGATTATTATGATATTTTTAATATATATTTATCAAATTTAATTTATAATTTATGTTTCAATTGAATAATAATAATAAATAAAATATTTTTTTAAATTTTTTATTTTTTTTAAATATGATCGACTGATTCTTATGTGTTGTCATGTGTTTGAAAATGTTTATGTGGCATCATTAGCAACAATAAAATAATCTAAAATTCATTGTATAATAAATTAGTATTAACTTTTATAGATTATAAATAGATAAATAGATTATTACTAAGTGAAGAAAGCAGTAATGGCATGTTTGGTTTTATAATAATAACGTTTTGATGATAAAAGTTTTGATATGAAAATAATAAGGTAGGTACCAAGTTTGTAATTGAAGGTTGAAGCACCAAACAATTATATATACTACAGTTTAGTTTGGCAAAATTTTTATTTTCAAAAATAATTTATAAAAATTAGCTTAAGTTAGTTTTTTTAAAATTATAATATCTGTGTTTAGTAAATTAAGTTAAAAATAGTCTTTAATAAACTAAAGCATTAACAAATATTAACAAATGTGATTAATTTTAAAAATTTAAAAATATTATAATAGACATTAATGTAAGAATTAAATTCAGATATTAATTAATGTATGAAATTATATTAGACTTTTTAATTTTAATAAGTACAAGTCAATTTTAAAAATTTTTTTCTTAAGTACTTTTAAAAGTATTCCTAATTATTTAAAACTATCAACATAAGTACATAAACATTTTTTATCAAATATAAAATAAAGTATTTGTACATTTTATTCGATAAATACTTCTTTATAAAATTTTACCAAACTAAACCTATATCTGTTTCAATTATATTCTTGTTTTCACAAATCTATCTCTTTGCTTTTGTCTCAATAATTTCTTTCTATCTTTCCCCTAAATCCATTAATTCATCATTTAGAACATTATAATTTCACCGTTTCTTTTCGTTCTTTTTTGGCAACAATTATTACTAAGGCTATCGTCCTTTACAAGTCATCACAACCCACAATTGCTTCTTTCTCATTAATATGTATTTCATTTGTCTCTGTTTGTTTCTTACAATCCTTGATGCCATGAATAAATGCATCCTGAAATGATGGCACTTTAAAAATATGTCTAAAACGAGTATAATAATTTTGTGCACATTAAATATATCATATTTATATAAATTATTAAATTTTATTAAATAAAAATAAAAAATTAATATAAAAAAATATTAATAGACTATAATAAATATAAAATATCTCAATACATAAATAAATATTTTTTATATACAATACTTTAAATAGTAACAATTTTTTTTAAACAAATAAATATAAAATATATTAATAAAAAATATAAGAATTTTTTATTCATTAAATCAATTATTATGCATGTAATAAAATTTTTATAATATCAAAAAATTATATTAAAATGATATTTTAAACTCTAATATGAAAGTATAAAATAATTAAATTTTATATTATATTACTTGACAAATAATTAGATTATTATCTTCAAAACTTGTTAACTAACTATTTTTATTAAAAATATTATTATATAATATAAATTTTTTTCAAAATATTTGTGAAATTTAATTTTTCAACTTTATTGATATGTATAACGTGGATTTCACATAGCAACTTCATTTTTATAAATTTGTCTTATTTGTTGACTTTTTCCATATTAGTTACCATTAAGAAAAATAACTTTTATGCATGAATAAATGCTATGGTGTGGTGGCTAATACAACTATAGAAACTAATATTTGTATTAGAAAAGATTTTGGGATCCAACACGGTTTCGATTAATAAATTAACTAACAATAATTAAACACTAAAAATATTTAAAATAAAAAATAATAAAAATATCCAAAATTTAGGTAAAAAATTTAAAAATAAAATAAGATAAAATTAATTTAAGGTATAGAATTTAAGATTTAAAATTTAAAATTTAGAATAAAAAATTTAGGGTTAAAATTTTGAATTTAAAGTTCGAATTTAGAGTTTAAAATTTAGAACTTAAGATTGCCAAAGTAATGAATAGTCGGTATGGATAGCCAATACTAATTAGTGATTAATTAAAGTTGGAGTGTGAGAAGAAGGAAAAAGAAGTGCAAAAGAATAAACGACTAATTTTTAAAAAAATTGTGACTATTTTAAATTTCACAAATATTTTGATAAAAAGTTAAATTATTATATAATAATATTTTTAACAAAAATATAGTTAGTTAATAAGTTTTGAATATAATAATCTAATTATTTGTCGAATAATAATAAAATTTAATTATTTTATATTTTTATATTACGGTTTAAAATATTATTTTAATATAATTTTTTAATATTATAAAAATTTTATTACATAATAATTAATTTTAATAAATAAAAAATACTCATATTTTTATATTTATGTATTTAATATTTATTTATTTAAAATAAAAGATTATGTTGTCATTTAGAATATTGTATATTAAAATATATTTATTTATGTACTAGAATATTCTGTATTTATTAGAATCTATCAATGCTCTTCTTCTATATTAGCTTTTAATTTTTATTTAATAAATCTGATGATTTATATATGTAGCACATATAATACGCACAAAATTGTTGTACTCATTTTAGACATACCCACACTTTAAGAATGCTAAATTATTTTCAAGAAAGTAAAAGTTGTAGTATTTTTTGAAAATTAACTTGCTATATATTAAAGGTTAAAAAGATAAATAAAAAATAAAATATTTAAATTATAATCTTAAATATTAAATTTTAAATTTCAAACTTAAATTATTGAAAAAAAATATAATAAATAAAAAGTTAAAATTTATGTAATTAATAAAAAATTTAATATTCTTTATTAATAAAGAGCATTTAAAAATAAACCTTTAATTAA